>NW_027507790.1:87798404-88348404 GCF_037356315.1 Lithobates pipiens | reverse complement strand
AACGAAAACACAGCTTTCTCCCATTCAGAGTCAAATGAACTGACACGTTCGTGGAATACCCACACTGGATCGGTATATAGCAGTTTTCCGTGTCCGCTGATGAAGTCCCACCCATAGGGACGTAACGTACGGATGGAGATCACGTGACGTCACCCGCGGTCATTGATCATTTTAACGATTGTATGAAACTTCGTTATTGTAAGTTTTTTATGTATATTCATCATTAACCTCCCTGGCGGTATGATTCAGTCTGGAATAAGGTGCTGAAAGCGGTACAATTATTTTGCATGGAAATCTGGCTTTTATTTTGTAGTCCTGTAATTCTTAGGAATAACGCTCTGAAATCTCTTCAAACCAGAGTCTAGCAGACATCCCGGGTATGATAAAGTTTATAATATAATAAAGAATAATAAAAATTATTCAATAATGTAATCAAATCCAAAAAAAACTGAAAAAGGGACATGTTTTGGTTGCTATGGACAATCTCCAAATTCCAGGCAGAAAAAACAGTATTTATAATATAAAAGTGCATGCAGGGCATTGCACAGACCACTAGGGACAAAGGGGGTGTGTATTTTTTACTACAGCACTGTAATCTGTAAGATTACAGTGCTGTGTGTGTTTTGTGTGTTTTTATTTTTTTGAATTTGCCGCCGTTCTCCGCTCCCGTGCGTCGTAACGTCGCAGGGAACGGAGCTCGGCGGCATTCGGCACTGTGAATCGAGCGGAGGACAGCTCGATCACACAGCGCGGCGGACATCGCTGGATCCAGGGGACAAGGTGAGTAACGCTCCCTGTGTCCTCCCCTGCATCGAGCGATGCGATCCCGAGTCTGGCTCGGGGTTACCGCTCTTGTAATTAAAATCCCAACCCGAGCCAGACTCGGGATTACCGCTAGGAAGGTTAAAACGTTTTTCTATGGAGAGCACTATGGCCTGTCTTTCTATCCACATGGTCTGAGGAATTGTGAATACTGCTATATACCAATCCAGTGTGGGTATTCCACGAACGTGTCAGTTCATTTGACTCTGAATGGGAGAAAGCTGTGTTTTCGTTTGTGAATTGGTCGGATATTGTCGTAGAGGAGTACATCGATTGGACGAGTTGATATTTTAGTGCATACGACCCTCTGTAATTTTAAGGGTCCATACGATGAGGTGAGCAGCCAATTTTACCATTGGTGGTGGTCCCCCCGGCACTAAGTCACTTTATGCATGAACTGACTGTATACCACTGAAGATTCCTCACATGGACTTTTTGACTCAAAAGCTATTTTTGGACTTTTTATTAATTTTAATATGTTAGTAATCATTTTATTTTAGAGCGCTGTACCATCTGTTTGATATATTGTATTTTGGGATTTGGTAATTGATCCTTGGTGTTCAGCAGCTTTTCGTAAAGGGGTTGTACTGCGCTGATTTTTTCTGTATTTATAGGGTGCCCACATGTCCTGGATATCCCGGGACAATCCCGCAATTAGCAGGTCTGTCCTGCTTCATTCCACCTTCATTCCAGATCAATACAGCGTCCTGGAAGGAAATTAACAGAGCAAGCAAACCCTGCCATAGCGCTGGCGCTTGCTCCGCCTCCAGCTCCACCTGAAACTCTGGCTACTGGTTGCCTAGCAATCAGTGACCTCACAGCTGCAACTCTGCCCAGCATGCAAATTAGAAGAGAAGTTAACTTTCTCCTCCACTCCTAACACTCTCCAGTCTCCACCAATGCCGGACAGAACACATGCACTGCAGTCTGGGTTAGGATCTCCATGGCTCTGCCCCTGACTTTATCCCTACCTCATACCGCAGAGTGGGCCGAAGCCTGATCCAAGGTCTGTTGTTAAGCTTATATTATTATATGTATATAGATGAACTGAGGAGGGGGACAGTGATCAGGAGAAAGGTAAAAAGTGCCCCCCAGCACATTTCCGACCTCCACCTCTCTACTAGCACAAGTGGTAGGGGGTCAGTACTGTGGGGGGGTCTGTACTTAATGGGGGAGTCTGTACTGAGGGTGGGGGTCTGTATGTAGTGGGGGAGTCTGTACTCAGGGGGGTCTATATTGGGGGGTCCGTACTGAGGGTGGGTGGTCTATACTTCGTGGAGAGGGGGGTACATACTGAGGGAGGGGGTCTATACTTAGTGGAGAGGGGGGTCCGTACTGAGGGAGGTGGGTCTATACTTAGTGGAGAGGGGGGTCCGTACTGAGGGAGAGGGGTCTATAATTAGTTGAGAGGGGGGGTATGTACTGAGGGAGGGGGGTCTATACTTAGTGGAGAGGGGGGTCCCTACTGAGGGAGGAGGTCTATACTTAGTGGAGAGGGAGATCCATACTGAAGGAGGGGGGTCCGTACTGAGGGAGGGGTTCTATACTTAGTTGAGAGGGGGGTCCATACTGAGGAAGGGGGGTCTATACTTAGTGGAGAGGGGGGTCTGTACTGAGAGAGGGTGTCTATACTTGGTGGAGAGGGGGGTCCAAACTGAAGGAGAGGGTCTATATTTGGTGGAGAGGGGGGTCTGTACCGAAGGAGGGGGTCTATACTTAGTGGAGAGGTGGGTATGTACTGAGGGAGGGGGGTCTATACTTGACATGTGTGAACAGACACAATTGAAAACCATGGGATTTTGGATGCTGGGACGTTTTGGAGCTTTGAGCCACAAACCACTCAGGTGAAGACTAGTGAATAGTCGGTCTTCCTGACAGACTTTCGGCAGAGTTCCGACAGACTTTCCGAATGAACGGAATTGGCCACACACAATCACACCAAAGTCTGACGGATTTGAACGTGATGACGTACGACCGGACTAGAATAAGGAAGTTCATAGCCAGTAGCCAATAACTGCCCTAGCGTCGGGTTTTGGTCCGTCGGACTAGCATACACACGAGCAGATTTCTCCATAGGAACTGGGTCCAGGGGAGTTCCGGTGAAAAAATATGAAACATGTTCTATTTCTGAAACATGTTCTATTTCTAAGTCCTTCCGATTTTTGGACAGTAAAGGTGCGATGGAGCCCACACATGATCGAATTTTCCGACGGATTCGTTCCATCAGACCTTTGCTGTCAAAGTCCGGTCCTGTGTACATGGCATATGTCCCATCAACTTTTAATCCTGTGCATCTACATGCCCAAAGAAACAGTGCAGCCATCATAAAGGTCAATGGACAGTTTATTCCGTTTTGGTTGAATACCATTTAGCAGCAAAATAAAGTACTACAGATCAGACCATACCACGCAGACATTGGTGGCAAAAAGTTCCAGCAATGAAAAGTGAAACTAAACCCATGTATTTAATGTTTTACCTCAGCCACTTTCAAGACATGCTGTGAATGATGACTGTCACAGTTGCTTGTGCTCTCAACCGAACTGTGAAGCCATCAAATGACTGGTGTCATAACTAGTTACATGTGTAGCGTCATGTCAACTGCAGAAGCAGATAGCAGCTTTCTTAGCTGTAAAGTGTGAGAGGGTTTAGTTCTGCTTCAACATATCTGCAAAAAAAAGTGCATGCGTCTTTTCAGAAATACGGTGCAGGGAAATTGCACGTTCTTTTGTCCATACAGTATCCATGTGGTTCCTACATCCTCAAATGCTTTGCAGGCTGAAATGCATGGGGGTGCCAATGAAAATGACTGGCAGTTCCACAGGTTTCCTAAGAGCAGCATGATTTGGCTGTGGTTGGTTGCAGATGCGGGAATAGATGCAATAACCTGCAGCCACACACATAGGTGTGAACCTAACCTTATGCCGCGTACACACGGTCGAACTGTTTGATGTACTTAGTCCGTTGAAACACATTTCAGCGGACAATCCGCTCGTGTGTGGGCTTCAGCTGACTTTTTCAGCGTGCAGTCCGGAGTACTAAGAATTTCGGTTTTTCCAAAAATCTGTCCGTCGTACTTTGGTTTCAGCGGACAATACGGTCGTCAGTATGCTAGTCCGACGGACTAAGAATGGCGCATGCCCAGAAAGGATTTACAGGGCTTTGCTGTGTCTTGGACTTCCTATTTCTAGTCCCGTCGTACGTGCTGTACGTCATCACGCAAACTTTCGTCGGACTGTTTGTGTATCCGTGTGTGGTCAAGTCCGTTCAGTGGAAAGTACGCCGGATTGTCCGTCGGATTGTATGACGGACTAAGTACGTCAAACAGTTCGACCGTGTGTACGCGGCATTAGACTATATTTGAGTTCCAAACTTTCCTGTTTGTCTGTGCCATATATGGGATCTGCAGTAATGATTTATATATATATATATATATATATATATATATATATATATATATATATATATATTTTTTTTTTTGGACCTAAGGGCTAAAAGCAAACTTATTCCCATGCATGGTCACAGAATCTAGTCAAATTGAAAATAAAATCGTTGTACAGATAGATTTAAAATGATTGGTTCCTCGGTCTTTCTGTTCAGAAACTGCCTAGATCTTCCAGATTGGTAGATGCCAAGATATATTTTTCCCTCTAATCTGTACTGACTTAACCTCCCTGGCGGTACGATTATTTCGGATTTTAGGTGCTGAAACCGGTACCATTATTTTGCATGAAAATTTGGCGTTTTATATTGTAGTGCTGTAATTCTCTTAAATCTGTCCAAACCAGAGTCTAGCAGACATCCCGGGTATGATAAAGTTTGAAAAATGAAATCATAAATTATAATATAATAAATAACTATAAATAATTGTACCAAATAATAATATAACAATAATAAAAATTATTCAATAATGTAATCAAATCAAAAACACTGAAATTTGCTCAGTTGCAGAATTGTCACTGTCATTACTTTTCAGTATTTGATGACGGATCTCCCCACAAATCACTATCCCTCAATTCTGCGAGTAATTCCAATTTATTATCGCTGTTTTCTAGCTGGTCTAAAACCATTTTTGATGTAAAGTGACAGTTTGGTTGCTATGGACAATCTCCAGTTTCCAGGCATAAAGAACAGTTTTTATTATATAAAACTGCATGCAGGACACTGGGTAGACCACTAGGGACAAAGGGGATGTGAAATATTTACATACAACAATGTAATCTGTAAGATTACATTATACTGTATGTATACTGTGTGTTTCACTTTTTTGAATTTGGCGCCGATCTCCGTCCCCGTGCGTCGCAACGCTCGCAGGGCACGGAGATTGGGTCCGTGATAGATCGAGCGAGACACGGCTCGCTCGTACAGCGGGGAGACAACGCTGTATCCAAGGGAGAAGGTAAGTAAACATCCTCCTGGATCCAGTGATGCAGTCCTGAGTCTGGCTCGGGGATACCACTTTTGGTATAAAAATTCCACCCCGAGCCAGACTCGGGAAGACCGTCAGGGGGGTTAATTTAGACTATGTTTGAGTTCCAAACTTTTCTTTTTGCCTGGCCAGGGCTATATATGGAATTTGCAGTAATGATTCTTGAATTTTTTGGGCCTATGGTCTAAAAGGTAACTTACTTCATGGTCCCAGAATCAAGCCAAATTGAGATTGAGCAAAATAAAATCTGACATTGTGATGGGAAAATGTAAAATGTTTGGTTCCCCAGCCTTTCTGATCATTAACTGCCTAGGTCTTTTAGGTTAGTAGATGTCATGAGATTGTTTCCCTTTAATCTTGTCTAGGTCACTCTATAGGCTACTCAGATTAGGGAGAGGAAGCCTCACACCATCACATAATTCAGGCAACACACATCTGGAAGGCAGCTACTTGCAGGAAGTGCTGGGGGTCTTTGTTGTCTTTCTTTCAGTTGAATTTTTTTTTTTTTTTTACACAATCCATTGCATTTTTTGCAATTTTGTGGGGCTACTTATAGAACTTTATTATGCCTACTGCTTTATGTTATGTGAGATATTTACTAAAACGGGTGCACAAAGAATCTGATGCAGCTGTGCATAGTAACCAATCAGCTTCTAGTTTTTATTGTCAAAGCTTAAAGTGTTACTAAACCCACAACAGTAAAATCAGTCTGTATATGCAGCAAAGCATGCTTGTTATACTCACTGTGGAATTTAAGGAGTTAATCCTCTGCATTGTGTAAAAAGTCTGTTTGATCCTGTCTTCTCTGTTCCTCCCCTTCTTCCACGGTCCTCAAACCATCTCCTGATAGTACAGAGCATTGGGGACAAGCTGCACATGCTCAGTTTGGTGTGTATTGCTAGAGAGTTTTTTTTCCTTGGTAGGATGCATGAGATCAGCACACGGCCAACCAGCACTGTCCAGACAGAAGGTTAGGAGTCCTGCAGCCTCATAGGACAGTCAGAGTAAAATGAAAACTCCTCCTACAAGCTTTAATCAGGCACTGATAGAATTTGCAAGACTGCTACATACTTCTGATGAGAAAAGGTATTTAACAGTTTATATTTAGTGTACTGTGGGAGGCCAGATATAATGACACAAAGCTGAACCAAATTTTGTGTGCAGCAGTTTTAGTAAATCAACCCCATGGCATAATTTAAGCTAACTTTTGTGAGCCTTTTATTTACTATGAACAGGAAAGTAATTATATAAAAGGTTGTGAAGCCTAATTTTATGTTTCATATTTGTACTTGAATTCTTCACATTCTGTATATATTTATTGCAGTATTATTGTACTGCTCTCTGCTACCCTACTCATACTTTTATGATTTAAAAAATGTTAATTTCTGTCTTTTGTGGCATTTTATCAGTAGTTTATATCTTTTGTGTATATTTTGTTTTATATTTCATTTTGTAGATGAAAAATGAAGCTAGTAAAACTATGTGAAGGCAGGTCACAAGCAACGCTGGCTTAATATTTTCAGCGACCATAAACTAGAACAGAACAGGACTTACCGTACATGACAATTTTTATTTCCTTTCTACTTGAATGTCCTGTTGTGTTCTGAGTTGGAATGGGTGGCTCTGGAATTCTTTGTTGTTTTGCCCAACTCTAAAGCTTCGTACACATCGATCGGATTTTCCAATGTGAAATGTGTGATGACAGGCTGTTGGCAGAAAATCCAACCGTTTGTATGCTCCATCAGACAATTGTTGTCGGACAAATGTTGGATAGCATGTTTTAAAATTTTCCATGGACAAATGTTCAGTTTCCGAGCGGACAAAAGTCCAAAGTACAAACAGGCATGGACGAGACAGAAACCATCGGTCTTGTAAACTAGCGTTCGTAATGGAGAACATTCGTGACGTGGCAAATTATGAAATATCGAAATGCAGAGCACATTCTTTTCTTTTTTAATGGGATAATAATGAAGCTGCTTTGCTGGCGAAACTGATGGTGTTATTGCAAATACATTTTCAAAGGCTTTTTTTTCTAGTGATATCAAGAATAATATTATTTTTATGATTTTTTTGTTTTGTTTTGGGCAAGTTACCACAACACCATTATGCTGTAGTTTTTAAAGCGGAGGGCCGTTTAAAAAAAAAAAAAAAAAAGTCAGCAGCTGCAAACACTGCAGCTGCTGACTTAATCAGCCCACTTACCTGTCCAGGGCGCCCGCGATGTCGGCCGCCCGAGGCCGATCCGTCCCTTGGCTCTTGGGTCCCGGCGCCGCCATTCCTTGTAAGGGAAACAGGCAGTGGAGCCTTACGGCTTCACTGCCCGTTTCCTACTGCGCATGCGCGAGTCACGCAGCGCTTTGTGAATGGGACGCGCTGTGTTCTGGAACACACAGTTCCCAGAACACAGCGCGACCCATTACCCAGAAGACGCCGCACGGAGGAGAGAAGACCAGAAGATGTCCGCGGAGGAGGAAGAGGAAGATTAGGATTATGTGCCTAGCAACAGGCACTTCTGGTAAGTAAAAAAAAAAAAAGATTTTTTCATTTTTTTTTTCATTTTTTTGTAATTTTTAATATTTTTTTTTTTCAGGTTGGCCCTCTACTTTAAGATCAAAGATACGACTATGTTGGTGTCCCTTGTCAATTTTACATTGTATTTTTTTAAATGTAACTGCCTACTCCCAAACTGTCATTTGAAGTAAAACACATAGCCAAGTATTATTCTCCACAATTTTTTTTTATTGTGCATCAACAAAAACAAATAAAATTAGACATGCTATCTGCCAATAGAACTTAACCAAAAAGTGCATTCTATGCATCCAAAAATATAGAAAATATAACAAATCAATCATTATTATGTAATAAAAAAAAATTAAATAAAAGCTTCATGCATGTGTCCTTCTAAATATAGGGGGTCAACAATGCCAAGAGTTGGTGAAAGCAGGGGTCCGTCATCCGGAAATAATTCCAAAAATCATCCAGATTTTTCTCCTGGAGCTCCCACAGCAAAGGCATATGACATAATTGGTCACGATTAACCACTTAAGGACCGAGCCTCTTTTTGAGATTTGTTGTTTACAAGTTAAAAACTGTTTTTTTTGCTAGAAAATTACTTATAACCCCCAAACATTATACATTTTTTTTCTAACACCCTAGAGAATAAAATGGCGGTCTTTGCAATACTTTTTGTCACACCGTAATTGCGCAGTGGTCTTAGAGGCGCACTTTTTTTTTGGAAAAAATACACTTTTTTTAATTAAAAAATAAGACAACAGTAAAGTTAGTCCAATTTTTTTCATATTGTGAAAGATAATGTTATCCCGAGTAAATTGATACCCAACATGTCATGCTTCAAAATTGTTCCCGCCTGAATGGTGACAAACTTTTACCCTTAAAAATCTCCATAGGCGACGTTTAAAAAATTCTACAGGTTGCATGTTTTGAGTTACAGAGGAGGTCTACAGCTAGAATTATTGCTCTTGCTCTACCAATCATGGCGATACCTCACAGGTGTGATTTGAACACCGTTTTCATTTATGCGTTCGCTTCTGCACACAAGCTCGGTGGGACAGGACGCGTTTAAAAAAAAAAGTACCTTTTATGTTTTATTTTTACACTGTCCTTTAAAAAAAAAAATTCACTTTTATTCCTATTACAAGGAATGTAAACATACCTTGTAATATAAAAAAAGCATGACAGGACTTCTTAAATATGAGATCTGGGGTCAAAAAAACTCCAGATCTCATATTTACACTTAAATGCAATAAAAAAAAATTGTAATTTAAAAAAAGATTTAAAAAAATAGCCCTTAAGAGCTGTGGACGGAAGTGATGTTTTGACGTCGCTTCTGCCCTGCATTGTTATGGAGACGGGTGGGAGCTTTCTTCCCCTCAATCGTCTCCATGCCCAGCCAGGGTGAAAATACGATTGCCTCTGCCGCTGCCAACGGATCCGGTAAGTGGCAGAGGGCGCCGGAGCGCGGTGGGAGGGGGGGGTGCCCTCTCCCGCTGCCGATAAAAGTAATCTTGCGGCAAATCATATTTACACAAAAATGCAGTAAAAAATAAATAAATAAATATGTCATTTACCCTCCCTAGCGGTAATCCCGAGTCTGACTTGGGATCGCATCGCTGGATACAGGCAGGACACAGGGAGAAGTTACTTACCTTGTCCCCTGGATCCAGCGATGTCCTCCGCGCTGTGTGATCAAGCTGTCCTCCGCTCGATTCACACAGTGCCCGAATGCCACCGAGCTCCGTTCCCTGCGACGTTACGGTGCACGGGAGCGGAGCTCGGCGCCAAATTCAAAGTAAAAACACACAAAACACACACAGTACTGTATAAAAAAATTACACACCCCCTTTGTCCCTAGTGGTCTGTCCAGTGCCCTGCATACACTTTTATATTATAAATACTGTTTTTTCTGCCTGGAATTTGGAGATTGTCCATAGCAACCAAAAAGTGTCCCTTTTTCAGTGTTTTTGCATTTGATTACATTATTGAATATTTTTTATTATTATTTATTATATTATAAACTTTATCATACCCGGGATGTCTGCTAGACTCTGGTTTGAAAAGATTTAAGAGAGTTATTCCTAAGAATCACAGGACTACAATATAAAACGCCAAATTTCCATGCAAAATAATTGTACCGATTTCAGCACTCAAAACCAGAACTAATCAACCCACCAGGGAGGTTAAAGAGCTATGGGTGGAAGTGACGTTTTGATTTTGCTTCCGCCCTGCAATGGTATGGAGACGGGTGGGGGCCATCTTCCCCTCACTTGTCTCCATGCCACTGACGTGAGAGGATCCGATCGCCTCCGCCGCTGCCGATGGCTCCAGTAAGAGGCGAAGGGCACCTGAGCGCGGCGGGAGGGGGGCCCCTCTCCCGCGGCTGATAAAAGTGATCTTGCATCGAATCAGCGGCAGAGACCACTATTAGCTGAAACCGGATCATCAGCCCAAAAAGAGGATACCGGAGTTATGGCAGGTAGCTGCTGCCATAACAACCATATTCCTCTTCAAAGTTAGGACGTATATCGGTGTGCAGTGGTCCGGAAGTGGTTAATAAAGCAACCAATTTTTGGTCCAAGAACCCCTCCTCCCCCTGTTCCTGGACTGGACTTGGGTCAAAGCAATAACTCCAAGACCAATAATAAATAACATGTTATCTCCTCAAATACCGAAACATGTCTGGTTGATGAACGGCTGTTCAGAAACTAAGTGAAAAGCGCAAAATGAAAAGTGCGAATTAACACTCACCAAACTTCTACTAACACAAAATTAACATAGGGAGCCCAAAGGGTGGCGCTAAAGAGTTGAAAAACCACATAATACGTCACTACGTTTGTGTTTTTTGGCCGACAATTCCTTGCCGTTTGTATGCAAGTCAAAATCCAGGCACACGCCTTCGGACAAAAGTGATATAATTTAAACATCTCATTATGATCTGATGATAGAAGGTTTCTTTAAGTTCCAGTACATGCAGATTTATCTAGAAGTGCATTAACCCTTAGCAGTCAATCAGAATTAATAGCTTAATATCAAACACATACGGATGCTTGGCTGTTATGGGTTACTATAGGCGTTGAAAAATGCAGATGCTAGGCCTAGTAGTATGGATCTACTGGTGAGAAATTTTTCATGAAATCTGTTTTTGCGACTTCTAACTCTAGCAGATCTTCTTGCATTTGTTGAGCTTAGGTACTGCAATTTGCACATCATTGTGCTTTCTACTTCTTTAACCCCCCTGGCGGTCTTCCCGAGTCTGGCTCGGGGTGGAATTTTTGTACCATTAGCGGTAACCCCGAGCCAGACTCGGGACCGCATCGCTGGATCCAGGAGGAGGTTTACTTACCTTCTCCCTCGGATCCCGTGTTGTCTCCCCACTGTACGAGCGAGCCGTGTCTCGCTCGATCTATCACGGACCCCATCTCCGTTCCCTGCGAGCGTTGCGACGCACGGGGACGGAGATCGGCGCCAAATTCAAAAAGTGAAATACAGTAGACATACAGTATAATGTAATCTTACAGATTACATTGCTGTATGTAAATATTTCACATCCCCTTTGTCCCTAGTGGTCTGCCCAGTGTCCTGCATGCACTTTTATATTATAAAAACTGTTCTTTATGCCTGGAAACTGGAGATTGCCCATAGCAACCAAAACTGTCCCTTTACATCAAAAATGGTTTTAGACCAGCTAGAAAATAGCGATAATAAATTGGAATCACTCGCAGAATTGAGCGACAGCGATTTGTGGGGAGATCCATCATCAAATACTGAAAAGTAATGACAGTGACAATTCTGCAACTGAGCAAATTTCAGTGTTTTTGATTTGATTACATTATTGAATAATTTTTATTATTGTTATATTATTATTTGGTACAATTATTTATAGTTATTTATTATATTATAATTTATGATTTCATTTTTCAAACTTTATCATACCCGGGATGTCTGCTAGACTCTGGTTTGGACAGATTTAAGAGAGTTATTCCTAAGAATTACAGGACTACAATATAAAACGCCAAATTTTCATGCAAAATAATTGTACCACTTTTAGCACCTATATCCAAAATAATCGTACCGCCAGGGAGGTTAATAAATGGCCTTATAGAGGAGCCAAGATATAAAAACTTCTGCCATTTTTTATTTGATGACTTTAAAATGATAGCAATTAAACTCTGCCCCTCATCCCACAAACTCACCTCTATTTCAGGAACGGGGCAGATTGGACTGCGTGAGTCAAAAACCCTTTTACCATGGTGATGGCAGGTAAAATTGCCATGCACTCTGCTGTCATTTCAAGCTCTGGCTTGACAAAACATGGCCAACATCTATCAAACCACAATAGGCTACTTGCTTTTTTAATATTTACAACTTTTAACATGTGTTAGTACAAGGACTTTGCTTTTTTTTTTTTTATTTGTAAAAGATTTAGGGCTGTTACTGATTAAAATGTTCGTGTTCGATTAATCCATTTTTTATTTTAATCGATTAATCAACTAATTTCAATTAATTATAACGCACATACAGATCCAACTACTTTTAGCAGATCTCCTTGCATTGCAACTCTGCATTAGTCAGTGGTAAATGTGGTATACACTATATACAATCACCCGACACTAATTAGTTTCCACAATCCATGACTTAACTTCACAGTTCACACAAATACGTTTTAAATTCAAACTGTAGCACTGACGTAAGTCATTTTTTCCCCCACAGTAGTGTCACAATCCCCACTATCACCTTATGGCATGGACCAAAAAAGGGTTAACATGGACCAAAAAACTTCTCTCATGTCTCCTTAGAACTCAGCAAGGACACCAGGTCATGGGTAGAAAGAAGAGATCTAAGTGCTCACCGCTTAAGTATAAGATCTCATTTTTGTGTTCAAACATAAACTACTCACATAAAGCTGATAAAAACAAAGCCCACAATCGTGTTAGTTCCGTAGGGCAGTAGTGGGTGACGTCATGACCGTGAGACCAGTGACGTTGATGTCCGTGACGTCACCAGATCTGCGACGGAACTCCCTAAAGTCCCAGAAGCCGGCGGAGAGGTGAGTACCGATCAAAAGAATTTTGATTGATCAAAAAAATTTATTGAGGAATTAATCGTTAATTTCCACAGCCCTAGAAAGATTGCATTGCATCATGTTTGGTTTTGTATTTTTCTGCTTCTATAGATACCATAGGTTAAACCTCACAATCATAAAAATGTTAATGCTTCATTTTAAACCACAGAAGAATGCTTGTTTATGCACTTTTAGGGATTTGTATATGCCTTCATACAGTTTAAGGAAACTGTTCCTGACAGAAATACACATGCTGCCATTACTCAACTACTAATTGATTCTAAATGCCTGGATGTCCTGCTATCTGGTTCCAGTACCTTCCCAGCCACTAATGCAAAATAAATATGTTTCAGTTTCTATGGCTACATACGTGTCCTGGATTAGTGGTTTAGGTTGTTAGGGCATTGGGAATTTGTGTATTGAAACCATTGGATTAGCATTTCTGTCCATTGAGAGATAAATGTTACTCTCATACACGTGACTGCAGACTTTGCAACATGTGGAAGTAAATTAAACCCAATGTAGGTATCACAAGGGTCAGAGATCAGTTATAAATGAACTTCCAATAATACAATTTTTAAGAGTTTCTACCAACTGAAGTTGCATGTTGCAGTCTCATTTATGTTTTTCAAACTTTTTAACAGTATAGGAAAGTGGCAGTGATTTTCATTTTGTGTCATACCTTTAAAGAAAAAGACTGTATTAAGCAATGTTAAGACTTACTTTAGCCACATATCAAAGCCTATTGAAAGTTTAGGAAAACATAATCCCTCTCTGTAGGAAAGTGATAACAACTATGTCAGAGACTTTTTTTTCTCTGTTGGGGATATTACCTTTCACATTCTCACCCAGAGACACAAAAGAAAGTGAGTAGAAATTTGTTAGGAGATTTCGCATTGAACCGGGCACAGGTGCCCCTATTCAAAGACTTAATTCCCATATACACTATCAGTTTTTCTGTTTTTCAGTTTACCAAAACCATGTAGTGCAAGGCCTGCCCGATTGTATACAAATTGAAACTCCTAAGGTTTGACCTCATATTATATGTTTTTGGTAAATCCGAAGGAAAAACTCAGCAGAAAATCTGATAGTGTGTATGGGGCTTTACCATCACTTCTTGTATTGGTGACAGGACTATGTAGATTTTTCTCTGTTACCCAATCTATCCGAGCTGGAATGTTTCAAAAATATAATGTCCCAAAAATACTTTGCTAAATCACATGTGAATTATTTTGAAAAAAAGGGCCAAACAAGTTCTTCACTAAACCACACATTCCCAGGAATTACAGACATACCCTACTTTTAAGTACACAATGGGGTTTATTTACTAAAGCTGGAAAATGCTAAATCAGGCTCACTTCTGCATAGAAACCAATGAGCTTCTAACCCCATTGGTTTCTATGCAGAAGTGAGCCTGATTTTGCACTTTCCAGCTTTAGTAAATACACCCCATTGTGTACTTAACCTCCCTGGCGGTACCATTATTTCAGATTTTAGGTGCTAAAAGCGGTACCATTATTTTGCATGAAAATTTGGCGTTTTATATTGTAGTCCTGCAATTCTTAGGAATAACTCTCTTAAATCTGTCCAAACCAGAGTCTAGCAGACATCCCGGGTATGATAAAGTTTGAAAAATTAAATCATAAATTATAATATAAGAAATAATTATAAATAATTGTACCAAATAATAATATAACAATAATAAAAATTATTCAATAATGTAATCACATCAAAAACACTGAAATTTGCTCAGTTGCAGAATTGTCACTGTCATTACTTTTCAGTATTTGATGACGAATCTCCCCACAAATCGCTATCGCTCAATTCTGCGAGTGATTCTAATTTATTATCGCTGTTTTCTAGCTGCTCTAAAATCATTTTTGATGTACAGTGACAGTTTTGGTTGCTATGGACAATCTCCAGTTTCCAGGTATAAAGAACAGCTTTTATTATATAAAACTACATGCAGGACACTGGGCAGACCACTAGGGACAACGGGGATGTGAAATGTTTACATACAGCAATGTAATCTGTAAGATTACATTATACTGTATGTATACTGTGTGTTTCACTTTTTGAATTTGGCGCCGATCTCCGTGCCCGTGCGTCGCAACGCTCGCAGGGCACGGAGATCGCCGATGTGATAGATCGAGCGAGACACGGCTCGCTCGTACAGCGGGGAGACGACGCTGGATCCGAGGGAGAAGGTGAGTATTCCTCCTCCTGGATCCAGCGATGCAGTCCCGAGTCTGACTCGGGGATACCGCTAATGGTATAAAAAATCCACCCCGAGTCAGACTCGGGAAAACCGTCAGGGGGGTTAAAAGTGGGGTATACCTGTGAAACATTTTGGACAGGTAGACTTTTCATGGCAAAAGAGACACACTGGGGGAGATTTACTAAAATTGGTGCACTCAGAATCTTGTGCATCTGTGCTTCTAACTTCAGCTTGTTCAAATAAGCTTTGATAAAAAGACATGGCAATTGATGAATGATTTTGACAATAAAACAAGCTGATTGGTTTCTATGCAGAGCTGCACCAGATTTTGCACTCTCCAGTTTTAGTAAATCCCCCACTACAGGCATACTCCACTTTTAAGTACACAATGGGGTTTATTTACTAAAGCTGGAAAGTGTGAAATCAAGCTCACTTCTGCATATAAACCAATGAGCTTCTAAACCCAGCTTGTTCAATTAAACTTTGGTAATAAAACTTGGAAGCTCATTGGTTTCTATGCAGAAGAGAGCCTGATTTTGCACTTTCCAGCTTTAGTAAATAAACCCCATTGTGTACTTAAAAGTGGGGTATGCCAGTATGTGCTTGTGCAAGAGTTGTGTCATCCCGGAGCAACCAAGCAAGATAACCAAAATGTTGGTGCTGGTGAGGGGGCTTGTCATTTCTACATTCCTCTAGGGGAGGTAAATATAATTCTGTTTTAAGGCAAACAAACATTCATTTTAGATACACTTTAAATGCAATTAAGAGCAGTATGTAGTCATTTTCTTTTTTTTAGCCTCTGCTCAGTGATTTAGGTGGCCACATGCATAGCATGGGGACCACTGGCTCTCAGTTGTCTTAAATCTTGAGCTGGATAGACAAATTTAGATTTTGGTTTGACTGGAGTTCTTTAAAGGTGGACCCTGGTAAAACCCGAAAAATTCTCTTGCAGTATGGCTCCCCCTGCACTGCAAAGGTTAAAGGCTTGTTTATGCATAGAGTATCAATAGAAAGGACTTTTACTTTACTAATGCCTTACTCCTGTTGGCTCCTTCCCTAATACAAAACTGGCTTCCACAACCTCCTCTCTAAGCCCTCCTTTGTACATGAAATCGAGGGACTGTCTATAAGTCAGAGTGTGCTTTTTACTGGTACACTAGAGAAAAACAAGCATTTAACCATTGCAGTGAAAGGGGCGCCTCACTGCAAGGGTATTCTGGTTTTCCACAGAGTTCAGCTTCAAGTTAAATCAGGCACCAATTAGAAATGCCCAGCTCAGCACGTGGAGTACATGTGATACACAAGCGTCTGAAACCAAGACTTTCTTTTAGTCAGAAGCTGAAATGTAAATAAAGGCTCACTAGCTCAGTTCTAATTTGTCATGCATGCATTCATTATCTCACTGGTAATAATGAATGAATGATCATTCACCAAGTGATACCGGCAAAGGTGGAATAAAACATGATGCATCTTATTTCCTGAAGAATCTGGATTACCATGTTTATTGCACAATAACAATACGATAAGCTTTTAATTCTCATGCTTCACTGAGCATACTAAGTGCGCAATAAAATGACTATAACTATCAAGATGAGGTAAGGTGTTTTTTAAGACATTTTATATTTTCTGTGTGAGAGAGATGAATCCAACAGACAGTAGTTTACAGTGTATTCTCGTACTGCTTACTACTATTCAGGCAGATTATACTGAAACAATGGGAAAAGGATAACAGATGCTACATGGTCTGACCATATTTTTTTGTCTAAAGCAGGGGTCTCAAAACTGTGGCCCAGGGTCTGTATGTGGCCCTTTGCCTGCCTTTACCTGGCCCTTGGGAAACTATTCCTTTCAAAGACACAGAACGATGCGGCACCATTTCTCCCACTGATTTATTTATTTTCATTTCAGGTACTTATATAGCGCCATCAATTTACGTACCGCTTTTCATATACATTGTACATTCACAGCAGTCCCTGCCCTCAAGGAGCTTACTATCTAAGATCCCTAACACACATTCATACATACTAGAGCCAATTTAGACAGGATCCGATTAACCTACCAACATACCAACAAAGCTCATTCTTGCTTCGGAGCATGCGTGTTTGTACTTTGGATTTTTGTATGGTGGAATTGTGTACGCATGATAGGTAAATCTGACAATAGACATTTGTCCATGAAAAATTTATAAGCCTGCAATCCAACATTTGTCCGCAGAAAATCCGACAACAATTGTCCGATGGAGCGTACACACAGTCGGATTTACCGCCAACAGTCTGACATCACACGCTTCACCAGCGGAAAATCTGATCGAGTGTACGAGGCTTAAGACTATGCAGGAGAGGGTTGGGATAGTCCTAGCAGAGCCTCTCTGACAATCAGGGCACAGCACAGCATAGTTGATGCCCCTAGCCTAGTGGATGTCTATAATTTATTTTTGAATGTATGGTTATTCTTAGCTGGGACTGTATTATGCAGGATGGGTATTTATACTGTAAACTGGAACCATACCGCACACTTCACTGGCAGAAAATCCAATCGAATGTACGAGGCTTAAGACTATGCAGGGGAGGGGCTAGGATGGTCCTTGGGTTGGCTTGTGTATACTGTGGAGGGGGTTACCTCTATTCATATCTTAATTCCTGGGGAAGCTCACATAGGAAGGACAGTTAGTTGGTTAGTTAGTTAATTTTAGAACTGTAATTCCAACAAACCAATGTTTGCCACTAAATATAAATATTCTATTTGCCACTAGTATTTATGACCATTTGTAAATACAATGTCATTTGAGGGCCATAGTTCTTTTACTAATAGTTGAGGGCCATAATTCTTTTACTAATAGTTTTACTAATAAATCTTTTACTACTGTTTCAAATATTGCAGGGAGTTGCATTTTGGAAGACTAAAAACTGCATTAATTTATACAACTTTCAGTTAAATAAAGGCCGTTTTCTCTGCCTTTACTTTGGCGTATAATGTTTTGTTTAAGGACCTCTAAAATCTTTGCAGTGTGATTAAAATATAACCCTGCAATGCTCTGAATTGAACACATTTTACATATCTACTATGTAGCTGCTCCAACATCTATTAAATGATATGACAGCTTGACTTATCTAAATGTGTTATCATTTAGCAGTATGTCAAAATTTCTTTTTATGTAGATGGCAGCAGTAAATAAGCCATCAGTTCAACTAGCTGGAGCTTCTCTGCAGAAGTCTGAATTTCTGGATTTGTCATAATGATACATCATTACCTGAAATGATAGTCTGCTCACTCGTACATGTACTGCACACAAAAGACATTGTCTATCCACACTGTATGTGGACGCTACAAGCTCTTTCAGTGCTTGATCTCTTTCCGATGTACTGTCTAAAATGCTATTGCAATTGTTTTAATAACTTGTTTGCTTGATAATAGATATTCTCCTTATCTAATTTTTTCCCCTGTTAAAGGTAAAACTTTTTTTTTGTTTTGGACAGAGTGGAAAGGAATTAGAACACCTATTAGGTTTTTATTGCTGTCTGTGTCCCCCTTAGGGAGATTCATCCTCTCTGTTTGTTCATGGGTTGTCCCCATAACAGTAATAGAGGGAAAATCTTCCAATGGAGACACTAGTTCTGGTGACCTGGCAATGGGACAGGAAGTGAAGGGACTGGACTTTCTTGATCTCAGATGTATCCAATCTGTCAATCATGCTGCAGACCTTGGATGGATCCTGAACATTGAAAAGTAATCTTTGATTCTGTTACGCCAGATTACCATCTAGGTACTCTCCACGCAGGAGAGGTTGATAAAGCTGCAGAGCAAGGTTTGACTTCAGGACTTCAGTCTTGATGTGGGCTTTCCTTGTGGAAGATATCAACTTTCAAAACTATTTGCACAATTTCACTTTTTTATTATTATTATTTATTATTATACAGGATTTATATAGCGCCAACAGTTTACGCAGTGCTTTATAATATAAAAGGAGATAATATAGTTACAATAAAATAAAATACACGAAGATTAAGAGGGCCCTGCTCAGAAGAGTTTACAATCTAATAGGGTGGGGCAGGTGGTACAAAAGGTTGTAACTGTGGGGAATGAGCTGATGGATGTGGTAGGAGATTAGTTGGAGATATGGGAGGCTTCCCTGAAGAGATTAGTTTTTAGGGATCGCCTGAAGGTAGCGAGAGTAGGGGATAGCTGGACTAGTGAAGGTAGTGAGTTCCAGAGGATGGGAGAGGTTCTGGAAAAATCCTGGAGATGAGCATGGGAGGAGGAGACGAGAGAGCTTGAGAGTAGGAGGTCTTGAGAACAGCGGAGGAGAACGATTTGGGTGATATTTGGGGGCAAGATTGGTGATGTAGCTTGGGGCAGAGTTGTGAATGCCTTTGTATGTTGTGGTTAGTGTATTGAATTTAATTCGCTGGGTGATTAGGAGCCAGTGTAGGGATTGGAGGAGAGGGTTGGCAGACAGTGAGCGGTTGGTAAGGTGGATAAGTCTGGCAGCAGCATTCATGATAGACTGAAGAGGGGGTAGCCTTTGGAGAGGTAGGCCAATGAGAAGGGAGTTGCAATAGTCAAGGCGAGAGATAACAAGGGAGTGAATGAGGAGCTTGGCGGTTTAATTTGTTAAAAAGGAGCAAATTTTAGAGATGTTACGGAGGTGAATTCTACAAACTTTTGACATCGATTGGACTTGGGGATGACATGACAATTTAGAATCTATGATTACACCTAGTACCCTAGCGTGAGGGGAGGGCCTGATGGTTGTATTGTTGATTTTGATGGAAAAGTTATGGAGGGGGGGCATGTGCAGGGGGGAATATTAATAGCTCAGTTTTAAATAGATTTAGTTTAAGGAAGTGGTGTAACATCCATGTTAATATGTCAGTTAGTAAGTTATTAATGTGAAAGGAGACTGAAGGAGTGAGGTGAGGAGTAGATAGATAGATTTGGGTGTCATCGGCATGTAAGTGGGTCCATTAATAATTCTAGGAAGCCATGGGCAGTTATCAAGTGACCAAGGGAGGAGGTGTAGATAGAGAAGAGAAGGGGTCCAAGAACAGAGCCTTGGGGGACCCCCACAGAAAGGGGCAATGGAGAGGAGGAGACAGAGTTGTGGGTGACACTGAAGGAGACTTTCAATGAAACATGCTCATACTGTGGGACAGGTCCAATCTTTCTCTGGACAAGATGATCTTGAACCAAGATACCTTTGTATTGGTGGCTTCTATCCCTGGTCTTGTCAGAGGGCAAGTTTTTATTCCCTTACTTTGGAAGATTGGTATGAATATAGCAATCGATCTGTTCAGGGTTATTGGGCTTCGGAGAAAACCAAACTTCCAATCAGTGTCTTGGATTTCCGAGCATTTTATCTGGCTTTCTTCATTGGAGCCCCCTTCTTAACTGTCATCTTATCTGAATTCAATCAGGCAATGCCACATTAGTGGCTTACATCAGTTATCAGTGGGCACCACAAGTGTTGGGGCATGAAAGAAGTAGAATATATGTCCTGGGTGGAGCTTCCTGTTCCAGCAATCTCTGTGGTGCACCTGTAGAACTGGCAGGCACATTTCCTAACCAGATAAGCTAGACATGTTTCTCTCCAGAGTGAGGGACCTAATAGTTGGTGCCTTGGTAGCACTGTGGGATCATTATACTATGATCTTTTCCTTTCCTCTGCTGAAGCTACTACATTGTCTGGTTCTCAGGATTGAAAGCGTGGGCATTCCCATAGCTCTATGCAATGTAGAAGGCTTATTTTCTCTTTTGTGAGACGTTAGGAGTTTTTCCATGTGCCCTTTCATTGGGCTATGTTTTTTCTTTACTTCAGTTAGAGATAGATGCAGGAGCTGAGAAGTAAGCACTATCAGCCTAAACTCCAACCATGGGATTTATACCTAGCTGTGCAGGTTTTACAGAGTCCCTATTTGTTAAACCTCAGCAGCGCTCAATTGCTTTATCTTGGGGCTATTATCTACTATTAATCAACCACGTGAAACATAAATTCATTCATATAAAGTGCTCCTGTGCATTCATAATTTCAAACAAACATCCCCTTTCCTATCTAACATAATAGTCCATGTACAAAGTGTCCAATTGCTTTCCAATGCTGTAAAGGCATACCCCACTTTTAAGTACACAATGGGGTTTATTTACTAAAGCTGGAAAGTGCAAAATCAGGCTCACTTCTGCATAGAAACCAATGAGCTTCCTGTTTTTATTACCAAAGCTTAATTGAAGAAGCTGGGGTTAGAAGCTCATTGGTTCTATACAGAAGTGACCCGGATTTTGCATTTTCCAGCTTTAATAAATAAACCCCATTGTGTACTTAAAAGTGGGATATGCCTGTACCTCTGTAAATCAATCAGTGATGCCGCTTTTCAAAGTGTTATGTACTCAAAGTGCCAAAAAATTGTATACCTACTGTATATTTTCTTCTGTATTTCTTATCCTCCACCATGCATCACCACCACACTTGTATACTCACCAGATGACCATGAACTCTCTGGAAAGAGTATGGTCAAAATGCGCTTTTCCCTCAAGGTGTAAATAATCCTAGGCAGCAGCTTTTCCACTCTAGGGTATTTATGGCCAAAAAAGGAAAGAGAGAGAACTGTATTAGTGTAAAAAACATTTTATGTAATTATAATCTAAAAAAAAAAAAAAAAATCAATATATGTGCTTACATTAGAAAGTACATTCCCCTTGCACCCGGGTTGAATCGCTTTTGCATAACCAATATCTCCCAGGTGTTAGGCTCTCATTCTACATTTTGTCACATGATGTCTTCAGGAGTCTATTTGGAATGTTACTTTGACTTTATTTTCCTGTAAGGTAGCCTTCCTTGTGGCCATCACTTTGGCAAGAAGGGTCACTGATTTATCAACATTTTCCCAAGGGAGCCTAATTTATTCTTGCAAGGTTGTTTTAAGACTAAGGACTTCCATTTGCCCAAATTGGTCTCTGCTTTTCAATTTATAATATTTTATTTTCATTAGGCCACTGTCCTACCTTAGTTGTGTCCAGCTGCAGTTCATCCCAAGGAGATCTCTCTCAATTGTCTGGCTATGGTGAGGGCAGTTAGTGTTTACTTCTTGACCACTGCTTCTTTTAGGCAAACGGAATCTCTGTTTGCTACTCCAAAAGATTCTAAGCCCCTTTTCACACCGGTGCGACTTGTCATTCAATTTGACAGTTTAAAATCGCATGACAAGTCACACCCTATTTGTGCATATGGAACCATTCGAATCAGTGTGACTTTGACTTGAACCAATTTTAACCACTTGCTTACTGGGCACTTAAACCCCGCTCAGTCCCAGACCAATTTTCAGCTTTCAGCGCTGATGCAATTTGAATGACAATTGCGCGGGCATACAACACTGTACCCAAATGAAATTTTTATCATTTTTTTTCCCACAAATAGAGCTTTCTTTTGGTGGTATTTAATTACAGCTCGGAGTTTTATTTTTTGCTAAACAAACAAAAAAAGATGCAAAAAAAAAATCATGTTTAATAGTTTGTTATAAAATTGTGCAAACAGGTCATTTTTCTCCTTCATTGAAGTGCGCTGATGAGGCGGCACTGATAGGCTGCATTGGTGGGCACTGATAGGCTGCATTGGTGGGCACTGATAGGCTGCACTGGTGGGCACTGATAGGCATAGTTAAGGCGGCAGTAATAGGCACAGATAAGGCGGCACTGATGGGCAAAGATGGGCACAGATAAGATGGCACGGATGGGTGGCACAGATGGGTGGCACAGATGGGTGGCACTAAGGGGCACTGATAGGTACCACTGATAGATGGGACTGATGGGCACTGATAGGTGGCACTGATAGGTAGCTCTGATAGGTGGCACTGCTGGGCACTGATGGACAGCACTGCTGGGCACTGATGGGCACTGATGGGCGGCACTGCTGGGCACAGATATGTGGCACTGGGGTGCAGCACCTTTGTTGAGGCAGATTGTGGGCACTGCTGGGTGGCACTGTGGGCACTGCTGGGTGGCACTGTGGGCACTGCTGGGTGGCACTATGGGCACTGCTGGGTGGCACTGACAGGGGGGACACATTTTCTATTTATGTGGCAAAGCAGAGGGCAGGTGGGCACTGGCAGGGCTGGCCGTGATCGGGACTGATGTCCCGATCACGGCCGCCGGTGATCAGCTCTTTTTTTTTTCTCCTCGCGCTATCAGCGTGAGGAGGAATAATAGCCGATTGCCGGCTCCGTTATATCATATGATCAGCTGTCATTGACTGACAGCTGATCACGTGATAAGGGGTCGGGATCGACCCCTTGCTCGGATCGGTGATCAGGCGAGTCTCATAGACTCGCCGATCACAGAGCGCGCCGCACGTCAATAGACGTAGTCCCAGCAAAGGAGATCCGTGCTGTAGCCGTCATTCGGCTATAGCGCGGGTCTCAACTGGTTAAAAAGGTTCCTGAACTATTTTTGGCGATTTCATGTGTGACTTGCATATGACGTCGCACAGATGTGGGCAAGCCGCACATGAAATAGCACTGACCAGCAGTATTAAATCAGGCTGAAGACAGTGTGAACAGGGTGCTAAAGAGGTTCTCAGGCTTCCAGATCCACCATTTCTAAATCGTTTTGACAAGTTGATGGGCAGGCTTATGAGATAGTACTTCGATTTCCTGTTAAAGCCTGCTCCACTAGAGCAGTGAGTACCTCTTAGACTTTTTGTCATCAGGCCTCTGTTACTCAGATCTGTAAGACTGCAACCTAGTCTTCTGTTCACATGTTTTCAACATTTTCTAAGATTGATTTATCTGCAGATACTAGTTTTGGTCACAAAAGTCCTAAAAGCAGCTGTTTTCTCCTTGTTTTGCTTTTTCTTTCATGTTGGGCTTGCTGTTTTGGTGTGGCCTCCTCTCTGTTCGGACTGCTTTTGTACAGCTCTGTATACTGTATACAGCTGAAACTACATGCAGTTCATACAGTGCTGACAGCAGCCTCATGAGTTAGTAAAGGAAATTGGACCATTTTGGTCCAAACACACTATTAAAAGCTCACAAAACATGGAGTTATCCCTTAATAAACATGAGGAAATGTAAGTAGGTAACATAATCATGTAATAATATCATGGTGCAGCATTGACATGTTTGCTAAGTAGGATTAATTGTGTGGCATGCACTGCCTACTGATAGTGACTGCCATTGACCTTAGCGACACCTCATGCTATTGATCCTACATGGGTAAATCCAGCACTGATTCTCTCAAACACACCCTGTCTCTAAAGCACAAACATGTCCTTATTTGCTTGATTCTAAAGAATTCAAAAAAGATTGGTGATCGTTTGGATCATTCAGCTACATCTGACTGCTATTTGTTTCTTGTCCACATCTTCCGTTGACTTTCTTCTGAAGAAGTGTAAATATACCTAAATATAAAACAGCTCTAGCTGTCTTCTAATAGAGATGAGAAACTCAAGGGAGGTTTTTAATCTAAGATGTAGTCACGTAGCATAGAACCAAGAAGGTATTGAAGTAGGACTTGGAAAATCTCCAGCTACTTCTCTTCAGATAAGAACAGCTAATTAGCAATATTCTTTAATTATTAGTTTTAGCAATGTGGGAACTGATTTGTAGCAGCAGGATGGTAGTGAGTTCTTTTTAACTACCCAAGTGGCTGCTGGGGTTGCCAGGCCCTTTCAAGAATGAATGCTGATGGCATGTGGGCATATGATGTTAATGGGAACGCAGGGGTAATGACTGCAAGCAGTCACTCGGTTAGCAGTCCTCTAAGCATGTAATTCAGCTTCTTAGGCTAACACACTTTTAAATCCTCTAGGTAGTTTCAGAGGCTCTGTTCTTAATTAAATATGCAATTTTTCATGGTAACCAGGTTATTTCTTTTGTGTTGTGCTGTAATACTGTTAGGAATTTTCATAGCTCTTATTAAACATTATGCAGCCATTGTGCCTTCCGTAATTAAAATAAAACCTAGAACAAAGCCTGATTCTCTCTCGTCCCTGTGTAATTTATCAAATGAATTTTGATTTTTTTCTTTCTTCCGGTTTGGTCCCCAGACAGAAAACCAAGTGCTTTAAAGGGAGAAGAATTTAATTGCTCTATAGGGATTGGCTGGTTATAAAGGATTTGGATGTTAGATTAGTGATCTCTACAGGGAATAGTTTAATGCTCTTCATCTTAGAAAAAAATGTCTGATTGTTCGACGACTCTACCATCTTCAGATTCTCAAAACTGTGATATTTGTGTTCCTCAAATCAGTTTTGCTTTTTTTTATCGGTTTTCTTAGCCATATAAAACAAATCTGTCTGCTGAAGGAATATTGAGAAAAATCATATAATGGCTGTTTATGCATCTCTTTTCTGCAAATGCGCATTGACACTTTGACAGTAGCTTGTATTAAATTTGGCAATTCAGATAGAAGATACATAATTTGCTGTAATGAATGCCGAGTTACTCACTCTAATGAACAGAGTAAAAGTTAAAGCTACATTTTAATGGAATAAAAGAAGCAGTGGTTTTATTTCCCATTTTCAAGTTTGAGACCTGAAAAAGAATTAACTTTTCAAATATTGCTTTGCTATTATTATTGTTGCTCTCTCGGTGGGTTTAAATGAATACATTATTTTTGTATAAGACTTTTTTTCTAAAAACATTTAAAGTCTTTTTTGGGATTTAAACCCAAAAGTGTAAGTATTGTTATATGGAGGGGTCCCCACCTCTCACAACTACCAATGAAGAACTGCAATAATCTAAACCTACTCTTCTGTATAATGCTTGCTGGACTGATGTCCAGCCACTCAAATTAAGGAATTTGATCAAGGATTTATTGTACTCTTCTATATAACATTTTGTGCACTGAAGTCCAACTACCCAGAATAAGCAATTTTGTCAAGGATTTCAAAGTCTTGTTGGTAGGTTAACCACTTTCAGACCGGACCATTTTGCTGGCTTAAGACCAGACCACTTTTTGCGATTCGGCACTGCGTTGCTTTAACTGACAATTGCGCAGTCATGTGACGTGGCTGCCAAACAAAATTTACGTCTTTTTTTTCCTCTGAAATATAGCTTTCTTTTCGTGGTATTTTATCACCCCTGTGGTTTTTATTTTTTGCGCTATAAACAAAAAAGGGCGTCAATTTTGAAAAAAAAAACGTATTCTTTTTTTTTATTTTTTGCTATAATAAATATCCCCCCAAAAAAATAAAAAAAAATTTTTTTCCTCAGTTTAGGCCGATATGTATTCTACATATTTTTGGTAAAAAAAAACGCAATAAGCGATTATTGATTGGTTTCTGCAAAATTTATAGCGTTTACAAAATAGGAGATAGTTTTATGGCATTTTTATTAATATTTTTTTTTACTAGTAATGGAGGCGATATCAGTGATTTTTTTCATGACTGCGACATTATGGCGGACACATCAGACATTTTTGACACATCTTTGGGGACCATTGTCATTTATACAGTAATCAGTGCTATACAAATGCCTGTGTAAATGACACTGGCAGTAAAGGGGTTAACCAGGGGGTGGCAGTGTAGGGGTTAAGTGTGTCCTAGGGGCATGTTACTAACTGTGGGAGGCGTGGCTGTGTGTTAGTGAACACTGATCTCTCCTCCAATGCTAGGCAGAACGAGATGCTGTTTACTTCTGCATCTCCCCGTTCAGCCTCCCCGGGGGACTCACGTGGGTCCTGTCAGCAATCAAGAGTTGGCACGGCGGCAACGATGGCACGGCGGCAATTTCAAATGGACGTACCTGTACCAATTTGCCTGCCCGTGCCATTCTGCCGACGTACATCGGCGTGTGCCGGTAGGGAAGTGGTTAATTGGATCTGGTTTAAATTGGCCCTAGTATGTATATGGAGTTAGCTGGTGCTGTATAGGTACCTGTAATAAATAAATAAAATAAATAAATAAGGACTTTTTGTACCATATAACAGTTAGTTGACGGAAGTACAACCATTAAAATTAAAGTGTATGTAAAGTCAAAACGTTTACTTTTAGTTTTGAATGGAGTAGGGAATGAGTAGGGAATCCCACTGGTGAGATTTACCTTCTCTTTTTGTCCTGTAGGTCATTGTATCCAATAAAGAAAGTGAAGGGAAATCTCTCCATTGAACAAAAATAGACCTGGTTGTACCTACTTCTCCATTTCATTCATGTGTAATAATTGTACAAGGGATATAATGGTATTTTGTGTAGAAGCCTGCATCGGTCTGTTTCTTTAGGCTGTACCCATGACCCACAACGCCACTTTTAAAATGTTTCATGCGATTTGTAGTAGCAACTCTACTGAAAACTACCATGTTTGAAAGGATTGCCACCACATTACAGGATAATGTAATTTTACCTGCTTGTTATCAATGACTGTCCCGTTACAAAAACTGCTATGTTATAATTAAATATTGGAGGCCAATCATCATAAGATGAAAAACAGGCAGAAAGAAAGAAACAAAGAAAGAAAGAAACTAGTCAAGGCTGAGCTAACCTTTTTAACGTCACTTTGACCATTTTTTAACTCTTATTTTTTCCAGCTCAGATTTATGATGATTTAAAGAAACTCTATAAAAACATACAGGGTTGGTCATTACCTACAATTACAGTTAATGTAAGAGGTTAAATATTTTGTTTGTAAAATTTCATGAATTTGGGTTTAGTCCACTGTACACTGCCCAAAATAAGTAGGTAGATATTTAAAAGTATAATAATGCCAAAATTTTAATGGCACATTGCTTACCCTTTTTACACTTGTAGCGGTGCCCCCATAAGAGCTGCTGAGTGTTGTGCTCCACTTGTCACCCTGCCCAGCCTGGCATTCACTTCTCAGTCCCATCAAGGCAATGAACAGTCCCTGTGCTTTTTTTGTTTGTTTTATTGAGAGAATTAAACTTTAATGGGGTGAAGAAAGTATAGGATGCCCGGTGAAGTGTGTATCAATCAATTGGTGGATTGTATATCAATCAATTGGGACAACTATATACACTTCTCTGTACAAGTTACCACTTCAGTCTCCTCCAGCACGTTCCTTGCTTGCAGACTATTCCTCTTACTTCCTCCTGCACAACTGCTAATCCTCAGGATCATCTAGCACATTTAATGTTAGGCCTGACACTGGCTCAGCCAGGCCTTAGCAATTGCCTTTTGCAGGCAGGGACTACTGCTTCCAGTCAGCCCTCTTCAGGCCCTGCCAGCCCTCATGGCTGCAGCTGCCCAACTCCACTCAGTCCTCTCAAGCATGCCTCCTCAGTCCTCCTGACTGCACATGTCACTCACCAGCCCTCCTGGCTGCAACTGGTGGTTCTCTCCTTAAAACTCAAACCCCAGCTGGGCTTACTCTAGGTATTTAAAGAAGCCTGCCCCCTGCCAATCCAGGTTGGGGATTGGTCAGGGCACCTTAGGACACCCTAGGTAGCGCCACCTCTCCTCTCCTCCTCTCCTTCTAGAATCCTCTAATCCTCAGTGATGCAGCCGGCTGCTAAACTCTGAGCCAGTCCCAGCCCACGCAAACCAAAACAAACAGGCCTGACTGCCAGCCAGGCCTGCCTAAATTTACCCACACTCACAAAAATGAATCCTAGCTTAGTAACTACCTATGTAGAGAGTGCTACACTTCTTTTAAGTTGTGTCATGATAGTTCTATTAGAAGCATTGAAAGGGGTGAGTGGGAATGTGCCCACAAACATCCTTTAGAACAAAGCTGAACTTGACTCTGACCAAATAAGATTAAAGGTCACAAGTGAATTGACTGGCATATCATTTATGTGGGATTCAAATTATATCTAATTACCCAGCTCAGGTAAAAAGTTGATATTGGTACATGGCCCATCACTTTTTTGTTGTTTTTACATATTGTGAATATTTTTTAATAAACAGAAGCTGGAGATAGTCACATGTGCTCTTACCTTGACCAGTCCCTTGTTAAGCCATGTACCACTGTTCATTATCCCTATTTTTACAGACAGAATGTTTGCATGGCATAATTCTGATTCCTGTGTATAATCCCTACTCCAGCTCTCAACATATAGCAGTCAGGAGAGCTGTTGGAAAAGCAGGATTTTGCAGATACCGCTAATGTATTCACAGTCATGGCACACAGACTTGTAAACCTCACTCCCTCGGGTCCAATGGGCCAATATTATTGGCTTTAACCTACACAGACTGCAGCCAGTGTGTATATTCATTCAGCTTATAGCATTGTTCTTTGGCTACTGAATAATTTACAAGTGGAAGAGCCCAGTCTGGCGCAGGTCACTGAAGTTCATAGGTTAATAACAGGTTTTAGTTTCTGATGTCAGCAGCTGACTTGATAACATATGAAAGAATACTATCCCGTTGATTAGATTTTGAAATGGATCAATTTTTAATCAGCAGAACATCTGACTCACTCAATGAGATGAGCATTGTGGGGAACGAGTCAAGGTTTATTTAGCAGGTTGTTTGTCTATTGTAATATACAAATGACCCTTCCGTTTTCTGTCCCTAATGAAAAATGCAAGCACATAATGTTCCCACATCTGTTTTGTTCTCCAGGTAACAGTCAAAACCATGGTCAACTGAGATGACATTTGATGACCAAGTCCCTTTTAAAAGAGTTTTGCATGTCTTTTAACATCAAACTAGTTGTAATTTGTATTTTACAGGAAACACTGATGTTTAGAATACAGCAATGATTTTTTTAATAACCAGAAAATGTAGAGATCACAGTTTACATAAGGCCAATGTTAAATTTTTAACAATTTTTTATGTATTTTTTTGCTTTTATTGAAATATTGCAGCTCAATTCCAGCCAAAGATTTACTTTGGCTTCTTACAGAAGGAGAAATCATTGGAACCACTGAAAGGTTTTTATTGTTGTCTACATCTCCTTTGGGGAGATATATGCTTACTTTATGCTAAGGGTGTCTCAAGAACAGGAAGTGCTGGGATATCTGTTTGATGAAGACATACATAGCAACAAAATAACATTTATTTAGCAGAGCACTGGGACATCTGTCAAGTTTTTTTTCTGTGTCTTCCTGTCCTGGTAACACCTGCACGCTCTCAATTCAAACCCTGGTGTTCTCAGGATCACAAAAAGGGAAATCTCTGCAATGAGGACACAAACAACAATAAAAACTTGACAAGAGTTCTGTCTCTAACCCACTCCTTTAAAGAGGAAGTAAACCCATCCGTAAAATGGTTTCTGTAACACTCCTATTGGTTGAGCTCTCAACCAAACTGTCAAACCATCCAATGGCTGGTGTCATAACTGATCACACGTGCAGCATCATGGCAGTTGTAGATTAAACAGAGGCAAAGATGGCAGCTTCCTTGGCTGAAAACGATAGGGGGTTTACTTACAGTTTAAGAGAAGAAAGAAGGTTTGACTTGAGTCAGGCTAGTTAGTGTAATCCGTGGAATTAAAATTATGGCAGGAGTTTCTATGCCAGCCGAAAGTGACCATAATAAAGAGATAAGAGTGGGAAGGTTTTTTTTAAAAATCATGGCAAACAAATATGCAAACATTGGCCAAGTGTTCTTTCTTGTGCACTGAGAAGACTCCCTGGAGCTAAGGTTGCAGAACACCTTCAAACATCAGTGTTTCTGCATCCACCAATAATTGGAAGAAAATATATCTCAGGTACATAAAGAGAGTATATCTTTCTTATGTGCTTAGTCTCCTCCTCCTCCTCCACATCCTCTCCATCCTTCCGAGACTACACACATACCACACTTTTAAGTACCCAGTGGGGTTTATTTACTAAAGCTGGAAAGTGCGAAATCAGGCTCACTTCTTCATAGAAACCAATGAGCTTCTAACCCCAGCTTGTTCAATTAAGCTTTGGTAATAAAACATGGAAGCTCAGTGGTTTCTATGCAGAAGAGAGCCTGATTTTGCACTTTCCAGCTTTAGTAAATAATCCCCATTGTGTACTTAAAAGTGGGGTATGCCTGTACACTGATACACTGATACAACTTGCCACCCAATAAGCACAGACTGAAACACAGAGGTAGGACAAGAATGAAATTAGTCTTTGACATACAGTTGCTCTTGTGGCGGTCCCAGTCCCAGAGGATGCTGGGACTGTGACATCATAATGGGCAGGGACATCATCCGGTGATGTCCCTATATAAGTCGCTGCGCACCGTGTCCCTGCCATTGTGAGCGGAGGCAGCGACCAGGCAACATCTGAAGAGAAGAACAGAAGACGGCGACAGCAGCGACAGAAGACCGGGCCACCGCCTGTAAAAGAGCTAGAAGAAGGCACGGGGGCCCGGCAAGAAGAACCGAAGAGGGGGACAAGAACCCCGAAGTTGGAAGAAGAGGGCGGCGGTGAAGAAGAAAGCCGGGCTCCTCCGCTAGCAAAAGAGCTAGCAGAAGATAGAGGAGGAGTCCGGCGAGAAGACCCCCGTAGACGGACAGAAGACCCCCGGAGCTGTGCAATAAACTATTTTAACCCTTGTGTGTTGTGTTTTTTTTAACTTTTTTTTACAGGTGAATGGGTAGGGGTACATTGTACCCCATACTCATTTACATAGGGTGGGGGGCCGGTATCCGGGGCCCCCTTATTAAAGGGGGCTCCCGGATTCCGATAAGCCCCCCGCCCGCAGACACCGACAACCAACGGCCAGGGTTGTCCGGAAGAGGCCGTTGTCCTCATCAACATGGGAACAAGGTGCTTTGGGGTGGGGGGCCACGCGGCCTCCCCTTCCCAAGGCACCCCCCCATGTTGAGGGCACGCAGCCTGGTTTGGCTCAGGGGGGGGGGGCTCGCTCGACCCCACCCCCTTTCCTGGCCGGCCGGGTAGCGTGCTCAGATAAGGGTATGATATGCACCTAGGGGTGACCCCCATGCCGATTTTTCGGCATAGGGGTTCTCCTTTAAGTCCATACCAGGTGACAGGGCCAGCGGCGCCTCCTTCGCTGGCCCCGGCTACCTGGAGACGCGCTCAAAATAAGCAGACTTTTCTCCGGGCGGGAAAAGTCCATCCATTTCAAAAGTACGGCGGACTGGCACACACATGGCCGGATTGTCCGCCGAAATGCGAGTTTGGCGGACAGATTGGAGTGCAAAAATACTTTCTTAGTCCGACGGACTTTTGGGTAAAAAAAAGTCAGCCGGAGCCTACACACGGGGGTATTGTCCGGCGGACTTGAGTCCGCCGGACTTTTCCACCGGATTGTTTGATCGTGCGTACGAGGCATAAGAATGAAAGCGAAGGTAAATCCAACATTTTTAGCTGCCACCAGAACAGGAATAGATGGAAAATCCTCCAATAGCTCCTGTGACAACTATAAAAGGGAAATCCCTCAAATGTAAAATATTTTCTCTCACTTCCAGTCTACAGGAAAAGAAGTGAATGAAAATCTCCCTTATGAAACACAGATGGCAAAAAGGAAAACAAGCAGTGGTTTACCCCTCCCCCACTTTGTCCAAAAAAAATAAAATAATTACTTTTAGACTATTGACTTATTGGATTTAAAGTATAGCTAAAGGCAACACATTTTCTTTAGTTTTGTATGGAGTGGAGAGGGATTGAAACACCTGTCAGTTTTTATTGCTGTCTGTGCCCCCGTTAAGAAGACTCACCCTCTCTATTTGTCCTGTTTACTGTTATCATTGAAAGTAAAAAAAAATCCCACATTTTAGGTTTTCCCCAGAAAATGGGAAATCTTCCAATGGGGATACTAGTTCTGGTGACCTAGAGGAATTCCCTTATTTTGCAGGGATTTCCTCTCACTTCCTGTTTGGCTTTGGGACAGGAAGTGATGGGAAATCTCTGCAATGGGACACAAATGGCGAAAAAAAAATTCTGACAGGGGTTATAACCCTCCCTTGTGCTATCCAAAATGGAAAAAAAAAATGTTTTGCTGTACAGACATCCTTGGTAATCAATCTTTTTTCCGCATTATCGCACTTTGCATAAAGTTATGACAATTCCTAATAAAATAAATCCATATACTGTATGTTGCCACTGGTATCTGTGTGGTGCATGTTTTAGCTTCTGTGACAACCTTTATTTGCTAACAGTTTTCTCATTTGCCCTAGGTCATGCCATAGTCAAAGTAATGTCTGTCTCTGACACGAGTGTTATTATTGCATACAATCTAGGATATAATACCGCGGTGGCATTAAGAGGAGAATGTCATTGCACACCAAAGATCAGCAATAGCTGTTTAGTCAAATATCACCGCTGAATGCAGGTCATCCTTTTGTATTTTTTTTTTATCATTTCCCTTTCGCTAAAGACATAAATATCTTTTTTCTTTCTCTGTCTGATTTGACGTCACAATATAGACATGGGAGGGGGGGGGGGGGGGGGGTAAAATGTCAGCACATGATGGATCATGTGAAACCTCCTTGACCTCGTCTGGGTCTGCAGTATATATCCATAACAATTGCCTTGAGGGTGACTAATGGGGGAAAGGTTGGTTGCCCCTCAGCTTGTTCACCTAGACAGAACTAAACAATACAATAGTCTGATACCAACTGAACAATACAATAGTCTGATACCCACTGCCAAGAGCAGCAGTATAGCTGGCCATACAGGGATAAATACTGTTGCACAATATATTATTTTATGTTGTGAAATGATCTCACCAAACATGAATTTTTATACTATAGCATTGTGGATCTGGCAGGTTACATGTTTCCACCCAATACTCTGCTAATCTGATAAAAGCAAAGCTGAATACAGATGACCCAGCTTGTAGATAGTAATAGGGGAACCTCCTGACACCCTTAATGACTGCGTCAGGTTAAATAATCTTGTCTGTGGGCTGAAATTTGCCCAACCATCAATGTGTGGGCATCCTAAAATCTATATGAGGGGCTTCTTTTATTTTTACCTATTTGCACTTTTTACCTACCTCACTTTTACCTTATTCCAACTTTGTATTTTTTGCTGCAGATTATTGTGCAATGAAGACTCTCTGCATTACACAGACAATGTGGCATACAAATTTGCCTTGTCTGGCATATAACTTTGTAGTGACAGCTGTAGAAACCTTTTTTCATAATGCAGCAATAAAACATGTCTTATTTTTGGCCATTTCCATACTTGTACCACTAATGTCTCAGAGGAGATCTGTCATATTATATTATGTTATATGTTATCTGTTATATTATGTTACATCCATCACATAGTTTTTAATTCAAGGCACTATAAAGCATATGCAATCCCAATCACTAACATCTCATATAAGCTTTAACATGTTAATGTGCGTTGTGGTGCATTTTTAAATGAAGCCGCTGTCTTAACATGATGATGTGTAAAAAATGTGTTTTAATACGTGTGCAGTAACTACAGTGTTTGTTGCCATAGTAAAGATTAAGCACAGTGGGCATGCTGTATGCCAAGTAATTGCAATGATTTTTGGTTATACTTTTTATTGGATATATTTTTAACATTTTTGGATCTGGGCTATACACTATCCACATGCAATATAAAAATTCACTTTTATTTGGTCTTTGAAAAAACGACTATAAATGAATTTGTGGGGAAAAAAAAGGAAATAAAAGAATATAGCATATACAATTAATACACAAGTCATATTTTAGTTGAATGTTATTAAAAATTAGGTTGCGATGCAATATTCCAACATGGAGGCTTCTTGCTTGATTGGCTTGCTGATTTTCCCAGAAGTCTGCACCAAGATACAAGTCAGATTTTGGTCCATCCCCTGCAACAAAATGTCATTTTTGGTGAGATACTCTCAAAGGGAAATCACATCTAAAGGGATTCAGACCCTGTTACTTATTAATGTGCACCTGTGCACAAACTATAAACATGAATCTATACATATTTTTAAAACCGATCTGGGCCCCCTCCTTCTCTTTTGAAGGCCTCCTCTGTAGTTTTAGAAGCTTTGTTTCTTTTTTATACCTTCCTTTTCCAGATTTTTTTTTTTGGAAGATAATGTGACACACAGTGATGGGCAGCCCTCAATGTATTATTACACTATGAGTGCAGGGGGCTGCGGTGACACTCCTTCAGGAGATAGGTCGGTGTCACCTTGCCCTTTTGTGATTTTTGAGGATGAATTACTCAACAGTGCCTTCAACTACAGTCAGCTTTTTAGCAGCTTGTAAATCTGTAATACTTTCATGTCTAGAGTCTGGCTACAAGTGCAGGTTAAATCTGAGTTTGGAAAATGTTCAGGGCTCAATATATAAATATAAACTTTAGGCTAAGTCTGTCATGCGTCATGACACAAATATAGGGGTAAACAAAAATTATTCTCAAAAATGTAGCATTTTGTTTTAGAGGTTTCACCATTATTTTATTTAGAAATCTAGGAGTATGGAAACACCAAAAACACAAAGCTCCTGAAGCCCTTATAGGTAAATTGTAACCTAATTAAATTGCATTATGTTTTATGGAAAAATGCTTAGTATGTAGTGAAATATAGGAAACAGCAGCTGAAAAAAGTATAAATTACAGCAAAACATTTTTTGTAGCCTTTTTGTCCTGTTTACTGTTATCACTGAGAATAAAAGCAAACGAAAATCACAAATTTTGAGTTGTTACCAAAACAGGAAAAGAGGTGCAATCCTCCAATGGACAAACTAATTCTGGTACCCTGGCGAAAGGAAGTGAAGGGAAATCTCTCCAGTGGAGGAAGGGGGGGGGGGCTCTCCCCCCTGTCAAAACACCAGCTCAGCAGGGGAGAGCGCTGTACTAACGTCGGATTATTGCTGGGTTGAACAGAAAAAAACTCAAATGCCGCGTACAGACAATCGGAATTTCCGACAACCAAACCGTGCATTTATTTCCGACGGATGTTGGCTGAAACTTGTCTTGCATACACACGGTCGCACAAATGTTTTTGGAAATTTCGATCAGCAAGAACGCACTAACGTACAACACGTATGACGGGACTAGAAAAAGGAAGTTCAATAGCCAGTGTGGCTCTTCTGCTTGAGCATGCGTGGAATTTTGTGCGTCGGAATTATGTACACACGATCGGAATTTCCAACAAGGGATTTTGTTGTTCGGAAAATTTGAGATCCAGCTCTCAAATTTTTGTTGTCGGAAATTCCGCCAGAAAATGTCAGATGGAGCTTACACACGGTTGGAATTTCTGACAGCAAGCTCACATCGAATATTTGTTGTTGGAAATTCCGATCGCGTGTAAGCAGCAATAGTGTGTACCTGGCTTAACTCACATTCACACACATTAATTAACCTACCAGCATGTCTTTGAAATGTGGGAGGAAACAGTGCCATGGTTGAGTTTTAACCAACGACCATGTACTAGGCAGAAACGCTAACCACTTAGCCACTGTGCATGCTGTGGATTTCAAGATTACAGTTGTTTGTAAAACTGGAGATCAGCAGATTTTTAGACATGACACTTATTCACTGCATGAACATTACATTGGAAACACATAAGGGCCTTTAATAGATATCATTTACCCTTTTGGTGGTTGGTTGGCATCCAGATAATGGACAAATATTAGGCAATTGTGATACAGTATTGAAGTAAAAGTGTACCTCAAAGCCATTCTACTATTAGGCATGCTCGTTTCGGCAGTTGCTTCAAGGACTCCTTGGTTGTCATTTTCCATTCTGCATTTGCATACCATGGAATGCGGTAATGACCATGAACGATGAGTTGTTCACATGGTGTACATACAGTCCTTTCTATTTTCCCAGCAAGAGAACATTGACTGACCAAACAGTGTTACCATGTAACATGTCTGATCTGTCACATCTGTTAATATGTTTTCTTACTCCAAATAAAGAACAATGAGTCATGTTAAGTAGTCGCCAGTGTCTATTAACCTCATCTTTATGCCAATGTGTTATGCAGCTCCATAAAATTATGCAGAAATGTGTTAAAATTTCATGTGGTGTTAATATAAACAGACCTTCCTGATAATGAGATGCAAACTATATGCTAATGATCTCATCCACTGATGTCCATTAATATTAACTCAAATGACAAATGTTATGTTAAATAAAAGGGAATTAAGCTTGAGTCCTTTCTAATTATTGGTAAAGTGGATAGCCGCAAAACATAAATTCTGATTGATTTAACTCTTCAGGTTTTTTTTTTATATACTGTTGTCTCTTCTTTCAAAAAAATCTTTGTGTTAGTTGGTTGAAAAATGGAAAAGGGTCACTTAACGACCGCACAGCATGTGCTTTCCTTATTTCGCCTCACATCTCTCTTGCCAAAACTGGGTAAAGAAACACTTGTGTAAACTCAAAACTGCCGTGTTGGTGCTTACGGTGGGATGCAGATTTCATTCCTCAGAGATGGGGTGTGACTCACATGTTCACTCATAACGAAACATGTTGGGTATTTCTCCCTGGGCCTCTCAAGAGCATGGAGAGTATGTAAGCAAGAAAAGGTGAGTACATGCTGCTAGGAAGAAGAGTATTTAAAAGAGAAGTCTGAGATATTAAAAAAAAAAAAAAACCTACATAGTAATTTCCATGCTGCAGCATTTGTGTCATACTGCAGGTGTCCCATGCTACCAGTCCAATAACTGAGCATTTACATGACTACTGATCACTCAACTCTGTTTGCTTCACATGCTGATTACTCAAACCTCAACTGTCAGTCATTGCTCTCCTCTCTGGTCCTCCAGTGCTCACTGGGTGGCCAGTGGGAGGGGCATGATCAGCAGGCTGGGTATGGGGCAAAAGCAGCTGGCTCCAGCCTCTTATATGCATGCTGAAAGAGACGATAGTCAATCGGGTAGCCAGGGGGATCCTGATGTTTCCTGAGCCTGGAGCGGCTCTGCCCCTCAACCAACAGCAGGCATTAGCTATAGCCATACTTCTATTTAATGTGACCCTTTTCCTCTTCAGTGCATATGTAAAGAAAAATGTCATTAAAGCTGTAGCTGGCTGTGCAAATATTGTAGCTATACACGGGGCCTAACACAGAAAAAACAGAAATTGGTAAAAAAATTTGATGTGTTTCCTCATATTCCAAAACACACTGGTAGGTGAACAGAAATAGAGACATTAACTGTTTGAAATCAATCAGCGCAATTAAATCCTAACTAACAATAAATGTGACAGTGAAGAAAAAATAGTAGCTGTTATCACTCATAGTGTTTTCACTCCACCTATAAAAAAATACATAAATAAACAGTGTTGCGCTACTAAAAATACATTGCGCATAAACAATACATTGCAGACATGAACTAAATATTCCAGTCCATGAAAAAGGATGAGTAAAACAGGTGACAGAAAACAATCCACCATTTGTGTAAAGCCTCATACACATGATCGGACTTTGTACAAACTTCCCTGTGGATTTTTGTACAAAGGACGTCGGGTGTGAACTGGTATTGCATACACACGGCAAGACTTTTTCAGGCAACTTTCACCAAATCATGTAGTTTTTCTGCTCTTTACCGCCACCTTTGGTCAACTTCTGTATTGTTGTCTGATCTTCTGCATTGGTTCTGAGCATGCGTGTTTGTACTTTGTACAAAAGTCCTATGGTTTTCTGTACATACGATCAGACTTTGCTCCATCTGACTTTTGTTGCTGGAAAGTTTGTCCGTTCGCACAGCCAGCAAAAGTCAGATGAAAACCGAAAAAGTTTGTCCGATGGAGCGTACACGCGGTCGGATGTTGCCTTAAAACAGCTAATTTGCATGTTTGTTGTCAAAAAGTCAGATCGTGTGTATGGGTCTTAAGAAGATCCAAATAAACTGTGCTCGTGGTCTCCTCCACCTGTGTATTAGGCTGCTCACCTCACAATTTGACCCCTGTTTCACCAACGGGTCAAGTAAAGCAGTTTCCCTCTGGGGATATCACAAGGGACTGGCGTAAATCTGACACTGTAAGTCCTCAATTTCATACACTTCCTCTAAGTGGTTGACAAGCTCTCCAAGTGTGCAACAATCAGCATATGTATAAAAACAGAATGGTTAGATCTAGTGCTCTCCATTTAAAATCAATTTTTTCCCACAAAAGATGAGTCTAACATACTCACAAGTAAGGCACTATAAGCCATGCTAGCTGTACAGGCATAGATACAAATCAAACTGGATAACTGTGACATCAGCACGTGGGCTCCATTCCCTATACATGTATGTTCAAGGCACAAGGCTTAAGCCCCATACACACTATCAGATTTTCTGCTGATTTTTTTCCTTCAGATTTACTAAAACCATATAATATGAGGTCAAACCTTAGGAGTTTCAATTTGTATGCAATCAGGCAGGCCCTTCTACTACATGGTGTTGGTAAATCTGAAGACAAAAATCAGCAGAAAGTCTAATTGTGTGTATGGGGCTTTAGACTTCTTCAGTAAGGGTGAAGAAGCCTTGCACCTTGGCGACCTGACTCAGCAGGGGATGTATCCGCTAATCCCCTGTTGATCAGAGCAGAACGGGGGGATGAGCCATCCTTGTCTGCTCAGTTTATGCAGAGCGGACACGGACAGAGCCCACTCTTTATCTGCAGCTGGAAGTAAACAGATCCTGATGTCCATTTACACCAGATTGCCCTCCATTCCAATCTAATCCCCTTAGATGGAGGGGGACAGAGCCTCTGTGGACCGGATCTGACCACAGGTAGGCGGGTGTAAACAGACACAAGTCTGTTCTGACTTCAGCTTGTTCAATTTAGCTTTGTCAATAAAAACTTGAAGCTGATTGGTTACAGTGCACAGCTTCGCCAGACTCTGTATGCACCAGTTTTTGTAAATCCCCCCCACTGACTTTCCTAAGCCATGTCTCAGTGAATAACTAACACTGACTGAGTGAACATGGAAAGTGGGGAGGGTCTAGCCAGGACTAAACTAACTAGCGCTAAACAGAAGGGGAGGACAGAGGAAATGCCAAAATCACATTAGTAAACAAGTTGTAGTGGCCAGAAACCACCACTAGATATTGGCATATTGCAGAAAACTGATAACCTAATGCAGTTCAACACAAGACATACAATATACATGAAAGTGAGGCAAAACAATGTTACATACTGTATATATTTAGCATCTATTTGTATAAAGTTTAATGAGAACAACATTGTACAATAACATGAAACTACTTGGGGGTTTTTATTATGATTTCAATACAACACACTATTGTCTAGTAATCAAAATAGGACTTCAGAAGTTGTTTGTACAATTGGTTACAGAATCTGACTAATCACAAAATCTGATTGATCACTGTGACTGCTAGTTTTTAGCTGCAGGAAAAGTAGTTTGATAAACACACATTATGGCATATAAGATGTTCTACTCAGCTTTATTTACTTTGGTTCCTCTGCTTCCATGGACATGCATGCTCCTAAATAGGGATGAACTCTGGTGTGTTCGCATACTCCATGTGCAGAGCCTGCCAGGAAGCCGGCGCTAATCACAGGCAGTGAGACATTGCCCGATCCCTGCAGCCGCGCAGCGGGGCAATGTCTCACTGCCTGTGATCAGCGCTGAGCCGACTTCCTGGTGGGCTCTGCATGTGGAGTATGCAAACACGCCTGAGCTCATCCTTATTCCTGAATATTGAAAATAACCTGCTGTATTAACTGCACATATACTGCGGCAGGGCTGCCTGGTTGCGGGAAACAACGTACCTGTATGTTGTTTGCACTCCTTGGTTTGGGTCACTTGTGTGCGCTACTGGCAACCGGCTCCCACAGTGGTTGGACACAGTGGGAGCCAGTCAGAGGGTCTGGCGGCCACGATGGGGCCGGCCACCCACGATCGTTCGAGGGAATGACAGAACGGCAGTCTACCTATGTAAACAAGACAGACCGTCATTCTGTCACAGAGGAGGAGAGAGATCTGTAATTCCTACTAATTAGGAACACCAATCTCTTTGTCAAATGCAGTGGCTCTCAACTCCTGTCCTCAGGGCCCACTAACAGGGCAGATTTTAAGTATTACCTTAGGGAGATGCAGACTAGAATACTGCAATCACTGAGCAGCCATTGATATCACCTGTGATGTATTTCAATTGTCTTGCAAACCTGACCTGTTGGTGGGTCCAGAGGACAGGAGTTGAGAACCACTGGCCTAGTGTCAGCATCCCCCACACAGTTAAAAAGCACACATAGGGAACACATTTAACCCTTTGATTGCCCCTGATGTTAACCCCTTCCCTGCCAGTGTCATTTATACAGTGTCAGTGCATTTTTTTTTTTAGCACTGATCACTGTATTGGTGTTATTGGTCTCCAAAAAGTGTCTAATTTGTCTACTGCAATGTCGCAGTCCCACTAAAAAATCGTTGATGGCCGCCATTACTAGTAAAAAAAAGTCCCCAAATCTATCCCATAATTTGTAGATATGATAACTTTTTCGCAAACCAGTCAATATATCCTAATTGGGATTTTTTTTACCAGATATATGTAGCAGAATTCAAATTGGCCTAAATTGATGAAGAAAATAGATTTTTTTAATTTTTTATTGGATATATTTTATACCAATTGTTGCTCATCTTTGTTTATAGCGCAAAAAAGAGGTAGCACCGAGGTGATCAAATACCACCAGAAAGCTCAATTTGTGGTAAAAAAAAGGACATACATTTTGTTTGACGACACAATTGTCCGTCAAAGTAACGCAGTGCCGTATCCCAAAAAATGGCCTGGTCATTAAGGGGGTAAATCCTTCCAGGGCTGAAGCGTTTAAAAAAAAACTACAATTTCAGATAGATAAAACAATGAGACTGCGAAAATCCCACCCAGAAAATAAAAACGGCAGTTAAAATATATCTTTGTGCTTTTCATTGTTTTCACTGGTATGTATCTACAAAAAGGATGTTATAGCTGAGCTCTTAGTACAGAGCCAGTAGTCAGCTGCACTGCATAGATTTTAGTATTGGCTGTTCAGAGGTCATGATTAGTGATGGACGAACTTCCGACGGGACGTTTCGCGAACGCGAAACGCGAACGGACACAAACGTTCGCGAAAACGACCGTTCGCCGCGGGCTCCATTGACTTCAATGGGAGGCGAATTTCGCAAACCTTTAGGTCGAATTTGCGGCCACGGGGTAATTATTAGGGGGTAGCACGTAGTCCCACCACCTGGACAATAGCATAATACATGTATGAGGTGAATTTGGGATCGATAACTACAAGCATTTTTTTTTTATTTGGGAAATTGTTCTGACAATTCAGGACTATGGAGCTAATGAAGGCAATGGAGGAGAGGGAAGGTCAGGGACCAGGGTAGGCAAACAAGAGGGTGCAGGAGATACAGAGCACTGACAGCAGCACCGTAATACAGAGCACTGACATCAGCACCGTGACATACAGCGCTGACAGCAGCTCCGTGACATACAGCGCTGACAGCAGCTCCGTGACATACAGCGCTGACAGCAGCTCCGTGACATACAGCGCTGACAGCAGCTCCGTGACATACAGCGCTGACAGCAGCTCCGTGACATACAGCGCTGACAGCAGCACCGTGACATACAGCGCTGACAGCAGCTCCGTGACATACAGCGCTGACAGCAGCTCCGTGACATACAGCGCTGACAGCAGCTCCGTGACATACAGCACTGACAGCAGCTCCGTGACATACAGCGCTGACAGCAGCTCCGTGACATACAGCGCTGACAGCAGCACCGTGACATACAGCGCTGACAGCAGCTCCGTGACATACAGCGCTGACAGCAGCTCCGTGACATACAGCGCTGACAGCAGCTCCGTGACATACAGCGCTGACAGCAGCTCCGTGACATACAGCGCTGACAGCAGCTCCGTGACATACAGCGCTGACAGCAGCTCCGTGACATACAGCGCTGACAGCAGCTCCGTGACATACAGCGCTGACAGCAGCTCCGTGACATACAGCGCTGACAGCAGCTCCGTGACATACAGCGCTGACAGCAGCTCCGTGACATACAGCGCTGACAGCAGCACCGTAAGCAGCCCCAGGAGGAAGTCAGCACAGCACAGGGATGGTGTGATCCCCTCATAATAAGAACCCCCAGGAGGAAGTCAGCACAGCACAGGGATGGTGGGAGCCCCTCATAATAAGAACACCCAGGAGGAAGTCAGCACAGCACAGGGATGGTGGGAACCCCTCATAATAAGCAGCCCCAGTAGAAATATGACACCGCTCAACCTCTTCAAAGAGGAGGGTAGGGGCATATAGTACGGTGTGCTTTTTTGGGTCAGGGAAGTGAGCCAAATGAATTAAGAAGGTCTGTGTGCTTGATTCCAAAAATTGTTTATAGACATATACATGGTCTACTGATCACATGTGTTGAATTCCTCCGAGATCCATGCCTCATTCATTTTTAGAAATGTGAGGTAGTTAACACTGTGGTGAGCTAGGCGAGTACGCTTATCGGTCACAATCCCCCCTGCTGCGCTGAACGTCCTTTCGGACAGGACACTGGATGAGGGGCAAGCCAACAGTTCGATTGCAAATTGGGCAAGCTCTGGCCAGAGGTCAAGCCTGCCCACCCAGTAGTCTAGGGGTTCATCACTCCTCAGAGCGTCCACATCGGCCGTTAACCCAATGTAGTCGGACACCTGACGGTCTAGGCGTTCCCTGATGCTGGATCCGGATGACACCTGTCGATGGGTCGGCTGAAAGAATGACCTCATATCCGAAGTCACCAACACATCTTCAAACCGGCCTCTTCTTGCAGGCGCTGTTGGATTGGTACCCGCAAATCCTTCTCTGGGAGTGGGAATTGCTCCTCTGCCAGCGCACGCAAAAGCAGAATGCAGCATTTCTCGAAGCAAGGCCTGGAAGTGCTGCATTCTGACAGCCCTCTGCGACGGCGGTAACATTTCCGCCATTTTGTGTTTGTACCGGGGGTCTAAGTACGTTGCCACCCAGTACTGGTCCTTGACCCTCATGCTTTTTATACGGGGGTCCCTATTAAAACACTGGAGCATGAAGGCCCCCATTTGCACTAAAGTGGAAGCGGTGTGGTGGCCTGGCTCCTGCTCATCATCCAGGATAATGTCGTCCTCTTCATTCTCCTCTCCCCATCCTCGCACAACAGGGATCCCAGAAAGGTTTAAAGCATGCTCTTCTTGCTCCTGCTCATCCGCCCCGGCACCATCCTCCTCTGACTCCTCATCAGACTCCTGTTGTTGACTTGTCTCAGATAGAGTAGCCCCCCCTGGGAATTCATCCAGCATTGCGACTTCCTCATCTTCCCGCTCCTGCTCCTCCACAGCCTGATCAATGACACGACGCAATGCACGCTCCAGAAAGAAGGCATAAGGTACCATGTCACTGATGGCGCCATGGCTGCGACTGACCAGTTTGGTGATCTCCTCAAATGGCCGCAGAAGTCTGCATGTGTCGCGCATGAGCAGCCACTGGCGCGGTGAAAAAAAACCCAGCTCCCCAGAACCGTTTCTTTCGCAGAGTTCATACAGGTAGACGTTAACTGCACGTTTCTGCTGGAGCAGCCTATCAAGCATATAGAAGGTTGAGTTCCATCGCGTCGGGCAATCGCAAATAAGACGTCTGACCGGCAGATGGTGTCGCCGCTGAATGTCAGCAAGGCGAGCCATGGCCGTGTAAGATCTTCTGAAATGGGCCGAGATTTTCCTTGCCTGCCGCAAGATGTCCTGGACCCCAGGGTATTTGACAAGGAATCGCTGCACGACCAAGTTTAAGACGTGTGCCATGCACGGCACGTGCGTGATTTTGCCCTGTTTCAATGCGCTAAGCAGATTGGCACCGTTGTCACACACCACTTTACCAACTGTCAAATTGAGCGGTGTTAGCCACTCATCTGCCTGTGAACGCAAAGCTGAAAGGAGTGCCGGGCCAGTGTGGCTCTTTGCTTCCAGGCACAACAGACGCAGCACGGCATGGCAACGTCTCACCTGGCATGTGGAATAGGTTCTGGGGAGCTTGGGCGGTGCAGTGGAAGAGACGCTAGCAGCGGAAAAGGAGGAGGCAGCTGAGGAGGAGAGGGAGGAGGATGGAGTAGGAGGAGGAGAAGAAGAGTCAGGCCTGCATGCAATCCGTGGCGGTAAAACCAAATCTACACGGGTGCCACGGGTTACATGCTTGACGGCCGTCAGAAGGTTCACCCAGTGGGCAGTAAAACTGATATACCTTCCCTGCCCGTGTTTGCTAGACCACGTGTCTGTGGTCAGATGTATCTTGGCACCGACACTGTGTGCCAGAGATACATTCACTTGCCGCTGAACATGGCCATATAGCTCTGGGATGCCCTTCTCTGAGAAATACTTCCTTCCTGGGACCTTCCATTGTGGTGTTCCAATGGCCACAAATTTGCGAAAGGCCTCCGAGTCCACCAGTTTATATGGCAGTAGTTGGCGGGCTATGAGTTCTGACAAGCCAGCCGCCAACCGTTGGGCAAGAGGGTTATCCGGCGTCATCATTTTTTTACGCTCAAACATTAGGCCCACGGAAGCCTGCCTTTTTGCAGAAAAATGTGAGCTTGGCGTGATGGAAGGTGGAGTGGAGGACAATTGTGAGGAGAGAGGAGAAGGAGAAGTAGAAGACGAGGCTGGACGGTGAGAGCCTGCAGTGTGGCTTTGTGTGTTCCGTTGCTCCCACTGGGCTCGGTGATGGCTGCTCATGTGCCTTCTTAAGGCGGTCGTCCCTAGGTGAGTATTGGGCTTACCGCGACTAACGCGTTGACTGCAAAGATTGCAGATGGCAACGCTATTGTCAGCAGCGGACACGTTAAAAAAAGCCCACACTGCGGAGCCATGTGCCGGTGTCCTGGGAGCGCCAGATGTGACCGTACATGGTCGATGACTCGCTCCTGATACATTTGCAGTCTGCTTTGTCCCTGCTGTGCAATGTAAGTCATTGCTGCTTCTCCTCCCTATCTGCTGGTCCATATCTCCCTCTGAACTCCCCTCCTCTTCCTCTCTTGTGGGCACCCACGTGACATCACTAGACACGTCATCATCAACGTCACCTTCCCCACCGCTATAAGTAGAGTAGGCAGCAACACCGGGGACCAACCTCCTCCTTGGGCTGATCTGGGTACTGGCGTCAGACTGCTGAGTAGCGCTTGTTGCTACCTCCTCTTCCTGATCCAATACCAAGAGTGGCTGCGCATCAGAAATGTCCTCTTGATATGGATCGGAAAATAATTCCAGTGACTCAAGCGGAAGGTATGTGGTGGTGGTGGTGGTGGTCGTGTTGTTGGTGGTAGTGTCTTTGGGGGTGCACATAGCAGAGAGTGAAGAAGAGGGTGCAGATCGAGAGGATGAGGAGGGTGCAGAAGAGTAAGGCTGAGCGAGCCACTCAACCAAGTCTGGTGCATCCTTTAAAGTAATTGAACGCACCTTCTGCAACTTCCCACTTTGGCTCAAGCCTGTTGCTCCTGCCCTACCCCTACCACCCCTGCGGAAGGGCCTGCCTCTTCCTCTGCATGTCATTTTTTAAATGACCCTGTGACAAAACTCTTAGTCCCTATACCGCTGAAGGACTGCTGCAGTATAGGTGAGCGGTCAGCAGTGGTGCACGTCAACCCTATCTATTGTGGACCTATAGCGGTCCTTACAGAACAGCAGACTGTACCGCACTCAAGCCTATGTACCGTAGCACCCTATACCAAGTTACCAGTCCTTATAAGAACTTTTGTGGACCAAGCAGGTTGTGTATTAGTGTTTAGCAGACTGTACGTCAGTCCCTATACCGCTGAAGGACTGCTGCAGTATAGGGCAGCGGTCAGCAGTGGTGCACGTCAACCCTATCTATTGTGGACCGATAGCGGTCCTTACAGAACAGCAGACTGTACCGCACTCAAGCCTATGTACCGTAGCACCCTATACCAAGTTACCAGTCCTTATAAGAACTTTTGTGGACCAAGCAGGTTGTGTGTTAGTGTTTAGCAGACTGTGCGTCAGTCCCTATACCGCTGAAGGACTGCTGCAGTATAGGGCAGCGGTCAGCAGTAGTGCACGGCAACCCTATGTATTGTGGACCGATAGCGGTCCTTACAGAACAGCAGACTGTAACGCACTCAGGCCTATGTACCGTAGCACCCTATACCAAGTTACCAGTCCTTATAAGAACTTTTGTGGACCAAGCAGGTTGTGTGTTAGTGATTAGCAGACTGTACGTCAGTCCCTATACCAATGAAGGACTGCTGCAGTATAGGGCAGCGGTCAGCAGTAGTGCACGGCAACCCTATGTATTGTGGACCGATAGCGGTCCTTACAGAACAGCAGACTGTAACGCACTCAGGCCTATGTACCGTAGCACCCTATACCAAGTTACCAGTCCTTATAAAAACTTTTGTGGACCAAGCAGGTTGTGTGTTAGTGTTTAGCAGACTGTGCGTCAGTCCCTATACCGCTGAAGGACTGCTGCAGTATAGGGCAGCGGTCAGCAGTGGTGCACGTCAACCCTATCTATTGTGGACCGATAGCGGTCCTTACAGAACAGCAGACTGTACCGCACTCAAGCCTATGTACCGTAGCACCCTATACCAAGTTACCAGTCCTTATAAGAACTTTTGTGGAACAAGCAGGTTGTGTGTTAGTGATTAGCAGACTGTACGTCAGTCCCTATACCAATGAAGGACTGCTGCAGTATAGGGCAGCGGTCAGCAGTAGTGCACGGCAACCCTATGTATTGTGGACCGATAGCGGTCCTTACAGAACAGCAGACTGTACTGCACTCAGGCCTATGTACCGTAGCACCCTATACCAAGTTACCAGTCCTTATAAAAACTTTTGTGGACCAAGCAGGTTGTGTGTTAGTGTTTAGCAGACTGTGCGTCAGTCCCTATACCGCTGAAGGACTGCTGCAGTATAGGGCAGCGGTCAGCAGTAGTGCACGGCAACCCTATGTATTGTGGACCGATAGCGGTCCTTACAGAACAGCAGACTGTAACGCACTCAGGCCTATGTACCGTAGCACCCTATACCAAGTTACCAGTCCTTATAAAAACTTTTGTGGACCAAGCAGGTTGTGTGTTAGTGTTTAGCAGACTGTGCGTCAGTCCCTATACCGCTGAAGGACTGCTGCAGTATAGGGCAGCGGTCAGCAGTAGTGCACGGCAACCCTATGTATTGTGGACCGATAGCGGTCCTTACAGAACAGCAGACTGTAACGCACTCAGGCCTATGTACCGTAGCACCCTATACCAAGTTACCAGTCCTTATAAGAACTTTTGTGGACCAAGCAGGTTGTGTGTTAGTGATTAGCAGACTGTACGTCAGTCCCTATACCAATGAAGGACTGCTGCAGTATAGGGCAGCGGTCAGCAGTAGTGCACGGCAACCCTATGTATTGTGGACCGATAGCGGTCCTTACAGAACAGCAGACTGTACCGCACCCAAGCCTATGTACCGTAGCACCCTAGACAGACCAAGTTACCAGTCCTGATAAAGAGCTTTGTGGAACAAGTGAGTTGTGAATGATTAGCAGACTGCAGCAGAAGGGCAGCAGTCAAGTATAATATTCTTTCTATATTTGGAAGAAAGAATATTATACGTGTACAAGCCTATTACCGTACCACTGATACCAGTCCTGAAAAGAACCTTTGTGGAACTAATAGTAACAGCAAGTCTTTAAAATTATCCTCACTGCCTGACACACTGCTTCCTGCCTGTCCCTATACAAATTGGCAAAAAAGAGTAGGCTGGAACGATTAGCTGGAACAGCTCTTTTGTGGACCTGATAGTAACAGCTAATGATGATGATGATGATGATGATGAAGAAAGACTAATCTGGCTGAGCTGTCCCTAAAATAGCAGCATACAGCGCTCTGTCCCTTTATCTAAACTGACAAAAGAAACTCAGGCTGCTGACCTAACACCTATACCAGTCCTGAAAAGAACTTTTGTGTACCAAATAGCTAGCGTTTTCTCTGTCCCTACTCCACACAGGATCCTTTCCCTACAGTGACAGAAGAAAGAATGTAAAATGGCCACCGGATCGGGTGTATTTATAGGTTAGGGGGAATGTCCAAGTGTCCATGAGCTGTCATGTCTCAATTGGTTGTCCTGTAACACATGATAAACGTGTCACGAAAGGTTAAAGTTCTTGTATACATTAAACACGTAAGTCCGCCGGGGCGAACGACGGAAAAAGGCGTTCGAACCCGCGGACGGCGAAAGTCGGAAATTCGCCGCGAAACGACCGCCGGGCGAACCGTTCGGCCATCACTAGTCATGATCACAGTTAATGGCTAAGTCCACCCCAACAATAATGTCAGTTTTTGATGGATGGCATACTCCAGATAGGACCCAAGCCCTAGCATAATTTTAGCAAACTCTGATTATTGACTTTCTATTGTGGACAGCAAAATGCGTATGTAAAAGGAAGCCTGTTACCTTCTTTGTTTAGTCCAGGCTAAGGATGAGCTCAGGCGCGTTCTCATGGTCAACGTGCAGAGCCCGCCAGTAAGTTGGCGCAGCGCTGCAGTAATCACAGGCAGTGAGACATTGCCTGATCTCCGCAGCCGCGCATCAGGGAAATGTCTCACCGCCTGTGATTAGCGCAGAGCTGCGCAGACTTCCTGGTGGGCTCTGCACATGGACCATGAGAACACACCTGCATCCTTAGTTCTCTGCACATGGACCATGAGAACACGCCTGCATCCTTAGTTCTGGCCAGTTAACACATGCTGTCTATACTGTAAAGGAGCTGTGTTCCTTGTTTTCAGTACTAGTATGCAGTTACAGTGCAGACACAGACAAGCGGTTTGTAAACAGTATAACCTGCACATTGCCTGAGATAACAATTTTTAAAATGTGAAAGAAAAAAAAGTAGAATGCTAATGCATATATTACAAAGTTGCTTGGTATCTATGGATACCTTAAAAGAGTGATTTAGGCCTTGTTCAAACAGGTGGTCAGGGGTGGGGGGTTATGGCAGCCAAAAACAGCTGTATAGGCTGCGGTTTTACAGCCCCCGACCATCCACCCAAAAGAGAATATCTAGCCACTTAGGGCTGTACACATGCATTTGTGGCATTACATATAAAGTCCACATTCGGCTGTCAAAGAAAGCCCAAGTATTTACAAAGCAACAGTATCGTCTTCTGACTCCCTGGCACCTGCTGCTCTACTGCCCTCTGAGAAGCGATCTGAGAAGCGATCCACTGCAGTAGCTGCTGCTGGTGTAAACAACTATTCAGTTAAAGCCCATCTTTGGCAAAAGTCTGCTATAGTCTTATTTTTTGTCGGAACAAGAAACAACAGAAAATCTCTCCAACAGAGATACTGGCAATAGCAAAAACACAAGATGAAAACCTCTGACACTGTCTTTATTGCAGCATATTCTATTCTCTCTAACGGGCTTAGTTTGGCAGGTGTATGCAGATTTAAAGTGATTGTAAACCCTTAAGCCCCCTACACACTATCAGATTTTCTGCAGATTTTTTCCTTCAGATTTACCAAAACCATATAATATAAGGTCAAACCTTAGGAGTTTAAATTTGTATGCTATCAGGCAGGCCCTTGCACTACATGGTTTTGGTAAACCTGAAGGAAAAAATCTGCAGAAAATCTGATAGTGTGTATGGGGCTTTACATATACCCAGTAAAAGGACTCAGGCGATAAACAGAGATTAAACTAATCCTCCTACATAAGTTGTACCTGTTGGTACCTGTTTTTTTTTTTGCAGTCTTCTCTTCTCTACAGCCGTTCAAAGTCCAGAATTTATAAAGCTTGTCTGAACTGTCAGAAAAAATGGGTTGAAGTGCTGACATTACACACTGCAGAGCTCAGTGAGGAGAGCTCTGACAGCTGATTGGAGGGAAGGGACACCCCCCTTCACACAGGAACAGAGCTGAGACTGTCAATCTGCTGGATCTCCCTCCCCTTTTTTATTTCTATGCCAGGAAAACTTAGTACTCCTAATTGAGACAAGGGCACACTTTAGAGGGATATACGTTGTTCATATTTCATGTCTGAGGTTTAGAACTGCTTTAAAAAAAATATCTTTGTGCTGAAGGTCTTGTATAAGAGATTCCCAGGTGTTTTTTTTTGTTTTAAGATACTCTTTATAGAGTATTTTGTGGTTAGGGTACAGAACAAAGCCTATGGGGCATACCCAGAGATCCCCAGGTTTTAGTGAAAACCTGACGCTTGTATAATAAGGACAATGTTGATATGCCCTTTAGCCCTCTCTCAAACAGGGAGTTCACCCAAGGACTCCATAGTGGAGGACTGTTGTTGCTGCGTCATTTTAGTACCCTGCAGCATGTTCCATATATCCTATTTTTTTGTATATTGAGTTGACATCGGAAGCAAGTGATGAGAACTCTATTTGGGAACTTTTGTGTATGTGCCACAAGCTTTGAGGTTACATGTGAGGGACAATGATAGGATAACATGCACTACAATGGTCTGCAGTCCTTCGTTCTAGCCTGAGCCAGCTAGCCTTTTGATTGACAGATTCCTCCATTAACATCCATTGAAATTTCTGCTAGAAAAAGTGTGTTGTATACCCACCATACCCACACCACACCCATACTGCCCTGCATCCACCCACTTCTAATGATGGGCATATATGCAATAGTCTCTTTTTTTTTGTTCAACCCATGGGCTGAACGAAAAAAAAAGAACATAAGAGATTCCTCTATTCACATTAATCTGTGGCAAAAAAAGTTAAAAAAATATATGGCGAAGCATAGGGGCGATCCACCCTCTGTTCACCCCAGCCCCTATGCTTCGCCATATATGCTATTTTTTTTAACTACAATGGTGAAATCCCCTCCTACAACACTGGAGTCACTGATTTATGTGTTGTGAGAGCAAACCCTGTTGCTGTCAAAAGAAACAAATCAGTGCTGCAGCTGAATGGTGTACCTACAAAGCAAACAATAGTTAACAATAAAACACTGTAACAATACAACATTACAATATAGCAGTATAGTATACAGTACATTAAAACAGTAGAATGGCATATCTGCAAAGCAAACAATGGTTAACAATAAAACACAGTAACAACAAAACATTTCAGAATAGTATAAAATAGAGTAAAATAGTAAGAACAATAAAACAACAGCTATTTTTGGCTTTTTTATTTTTATTTTTTTTGGTTTTGTTTTTTTAACTTTTTTTGTAACTATAAAAAAACTTTAAATGTTCCAGGCTAAGGTCCCTCAAAATGCAATAGCCATCTAACATCTTTTGAGAACCTGTGTGAATGTGTGCCCTAGACTGTGCCATGTTGTACCCTATACTAATAATAGTCCCGATGCAGTGACCAGATTCGATAGGACAGGAGGGACAAAAATAGCGGGTGTCATGCCTAAATCCACGCTTGCTACAGACACAACATCTTTTTTGGGGTGCTCTTTGGGTAGGAGTACCAGGGAGGACATCCGGAAAATGCCTCTCATGCAGACAGCTCACTGCATCTGGATTTGGAAATTGGGCCACCTTCTGGACTGTGATGATCTCTTCCTGGAATTATAGGAAGGATCCACTTCTTCCTGACGTTTGCATAGTACATAAGCGTTGAACAGAGACAATTGGAATAAATATACAGACACTTTTTTATACCAGTGTCTGGCCTTATGGGCAACTTAGTACGGTCCCAGCATCTGGTCATTGAAGTCCACCCCTCTCATTTTAAGGTTGTAGTCATGGACACATAGGGGCTTCTCAACAACACCAGTCGCTGTTGTAATTTGGACTGCTGTATTTGCGTGAATGGAAAACAGATTGAAAACATTCCGTTTGTCCTTCCACCTCACTGTAAGCAAATCATTACACCTCAAGAAGACTCTCTCTCCCTAAGTGGGGCATTTACAAGCCGTTGGGGGAAGCCCAGGTGATTAGATTGCATGGTGCCAAATGCACCAATTCCAAATTCAAAGAGGTGTCTAAAAAGTGGCAAACTTGTGTAACTATTGTCCATGTACAAGTGGTACCCCTTTCCGAATAAGGGTGACACCAAGTTCCAAACAATCTTGCTGCTGCTCCCTATGTAGTCTGGGCAGTCGGGGGGCTCCACGTGACTATCTTTTCCCTCCTTACCAGGAAAGTCCATGTATAGCCTGTTACTCTGTCACAGAGCTTATACATTTTGACCCCATTTCTGGCACGCTTGCTGGGGAGAAACTGCTTGAAAACAAGGTGGCCAGAAAACCTAATCAGGGACTCATCCACACAGACATCTTGTTGGGGATATACAAAGCTGCAATTTTTGGGATGAAGTGGTTTACGAGGGGCCAAATTTTGTGGAGCCAATCATATCGACAGTCACCCAAGGATGACAGTTCATTGTCGCTGAAGTGCATAAACTGCAATATTTGCTTGCATCTAGTCCTGTCCATGGCAACAGAGAACATGGGCATATGATGAATTGGGTCAGTGGACTAATATGACCGCAACTCATTATTTTTAGCAATGCCCATGTTGAGGGATAGGCCCATCAAGGTTTTTAATTCAGAAACCTTAATAGGTTTCCAGACAAATTGACTGGCAAGGGTCAAATTTGGGTTTGCAGCGATATATTAATTGGCATATAAATTGCTTTGGTCCATAATAGAGCCGTACAGATCTTCAGTGAAAAATAGCTAAAAAAAACAAGGAGCATTAATCCTGCTGTTTCCACATGAATTCCTGGTTGGCCAGTGAATGGGGGAAGTACGGGTGCTGCAGATTTTGTGAGCTACCAATAAGGATTTGTAAGCACATCAGGAAGGGCACTATGGGCTCTACGGGCCTGCATTCAAATTCTTGGTGGCTGCAGGACACTACTTGTGCTAGCCACCACTCCAGCTTGACCTGTACATATGGGACTCACCGCCTCACCAAGTGTTACTTCAGTGCTGGTTTGTCTACAACCAGGATGTACTAGGCCGTTGATACGCGGCAGTTCACCAGAAGGTAGAGCGACATTAGTACCGGAACTCTGCTGCATACAAGAGTCATGTGATTGTAGCACTTCAACAACAGGGGAACGGGTTTAGGTACGCCTGACCTTAGCAGGGACCTCTACTCTGTCATCAGAGCTTTCTGTCAGGGTGCCGCTGCTCTCTACAGGTTTGAATACTGAGTCTAATTCTGCCAGTGAGGACTCTCCATCACCGATGCTGATGCTAACTGGCCTCACCCATGACACTAATACAGTGATCAGAAAAAAGATCTGTACACTGTACTAATGACACTATGACAGGGAGTGAAAGTTTTAACTGGGGGCGATTATGGGATTAAAACTTTATTAGGGAATATATGGCGGGTACCCTGGGACTTACACCAACTGCCGCTAACGCCATTTAGCATCACAAGTGACACCAATGCAGTAATCATTAAAACATCTGTACACTCTACTTAGTGACCCTGTGAGAGGGAGTGAAAGGGTTAACTGGGGGCAATCAGGGGGTTAATTGTGCCTAACTGTGTGTTGTGGTGTCAGTTTAGTGCTTTTACTCACTTTGAATGCTCTCTCCTCCCACGCTGGAATTGAAAAGGGCCCCAGGAGAAGAGATTGCATAATTTCTTGTGCATGTGTTTATATTACACAGGCACAGGATGTTCTGCTGTTTGTCAGAACCGATCAGCAGGTCCAGGCCATAAATAAAAAAAAAATGGCCTATGGCCTACAGCATGTAGATGCAGTAAATGTGCAGTATGAGTATAGTGCCCACAATCTGTTGCCCAAGAAGCTTAGGCCTTTTTCAAGCAGGCCTTTTAAACTATGCCCTCTTATGTGTCAGTTTTTGGTTCTGTCTGACTGGTGCAGTAAAGCTTTTGAAGTTATGCTTAATATTAGTAAAATCTCATTCACTCTTTACACCCCCCCACCCCCAACGTTAATCCCTAAATCTTTGTCTTTCGCATCTCTCAGTGCCTACCATTTTGGCAGAAGCAGTATCTGTCAGTGCTGGTCCACTACTCACACTGCCTAAACCCTTACAGTGCCAGGATACCAGTGCCAAAAAAAGATCTCTGCTTTCTTTGGCTATGCCTACTTGTAGATTTGATGTACTACTCATGTAGTAAGTTTTCATCCTAATGCCGCGTACACACGACCGGACTTTTCGAGGGACTAGGTCTGAAGGTCTTTCCGATGGACTTTCGGCGGAGTTCCGACTGACTTTTCGAATGAATGGACTTGGTCACACACAATCGCATCAAAGTCCAATGGATTTGAACGTGATGACGTACGACTGGACTAGAATAAGGAAGTTCATAGCCAGTGGCCAATAGCTGCCCTAGCATCAGTTTTTGTCCGTCGGACTAGCACACACACAAACGGATTTCTCAGTCCGGCGGAGTTCAGGTGAAAAAATGTAAAACATGTTCTATTTCTAAAGTCTGCCGGATTTTTGGCAAGCAAAGGCCCGATGGAGCCCACATAAGTTTGAATTGTCCAATGGACTCGTTCCGTCGGACCTTTGCTGTCAAAAAGTCTGGTTGTGTGTACGCGGCATTAGAGAAGCTTTGAATCCTTCAAAGACTTACCAAGACCTTTAACCATATAGTATGGTCTTATGACTGTTGGAAACCCATGCAAATGGCAGCAATATTTTAGTGTATTATTTGCTTTTTATTGAATTATCTACAACCATGCATTCTAAATAAAATAAAAACAAAATGGTTGTGCTCTAATAACCTCAATGAATAAATATTAATGTAATAAATAAACAACAAATATAGTTTGTATTAAAAAATATCAGTGATCAATATATTATATTAATGTCCAAGAAATGTGACCTAAAAGTGAACAAAAAAGGTCAGAAGGTCTCCAAAACTGTGCAATGTTTAGTGACAGTCCAACATGTGATAGAATCCACAATCAAAATAACTTTTGCTTGAGAAATACCACCACCAGAAGAATTGTGCGCTTACCAGCTGCCAGATAGTTAATGCATATAACCAACATCCAGCCAGGGCCTCTTCTTCAATTTGGAAACAATCTGATTGTCCCGTCTGTGGGGGGGTCTACCAGCTGTCAGATAGTTAATGCATATAACCAACATCCAGCCAGGGCCTCTTCTTCAATTTGGAAACAATCTGATTGTCCCGTCTGTGGGGGGGTCTCCTGGTCGGAACTATGGCCACGCAAATCCTCCAATAGCGCCCTATTATATTGCAAAAATGCGGATGCAAATATGGTTGTTCTAAAATGCTAACAGGAACATCAACCTGTAATGCGCACCAAGACCAGACCATCTGTAATGCGCACGAAGACCAGGCCATGCTGTAATGCGAGCGTACATATTCGCTAGCACACCATGGATCAAAAAATTTTCATTCAAAAGGGTTAATGGAGAGAATCACAAAAGAAAGTGCAACGTTTTGGAGTCACGCAGGACCCCTTTGTCAGGCATGTGAGGTCACAGGTCGTCTTCATATGCCTGACGAAGGGATACTGCGCGACTCCGAAATGTTGCACTTTCTTTTGTGACGTGATTCTCTCCATTAAACCTTTTGGACGAAAAATTGTCGATCCATGGTGTGCTGGCGAATATGTACGCTCGTTTGATGTTTCCAGGACCCAACTGGTAATTGCTGCAGCACCCACTATTTTATGGGCCACAGATACCAGGAACGTGTGCGATAGGAATATCGATTTGCATGCTGTAATGCGCACCAGGACCAGACCATTCTAAATGCCTTTGCATTCTTGCATTCTCTTTAGTTGGGTCCATTGTGCAAGGAAGAAGCAAGGTAGGCATATTCTGGTAAGAAACTGCTTATTTTGGAGGCCTGGCAGTCTATTCATTGATGCACTGTACTGTACATGATAATTCAGCTGTGGAGAAGGAGGACATTAATAGTGTATGGCAGGTGCATAGACAAAGCCATATATTTTAGGGGACGGGTGCACTTATCGTGTATATTCGGAGTACATAAAGGTTATATATCTCTCTGAATAGAGGCTGTAAAATGAATCAAACTTCGTTAACAGAGCAGTGAATCCACAATGCATTTTTGATAGACTTTCGCTGCAGCAGGGTCACAGAGAGACATATCAACCTAAGGCTGTATAAACCAAGCATTTATTTAATGAGGACATATCTGTACTGAGGCTAATAAGCACTTATAGTCAACATTATGACTTTTTATGCCTAACCTATATATACATTTTGAGGCTGTTGGAATTTATTTTACTGCAGTCATAAGATGAATCATATATTTTCTTTCAAATTGGGCATTTTATTGTCTTAAAATTAATGCATGTCATGAGTTCATGACTTTCAAATTAAGTTTATTGTAATGATGGAAAAAATGACCATAGTAATTTTATTCATCCAGTTAAAGGAGAAATAATTTTTGGACTGGAAAGGTTAACATCTTATTTTAAAGAAAGAGCTTGGAAAATATTAAGCTTGTCTGTGATGCAGTTAACTATCTTTTAATACTTTTGACAAAATGTCAGTGAGGCCTTGAACAGCTATGAGAATCATTTCCAATCTTCTTTATGGATGTTCTCAGACATTCATATTCTTCGAGCAACATGCGTCAATGTGTGGGTACTGTATCTTTGATCAGGGGCAGTACAATGACCACCAACATAAGAAGACACAAACCTGACCACCAATGTAAAAGGATATTTCACCACTGGCCAATCAGTTTAAATGTATTTTTGGCTATAATTATTATTTGTTTTATTTTACCTTAATCAATTATAATTATTTGCTTTGTACTGCCAGCTCTAGATATAATCACTTTTAGTAGGGCTACCCTGAGACCTGAGAAGTATTTCAGTGGTTCCTTCAGAATAAAAAGGCTGGGAAAGGCTGGTTTAGATGTTAACAATAAAATAGGAGTTAAACAGCTGACTGCAGCAGTATAGTGAAAAAGATTTGTAATATTGGGTTCAGGGGGAACATGCTGTTTATTGCAGTAACAACTTGCTCTTAATCCAAGACTTTGTAATAATCTAATACTGTACAATTGGCAGGCATTAGATAGCATTTCCAATCTAAGCAAAGCAGTGCTAATAGTTTATTGTTTATTTTAAAAGTGGGAGCAGCAGAAAGGAAGTCATTGCAACTGCTACATGGCAATTGGTTATAGATCAGCAAATCAAAGAACATTTACTGAATGACGAAAGGTCTGCCAATTTTAAAGGTAGTGGGTCACACGACTCCAAAACTTGCCACAGACCTTTGATTTAGTAGACTATGTGACTTATATGGCCATCTGAAGACATTGCAAACCTGAGAGAATTTAAAAGAAATAGGTATTGAGAATTTTTTTTTTTTTTTTTTTTTAACAGGAAACGTTATAAAGTTTAACAAATGAGACAAGTCAATCAGCAGTGGTACAATGTCTCCATCAACAACAGCAGATAAATTGGAGGTAAAATCGAGTACATTTCAGTTGAACATATCTATCTCTTGCTGAGATCATCAATGGAAGATATTATTGTATACCCTCAGTGATTGAACAGTGGTTTGTTCATGTCTGAAGGATGATAAAATGTGCATGTGATTTTGCAGTTTCAGTGTAATTGTACTTGCTTTTCCCGCACTGATGTTCTTGGTCTTAGATTTTACAGCTACCAGTAAAGTCAGTGTCTGCAAATGGTTTGTTTGTCTGCTGGTCTAAATATTTTATGCAGAGATATTTATGACATGGTGTTGATAGGGAGGAACAGGCAAGGTGATGAGCATTTTGGAAATTTATAGACTGTGTTATAGTATCCAGTAAATTGTAAGATATGAAAGGTAGCCACACTTATGGTGCTTTGGGCTCATATAGTAAATATATTAAATCAGAAAAAATAATACATTTAAAAATATATATATTTGGCCTTAAATTCCTAAATGTGATGTGCCCTTTGTGCTCCTGTATCCTGGTTTAGCAGAAATCTTCGACCACTGATGCACTGCCTACCCTCGTCCTCAACCTCCGCTGCCGCAGTCTTTCAGTGCTGCAGTGAGAGTAACAGAACTAAAAAAGCCACGACATGCACTTATCAGTGCTCAACTATGCCCAACATTTCCACTCAGTCCCTGTATTCATAGAAGCTGGTATTACAGTTTCTATAAATGAAACATGATCTATGAATGGAGAGGGCAAACCTTTCAGTCATCTGCTCATCTTCCATTCATAAATCCTGTTCCATTCATATAAACTGTGTATTCACCAAACACTGTAATCACCAGGGTGCTAGCCCCTATACTTGCTCTGCTGGGGTCACAGGGATTACCATTGTTGAATACCTGGAAGACCTCACCCCGAGCGAACTGTGGGCTCAGACCTAGATGGCCAATATCCAAAGACATGTTTAGACCTAGATGAGGTTTTGTTGGATCCTGACATTTCAAAAGTCTGTGCTGCAACTGACTTATCATCTAGGATATCTAGGTCTTCTACATACTGCTTGGTCCCTCCACCTGACAAGCTCTTGACTCTCAGTTTGCAGGTTTGGACTCCGATTCCACTTCCTGCTTTTAAGTGAGAGTTCTGGGCCTGATTATGACCTCCTTCAAGGCAGACCCATTTGTCTATTTTGGCTCAAGAACAGTGCGACGTTCATGCTGCATGGGAGAAGAGGGTGCACTCTCTGGATTCACCAATTCATCTGACACTCAGGACAGGTTCTCTCTGACCTGGTGACTTGACCATTAGTTTGTAAGATTATCATTTCTTCCATAAGTCTGGAAGATTCTCAAAACCAATGCCAGCCTGCCAGGTGGGGGACTTAGTCTCCAGGGGAAGCTTGCCTCCTAATCTACTTACTGGAGCTACGAGTGATTCAGTTATCAAGTTATCAATGTCATCTGGCCTGGACTTAATCAGGAGATGCCACATCAGTAGTGTACAATAACAGCCTGGGAGGAACTAGACGTCTTTGAGCCCAAAAAGAAGCCAAATAGATTCTTACTTGGGTAGAATGCCATGTTCCATCTCTGTCTGCAGTGCAAGTTCCAGATGTGGAAATTTGGCAGTCAGACTTCCTAAGTTGACAATGCCTGGATTTAGTAGAGGTCTCTTAACCTGGAGATGTTTCAAGACTTCTGTTGGAGGTGGGGAACACCAGGTGTGGACCTCCTGGCTTCCAGTTTCAACAAACAACTCAATTTATTTGTCTCCAGCCAGGTCTGGGGATCCTCTACCCATAACAGTGTACGCCCTGGTGACTCCATGGGTTCAGTTCCACCCAATCTTTTCCTTTTCTCCTCTGACACGCCTTTCTCGTCTGCTTGGCAGAATAAAGATAAAGGGCATTACAGTAATTCTCATTGCACCAAAGTGACCCAAGTGGATGTCATATTCAGACCTCATTAAGCTTTTGGCAGACTTGCCTGGGACTCTACCAGACTGCACAAATCTTCTGTCCTAATGACCAGGTTACCGCCCTTCTTCATGGCTGCTTGCTTTAACAGCATGGCTACTGATTCCCAGGTCCTATGGGGTAGGGTCCTGTATGATTCCATTATTTCCTGAAGAATATTCACCTCAAAACGGTCTACAATCACACTTAAGAAGCCTACTTCTCATGGTGCAAGACAAGAAAGTTTCATCCCAGGAAATTCTCTGTGGGACATATCCTGACCTTCATCCAATCTGGTCTGAATCAGAATTTAGACATCTTCAGAATTAGTAACTACCTCCTTATCGTTTCTGAGAAACCATCAAAAAAAACTTGGATCGTTTTTCCGACAGAATTCCGCTCAAGCTTGCCTTGCATGCACACGGTCACACAAAAGTTCTCTAAACTTTCAACTGTCAAGAATACGGTGATGTACAACACTACGACGAGCCGAGAAAATTAAGTTCAATTCTCCCAAGCATGCGTCGAATTGTTTCCGAGCATGTGTAGGAATGTTGCTCATCAGAATTTGTACAGACGATTGGAATTTTCAATCTGAACTTTTTCCAACCAAAAATAGAGAACCTGCTCTTTTTCTAAAGTTGACACACCTGGAAAAATACCTTTTACTGCCTTCCAGGTGGGCAGAAGTATCCTCCACTGTGCTTTTTTCTTTAGTGTAGAACCTGCATCCAAGTGAGGGAATCTTACAACAATTTCATTACTTATAAGTTACTTATGAGTTATATATCCTTATACAGTACAATATAAAGCTTGTTTGTATCCCTTCATTTTCTAACTAAATACTATTGGGCTAATTAATGAAATTTCTTAGAATGGTCATACACAGGGTATGTAATTTTTGTAAACATTTTTGGGTTAAAAAAGCAAACACAACTGATAAGGATGGGAGATATCAGTCAAAATTAATTTCCAGCAGATTGGAATATTTTATTTAAGCAAACATTTTTTTTTTATCAATACAAGAGATTGTTTAAAGGTTATTGAAAACTGAAAATTTACTATCCTAAAACCATTTAAGTCACGCAAAATAGATCATAAATTGTATATGTTGTTCTGATTCGTTCACTGGTTACTTTTGTTTTATTTATTCCTACTATGCCAAATCATATGGCAAATCAGCCTGAGTATGATAACTCTTATGCTACGTACACACGATCAGAATTTTGGTCGGAAAAGGCTCTGATGGTTTTCCCGATGGAATTCCAACAGGATTTCACTCAAGCTGTCTTGCATACACACAGTCACACCAAATTCCGACTATCAAGAACGCGGTGATGTACAACACGTACGACAGGACTAGAAAAAGGAAGTGCAATAGCCAGTAGGCAATAAGCTTCCGTGTCGTAGTTGAATCTGAGCATGCGTGAGTTTTTGCGCGTCGGAATTGCATACACATGAAGACATTTTCGGATAGGAACTTTCTCCGACTGAAAAATTGAGAACATGTTCTCAAACTTTTGCTGGCCCAAATTCGGCCAGCAAAAGTCCGATGGAGCACCATCGCATTTTCCGACCAAAAGCTCTTATCGGTCGTTTGCTGCCCGAATTTCCGATCATGTGTATGGGGCTTTAGGCTGGATTCACACTGTTCCAGTGAGATTATGTAGGCGTGTTAAGCTGCTAAACATGTGTTCAGTTAAGGCAGCCCATTCATTTTATGCCTGTACTGTTTTTTGTAGTGCAATATACACTCATTGGCAGCCTGCACTTAAGATAGAATGGCATCATACATTGCTACAGCAAAATACTGTGGACCCTGCCGTAGTCTTGGGGGGCATACTGGCCACCAGTGATGGAAGGCACACTGCCAACCAATGTAAGAGGGGCATGTTAACCACCAGCATAAGGAAGCACACTGATCATCAGCAAAATGGGGCACACTGACCACCAGCAAAAGGAGCATGCTGGTTGAGAACCACTCCCATACGGGGTACCCTTATGTATAAATAGGCCCAAAATAATAAGAAGTTAAGTGATACCCTTTATTGGCTAACTTGAGTTAATATGCAGCTTTTGGGAACCATTAGGTTCCTTCTTCAGGCTTGTCCTCAGCATAGGGCATTGTGGCAGGGATTATGCAGATTGTGGGCAAAAACAAAGACAATAAAGACAAATATACTGTTATGCCATCCTCCCTAAAAAAATATGTAAGCAATCACCTGATTTGTGGTCTTTTGTAAAAATACAAATATGTGTATATTGGGGAGTTCAGTTTATGGGGGGTTCAGTTTATGATATTCTACATATCAAAGATGTGCAGCAATACATACCATACAAACCAGTGTTCAATAAAGAAGAAGTAGGGCCAAACTTCACCTATGAATCACAGAAGTGCAGTTTGTTCTGCACTCCTGTTTTCAGCTGACAGTGGGCTAAAGTTCACCATCACTCAGCCAGTTTGGGCTCTGGATTGATCCCAACTTTACAGTTGAGATCCACCCAGATGCTTAGACCAGCAGCTGACTCAGCCTCTCAGCAAGCTGCTGGGAGACTGAGTCAGCTGTTCCCACCCCCCGCACAGCCTAGCGTTGGAGGGGCAGAGCTCTGAGAGTCACCACTCTCTGCTCAGAGTGGAGGGGAGAACTGAGCAATTAGCAGCCTTTGATAGCTCAGTTCTCAGTGCAAAGGCAGTAGGGGGACAGATTCGGCATCAGATTGATGCTGCATCTAACTAGGTGAGTATAAATATTTTTGGGGGGAAACCCATGCTTCTATTTTAAGGTTGTCACAGGAAAAAGGTCAAAAATAATTTGTGATTGGTTGCTACAGATTACTATACTTTGTACATTAAATAATAAAAACAAAATGTTTTCTATGCCAACTAGATGTTTTTAGGAAAAATAAAGGTTTTATGCATGTTACCGCTGTATGGTCTTGTCCACCCTGCTGCAGCTCAGTTTCAGGGTCTTGGCAAGCTTCTTATAGCCTAGGCCATCTTCACGTAGAGCAACAATTATTTTTTTCAGATCCTCGGAGAGTTCTTTGCCATGAGGTGCCATGTTGAACTTCCAGTGACCAGAATGAGAGAGCGAACACCAAATTTAACACACCTGCTCCCCATTCACACTTTAGACCTTGTAACACAAATAAGTCACATGCCATCGGGGGGGGGGGGGGGGGGGGTGAATGGCTAATTGGGCCCAATTTTAACTTAGAGGTGTACTCACTTTTATTGCCAGCAGTTTACACATTAATGGCTGTGGGTTGATTTATTTTGAGGAGGCAGCAAATTGGCACGGTTATACAAGCTGTACACTCACTACATTACATTGTAGCAAAGTGTCATTTCTTCAGTGTTGTCAATATGAAAAGATATAATAAAAAATGTACAAAAATGTGGGGGTCTACTCACTTTTGTGAGATACTGTACGATTTTATTAGATACATCCATTAAAAGGAATCAAGACCTGTAATTAGTGGTTTAGACATTAATGGCTGTGTGTTGAGGTATTTTGAGGGGACAGCAAATTGACACTGTTACACAGCTTGTATAACAGTGTAAATTTGCTTTCCCCTCAAAATACCTGAACACACTCACTACTTTACATTGTGGCAAAGTGTAATTTCTTCAGTGTTGTCACATAGAAAAGATATAATAAAATATTTACAAAAATGTGAGCGGTGTACTCACTTTTGTGAGATATGTATATATACTGACTTGTGCATGTATTTTATGTATTTTCTAAAGCACTCCATATATATATATATATATATATATATATATATATATATATATATATATATATATATATATATAAATTATAGTTGTGTGTGCAGAATGAAGTACTACAGAGAAGAAGCATCCATATTATTTACCACATTTGCTGTTGTCAGTGGGAGATTCCTTCCCGACCATTCCATTACTTACTGTCTGTTCTGCTACTGTAACAGTTAAAGAAAGAAAAACACCGTCTGCTTGAAGCAATTATTGAGCCTTCCCCTGAGGTGGTCTCAGCAGCAGTTTTCAATAATGGTTTTAGCCATTACAGCCACCTTTTGTACCGAAAATCAGTATAACATTCCTTAGCGCAAAGAAAGGCACAGACTGAAGGATATTGATATACAGCCTACGTTTCAGGTTTGGGAAACCCTGCTATAAAGTGTAGCATTATTTTATTACTAGGGCTCTGTTTTTTTCCAAGAGGACTGAGCTGATGTTTATCTATAATAGTTGTTATCAGATGAAACAAAATACCAATGTGTACTTTCTCTGGAGACCATGTAGGATTTATAAATAAGTGTCTAATAGTAGAGGTTCCTGGGCAAGGAGCAGTGTGACAACAACTTATATATCATTATCTGTAAGTAGGCCTAATCCCTTTTGCCTGTTTTTTGGAGAATGGTTTATTACTTCATCATTGACAAGCTCGTGATTGCTGGGTATTTGAGACAAGACAAAATAAGATGAGCACTTACTAAACTAGAATCAATACGACTAGGAAGGACACAACCTAAGGATTGGAGATACACAGGTAAGGTATTTTGTCCTGTGAGAGCTGGGAGAAACAAGGAATTATTTTTAGAAACATCATGATCAAGTCAAAATATTGCTTTTTTCAGTGGTTGTTTTAACAAACCACCATCTAAGGAGTCCTTCTTGTAAAGGCATTGGAAAGCCACTGTCTCACTGAAAATCAATGGTCTACTAACACACTTATTTTAATTGTCTTGTCACATGTGGTGCTGGAAAGTCAGTACACAAATCCTCAATGAAACATGCTACATTTTAAATTATTAACATTAATATTATTATAATATAGAACTTATATGGCACCAACAGTTTATGCAGCTCTTTACAATATAAAGGTAATCAGTACAGTAACACCACTATTCAATGTAAAAAGCTAGGCGGGCCCTGCTCCTGAATGCTTAAAATCTGTTAGGGAGGGGCAAGTGGAAAAGGCAAGAAAGGAATGAGCTGATGGGAGAAATAAAAGATTCAGTTGTTAGCTGAAGGCAGGATAGGCTTCCCTTAAGAGATGAGTTTTCAGGGATTGCCTAAAAGTGAACAAAGTAGAATTCATAAAACAATGTTTACCTTACAGTCAGTATTCTTAAAATGTGCAGAATCCACAATAAACTTCTGTGTTCTGGCACTATTCAGACCCCACTAACACAACTGTATAACTTAAATGTTAGTATGCTATCACTTTATAATAATGCACATAAAATAGACCACAAGCAACTGGATGATAGACTGAAGGGATGTATTATGGCAGTTCAGTTAAACAAAGCACAAATCAACAAACAGGCAACTGAAGGGATTTAAAGATGCTGTAATAGAGGATGTGAAAGCTGACCCATAAAATGGCGATCAGCTGAACTGTAAAGGTAAAGGCATTAACTAACCAAAATAAATAAATGTCCTTGTGTGCGCACTGCAATGATACTTGATACCTAGTATGAAATGTTAAGCCAGCAGATGTTGGGGCCCTTCTGTAAGGTGATGCACATGGAGTTATCCCTTTAGGAGTGTGTAAAAGATGGTGGGCGGGCTGCTAATTGAAGAGCAAGCAGTGTCTATTACATTAACTCTGGGAGGTAAGGGTTTGAGTTCAGTTGTTCTGCTCACCACTACTGTAATGCAACAGGTCTTGTCCCAGAAGTATCAGTCCTCATGATCAGGTCGTCACTGGTGGTAGGCCACACACGGCAACAGGTCTCCCCAGCTCTGGTCCAATGACACAGTGACTCTCTGTAGCTCAGTCTCCTGTGTACTGAGCTCCCTGAATGCACAGTACACAGCAGCAAAACCGCACACTCTGGTTCCTGTGCCTCGCACTCTCTGTAGAAGTCTCTTTGGTGGGCACTGGCAGTTCCAATGGCAGGTCTTGAGGCTCTGCTCCCTACTGGCAAAAGATCCATTTTAGTCTCGGAGCACCTGCAGAAAGTCCTGTCTTCACTGTGTGCAGAGAATCCTGAATATTGAAGTCAACTTGTTCTCCATACATGGTAAAGTGTAGCACTCCTTTAGGAACTACATATCCCAGTACCCCATGCTCTGTTGTGTCATCTGGGGGGAGAGTGGGCGGCTGCACTAACAGCTCTCCCGGCCTGTGTGAATTGCATTCCTGGTAGTGTAGTCCACAGATGTATCCATTTGCATTGCACTGTGCTTCTTAGGGGACTACATGTCCCATGATCTTCCTCCCTGCAGCATCATCATGTCTCCTCACAGGTTCAAAGCTTCTGGCAGGAGGGAAGTGAATGAGCAAGGGATTTCACACATACAGACTGCTCTGTCTCAGTGCAGCAGCAGGGAAGTGAAGGGTGAAAAGAACACAGCCTGCTCTACTCACTCAATAGGGAAGTGAAGGGTGAGAGGAACACAGCCTGCTCTAGTCCCCAATACATATCAGCACTGTCGTTAATAACTGTTTATTTGTTTAACATGTTTAGAAGGGGTGGTGTAGTTGTGGGCAGGAATATTTATTGTGTTTTCATCCCATAGAAAAGAATGCTCTATGTAATATGTTAACAACATTGCTTTTAGGCTACATCTTAGATCATAGTGATATACAATTTGAAATATAAATTGGAAATGTTTGCTAGATCACTCACTATTAATCATGCTTCAAACAAACTAGACTATACTGTATATATTACACAGTCATGCGGTAACCTCTTACATGTCTGCAACCAAGCAAGTAAAGCCCAATACTTGTGTTACTACACTGCTAACATAGAACACAAACACAATTTTTTCATAATATTAAGTGGAAAGTATTGAACCATACAATATAGTGCCTGGTCAATACAATGGGCTTAAAATTGTTTTAGCTTTTTCTGCCTTTGTTACTGTTAGTTGCAATTGGGAGTGAACTATTAATAATGATTATGTCACTGTTCTCTTTGGTATGTTCATAGAAGTTATGTTATTGCTGATTTTATGGCTATGCAACGTTTTTAAAACAAAACTTACATTGTGATGATTCTCCTGTTTCAATTTAATGTAAATACTGTATCAAAGTTACAATTGCATTACTATTACAACATGCCTGAACACTTATCCTTTTTTATAAGAAGGGTGCTCATTTAGACATTTTTGTAAAGTTGACTTATTTAAATGCTCAAATAGCCAAGAATAATCTTGTCTCTTGCACTTGGCCAAAAAGTTTAGCAGATGTCTGTCGATAGTTCATGGGAAATTACCAATTGGACAGGTTTAGAGACCTTGTCCAATATCTTTTTTTTGCCTTGACAGAGGTGGGGAGGATATTACCGACATCATATACCCAGCAGTCCAGGTTCTTTTTCGGGACAAGATTGTCTTAAAGTAGTAATAAACACAGACTGATTAACCTACATCGCCCCTTCCATTTCTGTATGTGGATAATGGCACTCTATTTTTTTAATAAAAAAAAAAATATATATGTGCCTTTTTCCTAATTGATATACAGGTGTCACATGACACCTTCTAGTACACTGCTACTGGTCACAAAAAAAAACAGTCTTTGGAACACAGAGTCACAGAGTTAAAATAAATTATTCATATCAACAGTGTTTTAAATTGTCATACAATTATATATTTGAAATTAAATCTTTATTATTTTGTGGAAATAACATGGTGTAAGCGGATTTCTGCCAGTCACAGGCTGTGCCACGTCCCTCTAGCCTGTGTCTTAAAATAACAGGGAGGTGAAGCTTCTATCAATCTACATGTAATATCCTGCCCCTGTTGTGTTTAGCTGATTATTGGGCATGGAGTAGGAGGGAGGGAGTGGGCTGTCATTTACCACTATGTATATGCTAACATATATGACTCTAGAACTACGACTATAGAAAAATGTAACAGGGAGGAAATGCTCAGCATAGAAACTCACTGAAAAATTAGCATGTGCAGTACAAACTTTGTGTACTGTTAGTTAACCACAGATCACTCTCTAGTTCCAGTGTGATGCTGTCATCCAGTCTTTGAAGACTCTTACAATGGCAAGGCTAACCTGGAATTTAACCTTCATGCACTGGGCTCTGCAATGTGGCATGGTTCCAGACCTCTGTGTATGGTGTTAGCTAAAGAGTGCTCTCCAGATCTAAAACTGTGGCACAACCTCTCTGGAGACACACATAGTGAGTTAGGCCATGTGGGCAGAAGCATTGGGAGTTAATTCAGTTGGTACTGTTGGGCACAATGTTTTATTTAATTGTCAAATTTTGTAGTGGTCATGGTTAAATAATGGTTAAAACTGAGGGAACTGTGCAATGACATCATGTGCTAGGTAGAGTTTGCGGGTGCGTTTTCCGCATTCTTTCCTCTTTTCAGCAAGTAACTTCCTACATTTGCAGTGCTTTGTGGAACTACTGTCCTCTGGTCCCACTCCACTGCCCACCTTCTGTGACTTGATCACCTCCAGCTGTCTCTGATCCTTCTCAGCATCAGCTGCCAGCATTTGTGAGTAAGCAAGGGCTTTCTTCTCCTTGGGCCTAGTTGCTGCCCACTGCATGGTGCAACATGTCTTCCAATAGACAGAGGACAGCTCTGCTGTAACAGAAAGTCTCCATCAGTATTGTCAGATCACTCTTATCTGAGTTCCACATTGAAAGACTGAGACCTTCCATCTGTCTACAAGACCTTTAATATCTACTTCAGATTTGTTATTGATTTTTGCACACATTAATGCAGCAATCTGCTCACAAGGGTTCCAAGAATGCTCCACTGCCTCTATGGAATCCCATTTTGATTCTAGTGGACCTCCACCTCTTAGTATGCCTGAGGCTTTATCTCTTTCTCTGATCTTGACTCAGAGCCCACACAGCCTACTTCTGAAATGTATGTATTTCAAAAAGATACATATAACTCAACCTTACAAGTAGTCCTAGATACTAAATGCTTGATAGTCCTTCATGCAGTGTGTTCTCTTCTCCATTTGAAGAATGGGCCTGTTCCAAGTATGGGGTCTTTTAAAGCGGTTGCTTCTAACACTTCCTTTTACACTCAGTATGTAAATCTCTCCTCTATGAGGTCTGGAAACAAATTTGAGAGTCATGGTTTCCATCTGACATTGTGAAAGAAGTTTTTCTTTTTAAAAGGGATTAAATGACAGGTAATCTTTACCCACTGTAGATGTTCCATTCATTTACATTAACAAACATGCTATTGAATTGGCTGAACTAGATGGACTTGTGTCTTTTTTCAATCTATGTAACTATGTATATGGAAGGATGATGTTTTTTTTACCTTTAGCAATTTCACTGCTTATCAGTTTCCCTTCTTAAGGCTCAATTTGATTTATCTGGTAGATTTGTCCACCTCTTCTTGTCTATTTTCTGTACGTAATTCCTCTGCCCCTTCCTACCTTCATGACTCATCTTAACACATGCATTCCCCCTCTTCTTGTCTTATAGCTTGAGCCATGTTGCAGGCCAGCAGCGAAGACTTCACCTCTGCCACTCTGTCACCCTCCACGGGTTCAGATCACAGCAGCGTTTAGTCCCTCAGGGCTTGGACCTCACAGCGGAGCCATTGCGTAGGGGTTCCCTCACAGCGGAGCCATGGCGTAAGGGCTCTTTAGGCTGCTCTTCCCACCGCCAGTGGCAGCCGAGCCCTGCACCTAGCAGGCAACCCTGCAGTCGATCTCCTTGGCTATCGCCCAGCTCCACTCCATGGTGACCACTTTGTCCACAGCAGTTTCCGACATCCAGGTTAGAGTGGAAGTCCTGGAAGTGTGCCTTGTCACAGCCCTGCTCATCTCGTCCTAGCTGGCATCGGGAAATACATCTTGGATGGCTGGCAAGGACATTAATCTGGCTTCCCTCCTCATATCGGTTCATGATGTAGCTGAGAACAAACAATATGCCTGGGGGATTTCTCAGTGGTCCTTTAATCGAAAGACCCCAGGCTCAACCACAAGCTATCTGTCATGGAGTTTGTGCTAGCCTTTGGGATTTTCAGGGATGTCCTTTGCTCAGCCAAACCCAGCAGGAAAGAAGAGCTGGACTTGTGCCTCCATGCAGTGGTGGACCTGTTTTTTTTTTCTACGATTGCCACCGGTCATTTTCAGCTAAGGCAGCAGCCAGGCTTACGCAGTTTCAGGCCATCACCAGTATCATTGATGCCGAGCTGTTCTGCCGCCACTTTGTGGGTCTATGCTTCCCACTCTGTGCCATTTGCCAGTCCTCCACCCATACTGCAAACTGACTTCTCCAATACAGGTGCTAGATGCCCCCTCAACTTCCCCTCTACCTCTGGTTCCGGACAGGGCTTGCCGTCCCCCGCACAGCAACCCCAGGTGGACAAGTTGGGACTGCCTATTCTATCAGTGGGGGGTGCATCAATCTGCAACAACTTCAGTTACGGGACTTGCAACTTTAGCCAATGCCGGCTGCTTCATATTTGCGTCTTGTGCCACATAGCGCATCCTAAAGTCACGTGCAACCTCAAGCAGCACAATACATAATGAGTGGATGTTCAGTGGCTGGGGTTTTACCTTTCCTCATACACAACTCTCTCCCTGGCCCGCCATCCTGGTTCACGGATTCTTGTCCAGATTCCACAGTGGCCTCGTCACTTTACCCCACTCGACCAACAAATGCAGGAACCTCCTTTCAGTTGCCACTGACAAACTGGCCATAGATACTTTCTTGCAGTCCGAACTGGACCTGGTGTTTAAGATCGGCCCCTTTGCCGAGTCACCTTTCACTACTTGGAGAGTCAGCCCTATTGGGCTTGTCAAGGGCAAGTGTACGTCTACGCCTCATTGTTCCCACATCCCAAGTTTGAACTCTCTAATTCCTTCTGAGGAGTTTTCCCATAAATATGCATCGGTTGACCTAGCTATTCAAGCCATTATTAGCATAGGCACGATCGCATGGCTGTCCAAAGCAGACATTTCAGACACATTCAAATTAGTGCCCACTGAGCCATCCCTTTGGTGGTGGCATGGCATTAGATGGAAAGGTTTGTATTATGCCGCGTACACACGACAGGACTTAAGTCCGGCAGACTTTCGATGGAGTTCTGATGGAGTTCCGACAGAGTTCTGACGGACTTTTCGAATGAGCAGACTTGGCCACACACAATCACACCAAACTCCGATGGATTCAAACGTGATGACGTACGACTGGACTCGAATAAGGAAGTTCATAGCCAGTAGCCAATAGCTGCCCTAGCGTCGGTTTTAGTCCGTCGGAATAGCATACACACGAGCAAATTTTTCGGTAGGAACTGGGTTCGGCAGAGTTCTGGCGGAAAAATTCGAAGCATGTTCCATTTCTAAAGTCTGTCAGACTTTTGCGAATCAAAAGTCCGTTGCAGCCCACACACGATCGAATAGTCTGCCGGAATCATTCCATCAGACTTTGGATGTTGAAAAGTCTGCTAGTGTGTACGGGGCTTTACTTTGCCACCAAGTTGATTTATGGCTCTAAAAGCAGCCTGTGGCTGTCTGACACCTTCGCCCAGTCTCTTACCTGGATCCTATTGCACCAAGCACAATGCTAGAAAGTCATTCACTACCTCAATGACTTCCTGCTGATCGAACAGCCCAGCGAGCCCTCCTTAGACTTGGACAGATTAAGAGTGGTATTTGGCAATCCCAACATGCCCATAGCAGGGTATAAAGTGGAAGGCCCGGCGCAGTCCATCATCTTCCTAGGCATCACTCTAGACACTCGCTGGGTCATTTATTCATGCCTCTACACTTTCACAAGGATCTACCAAGAGACAGCTACAATCCCTGTTAGGGATGCTCAATTTTGGGGGCAGTCCTTTCCCACCTCTTGGTTTCCTCTCTCAAGTACAAGACCCCGATCAAATTCTTAGGCTGGACCCAGCAGCAATAGCGGATTTAACAATGTGGGATGAGCTCCTCTCTAACTGGAATGCCATATCGATGTTTATTCCATTTGCATCAGCTTCATCACCTCATGTAGTCACAGACGCCGCAGCATCCACAGACTTCGCTGCAATTTTTGGTCATCACTGGTTTGCAGGACAGTGGTCACCAGAGAGCCTCTTGATCCCTGGGTTTAGCCAGTCATCCTCACTTTTTGGACTCTATCCCATTGTGGCAGCAGCCCATATCTGGGGCCATACCTGGACAGGGCAAACGGTGGTCTTTGCCACAGAAAATCAGGCCATGGCTGAAATTATAAACAAAGGCAGGTCCAAATCGCTAGCCATCATATCTTTCCTGTGCAGGCTGTTGTCCCTGCAGCATAAATTCAACGTACACTGCACTTATATCCTGGGCAAGTGCAATGTTGCAGCAGACGCACTGTCCCGCTTTAACTATACTTCATTCTTTCTGCCGAAACCTGAAGCCAACCCAACCACTTCTCCTATCCCACCTTGGTCACAGCTGATGATGGGTTAAAGGAACACCTTCACAACCTGACCCATCTCATTAACCAGTTGTTCTGCAACACACTGAAGGCCTATCACACCACCTGGAGGGCCTACGACAGGTTTCTAGCCTCATACCCTGGGGCAGCGACAGGAGACATCAAGCATGTCCTGGCCTTTATATCGTATTGCCACACGCAGCTGGCCCTATCTGATAACACCATCAGGCTGTACTTAGCTGGCATCCAGCATTTCTTGTCCTTACAGGACCCAGATAAGCCCTCCTTGTTTGCAAACCCATGCAGTCAAATCCATCCTACGCGGTATCCAGAAACATAGTTACATAGTAGGTGAGGTTGAAAAAAAGAGTCCAACCTATGTGTGTGATTATATGTCAGTATTACATTGTATATCCTGTATGTTGTGGTCATTCAGGTGCTTATCTAATAGTTTTTTAAAACTATCGATGTTCCCCACTGATACCACCACCTGGCAAGGAAGTGAATTCCATGTCCTTGCCACTCTTACAGTAAAGATCGCTCTATGTAGTTCAAGGTTAAACCTCTTTTCTTCTAATTTTAATGAGTGGCCACGTGTCCTGTTAAACTCCCGCAAAAAAGTTTTATCCCTATTGTGGGGTCACCAGTACAGTATTTGTCAATTGAAATCATATCCCTGCTCGAGCATCTCTTCTCCAGAGAGAATAATTTCAGTGCTTGCAACCTTTCCGCATAACTAATGTTCTCCAGACCTTTTATTAGCTTTGTTGCCCTTCTTTGTACTCGCTCCATTTCCAGTACATCCTTCCTGAGGACTGGTGCCCAGAACTGGACAGCATACTCTAGGTGCGGCTGGACCAGAGTCTTCTTGAGCGGGAGAATTATTGTTTTATCTCTGGAGTTGATCTCCTTTTTAATGCATGCCGATATTCTGTTTGCTTTGTTAGTAGCAGCTTGGCATTGCATGCATTGCAAGCCTATCATCTACTAGGATCCCCAGGTCCTTTTCCATCCTAGATTCCCCCAGAGGTTCTCCCCCCAGTTTATAGATTGCATTCATATTTTTGCCACCCAAATGCATTATTTTACATTTTTCTACATTAAACCACATTTGCAATGTAGTTGCCCACCCCATTAATTTGTTCAGATCTTTTTGCAAGGTTTGCACATCCTGCGGAGAAGTTATTGCCCTGCTTAGCTTAGTATCGTCCACAAATACAGAGATTGAACTGTTTACCCCATCCTACTTGTCGTTTATGTACAAATTAAATAGAATTGTCCATCACAGAACCCTGGGAGACCCCACTACCCACCCCTGACCATTCCAAGTACATCAGGCCATAGCCAATAGCAAGTGCTTACCCATCACAAGTGCCATCTTCAGGGACATGTCTGCCATCCTCTCACGTTCCCCATTTGGGTTTTTACCCAGCCTGGTCATCCAAGCGGCCATCTACCTGGAATTCTATGACTTTTTACAGCCTAGCGAGTTCACCTGTAGTTGCCCCAGCTGCCAGATACTGCGCAGACACCACCTGGCTCGCCTTCAAGATCACTTTGTCCTACCCCTCGTGGTGTCCAACAGTCCAACCCAACAGTCTGGCCCGGGGTCGATGTCAAGCTCTTCCAGACACACAATGTCTGGTGCCCAGTAGCGATCCTCGACAGTTATTGTCTCATCTGCCCAGCCAGTCGGAATCCAGCCAATTGCTACCTTTTCCTACCAGCCCCCTGAGTGGCAGCCAGTTCATCAGATGCATTTGAAAAACATGAAGTGGATTCCCCATGGGGTTTTTTAGCAGCAAAAAAGAAGGTAGTGGAGGCCTTTGATCAGATGGTGTAAAATTTCTTGGAATATTATTTGAATACTGTTTAACCACCTCAATACAGTGCAGTTACACCCCCTTCCTGACCAGACCAATTTTCAGCTTTCAGCGCTCTCACAGTTTGAATGACAATTACTCAGTCATGCAACACTGTACCCATATGAAACTTGCGTCCTTTTTTCCACACAAATAGAGCTTTCTTTTAGTGGTATTTAATCACTAGTGAGTTTTTTATTTTTTGTGCTATAAATAAAATAAAACGTAATTTTGTGAAAAAAAATGCCTTTTTCTTTGTTTTTGTCAAATATTTTGCTAATTAGTAATTATTCTTCATACATTTTGGCCAAAATTTATACTGCTACATATCTTTGGTAAAAATAACCCACATTAGTATATATTATTTGGTTTTTGTGAAAGTTATAGAGTCTACAAACTATGGTGCCAATCGCTGAAAATTGATCACATCTGATCAGGCCTTCAGTACATCAGGTGAGTCTCATTTCTTGAGACACTAACAAGTCAGGAAAGTACAAATACCCCCCAAATGACCCCTTTTTACAAAGTAGACATTCCAAGGTATTAAGTAAGTAGCATGATGAGTTTTTTTAAGTTGTCATTTTTTCCCACAATTCTTTGCAAAATGAAGATTTTTTTTTATTATTATTTTTTTTTACAAAATGGTCCTATTATCAGGTTATTTCTCACACACAACATATGCATACAACAAATGACACCCCAAAATACATTCTGCTACTCTTCCCGAGTACGACGATACCACATGTGTGAGACTTTTACACAGCCTGGCCACATACAGAGCACCAACATTGATGTAGTACCTTCAGACGTTCTACGAGCAAAAATGACGCATCTCATTTCTCAACCACCTACCGTGTTTCCCCGAAAGTAAGACAGTGTCTTACTTTCTTTTTATGCCAAAAAGCCCCACTATGTCTTACTTTCGGGGTATGTCTTATATTGGAAAAAAATTGTCGAATTTTTTGTTTTAACCATAAAATTAACATTTATTAACAACCTGAACAGTATTGTATTCACCACAAAACAGTTTTATAAAAGGAAGTGCCAAGAATGTCTTGTTACAACATTGCATAACATGTAAAACAATGAAAAATGGTAAAAATGCAGAGAATCTCTTCACACCCCCCCTCCCCCTCCCCCTCCTTGGTCTCTCTCTGTATGACCAGCACTGACCTTTTCCCGGGAGGACACAGAGCCAGTGACACCTGTCGGCAGTGATCCGGGACCTGGCACAATAATCCCCTTCTCTGTGGTTGCGTCGCGCCGTTCTGATCAGTCTCGGGCAGCGGCTGTCACTCACAGCCGAGCAGAGTGAAGCCGCCTCCCCCTCCTCTTGTATGGCTACACAGTGCTGTCCATGAAGGAGGGGGAGGCGGCCTCACTGAAGCTGCCTCCCCCTCCTCCATACACAGCACTGTGTAGCCATACAAGAGGAGGGGGAGGCGGCTTCACTCTGCTCGGCCGAGACTGATCAAAACGGCGCTGTCTCTTCAGTCGGAGGGGGAGGGCGCTGGCCTGGCACCCCCCCCCCCCAGGGTGCGGCCCGCACCCCCCGCCCCACTCTTAGTACCGTACGTCACTGGAGGCGGCAATACCCCCGTGTTCCCCCGAAAGTAAGACATATGTCTTACTTTCGGGGTACGGCTTATATTAGCCGACCCCTCTGAAACTCCCGATTACGTCTTACAATCGGGGGTGTCTTACTATCGGGGAAACACGGTATTACACTTTTGAAGGCCTACCAGGACAATGGAATTGCCCATAAAATTACCCCATTTTGGAAAGCAAACACCCCAACGTATAATCTGTGAGGCATAATGAGTCTTTTTAATGGTTAATTTTTTTCCAGAAGTTTTTGGAATATGTGGAAAAAAATTAAAACGTATTTTTTTTTTACACAAAATTGTCAATTTATGAGATATTTCTAACACATAGCATGTATATAGCAAAAATTACACCCCAAAACACATTCTGCTACTCCTCCCAAGTATGGCGATACCACATGTGTAGGACTTTTACACAGCCTGGCCACATAGAGAGGCCGAACATTGAAGTAGTACATTCAGGCGTTCTAGGAGCATAAATGACACATCTCATTTCATTCCTACCTATCACACTTTTGAAGGTCCTGGACCACCAGGACACTGAAATTACCCACAAAATGACCCCATTTTGGAAAGCAAACATCCCAACGTATATTCTGTGAGACATGGGCTGCAAATAGGTACTGGGGTACTCTGATGGGCTGGAGATAGGTACTCTGGTACTCTGATAGCCTGGTGACAGGTACTCGGGTACTCTGATGGCCTGGTGACAGGTACTCGGGTACTCTGATGGCCTGGTGACAGGTACTCGGGTACTCTGATGGCCTGGTGACAGGTACTCTGATGGCTTGGTGACTGGTATTTGGGTACTCTGAAGGGCAGTGACAGGTACTCATATGGACTGTGACAGGTACTCGGGTACTCAGATGAACTTTGACAGGTACTCAGATGAACTGTGACAGGTACTCGGGTACTCAGATGAACTGTGACAGGTACTCGGGTACTCAGATGAACTGTGACAGGTACTTGGGTACTCAGATGAACTGTGACAGGGACTCGGGTACTCAGATGGACTGGGACAGGTACTCGGGTACTCAGATGGACTGGGACAGGTACTCGGGTACTCTGATGGGCTGTGACAGCTACTCGGGTACTCTGATGGGCTGTGACAGGTACTCGGGTACTTTGATGGGCTGTGACAGGTACTCTGGTACTTTGATGGGCTGTGACAGGTACTCGGGTACACTGTTAAACCGTGACAGGTACTCGGGTACCCTGATGTGCCGTGACAGGTACTCGGGTACCCTGATGTGCCGTGACAGGTACTCGGGTACTCTGATGGGCCGTGATAGGTACTCGGGTACTCTGATGGGCCGTGACAGGTACTCGGGTACTCTGATGTGCTGGGACAGGTACTCGGGTACTCTGATGGGCCGTGACAGGTACTCGGGTACTCTGATGGGCTGGGACAGGTACTCGGGTACTTTGATGGGCTGGGACAGGTACTCGGGTACTCAGATGGACTGGGACAGGTACTCGGGTACTCTGATTGGCTGTGACAGGTACTCAAGTACTCTGATGGACTGTGACAGGTACTCAAATACTCTGATGGACTGTGACAGGTACTCTGATGGACTGTGATTGACAGGTACTATGAGGGGTGGTGACAGGTCCTCTTTCTTGGGGGGGGGCGCAATCAGTGTGATTGGTGTACACTAGGCGGTAACGAGATGTTACCGCAATCTCCTCCTCACACATGATCGGTGTGTGAGGAGGAGAACAACCCGGTAACATCTCGTTACCACGGTTTGTTTACATTTTAGTGATCGGCTGTGATCCTTTCACAGCCGATCACGTGGGTAAACAGCCGGCCAATGGCTGTTTACCAGCGCCGGTGACAAGCAGTGTTCCCGGGGAACACGCCGCCACCGACGTGCACGCGCAGCGCGCTCGCGATCGCGCGCATGCGCCGTGCACAGGCGGGGTGTGACCATCTGTGATCGGCCGTGACTTCATCACGGCCGATCACGTGGTAAACAGCCATAACCAATGGCTGTTCACCCCCTTCGGTGGCGAGCGGTGTCTCCGTGACACGCCGCCACCGAAGAAACAGGATGATCATATGACGGCCTCCCGCCACAGTAGGTGCGCCGCCTGGCCATCATTTGACGGCCGGCGGTCAGCATCTAGTTAAGCATTTTTCTGGTAATTATTGTATGGAGTGATGCATGTATTTTTCATCCAATTATTTGTTTGCACAATGTACACCAGAGCTCGAATTTTAAACCAATTGTTCACATTTCAATAATGGCTTTTGATCAGTATTTTTTTGGATTAATAAAAATATTTCAATTTCATCAATAATGGTCTCTCTTTTGCTGCTAAAAAACCCCATGGGGAATCCACTTCATGTTTTTCTAAAACTCTATACGGGGTGTGCAGCTGGCTCAAAGTAATTTGTTAGATCCACTTTCTCTTTATACTATCAGACGCATTAGAATCCTCTTGATTAATCTAGGCCTTGACCCCAGCCGGTATTCTGGACACTCCTTTCGGATCGGAGCAACTTCAGCCACATCTCAGCACGGGGTGCCAGACCATGTCATCAAGAAGTTAGGCAGGTGGAAATCCACCTGCTTTGCCCGATACATTCCAAACCCTAATGTAGAAATGTCGCAAGCCTTCAGCAAGCTTGCTCAGTTAGTGTCACCGGACCTATAAAGAATTACTTCTCTACCTGAGTATTTTTGCCCCCTTTTTTGGCATACCGATCAGCCGACCAGGGCACACCTCAGGTCTATGTTATGTTGTAAGTCTTGTGGTGTCTCTGTGGTTCATATTTGTCTCGGTCAAAGGGCTTCAACCATATATATATGTATATATATATATATATATATATATATATATATATATATATATATATATATATATATATATATATATATATATATATATGTATATATATATATATATATATATTTATATATATGTGTGTACTTTTTTCAAGATCTGCTTAAATGGTGTTAAATGTACACAGTTATAAATCTCTCAAGGGTTTCCCATAAAACAAATAAAATATACTGTTACTGACTCTTATGTTTATTTGTGGCCTTGATTATTACAGCCTGCTGCTAAAGAAGTATTCTTCTACAGTAGTGATGAATTAGAGATAAGAAGCAGGTTACAAAAGGTTGTAAAAAATACTTGTTTCAGTTGCTGGGAACCATGCACATCTTGCTTATTGATTTCTAGGCAACTGATTAATTATTGCTCATCGCATAAAAGGGATCTTCAAAGGTATTGCCTATTGATTCATTTGAACCCTTATTGATTGCATTTTGTCCATATTTAATCACAGAACGATGACTTATGTGATGGGTCATTTTCTCTTAGATTAAATTTGTGGCTCAGCCAGGTCAGATATTAACAGATGGCGGAGGGAGAAAGTATTTTACTGGGTGGTATCTGTTCATTATTGGATATTTGGACTTTGAATCTTAATGCCTAACAATAAAGATATCTTCCCATAGCTGGTTCTGCATTTATTACAGTTTGCGTTTGTTGTGGAGATTAGTAAAAGATGTGGATGAGAAGAAGTGACACAATACTGGTAGGATACTGTTCATTTTAATATTTGTGAGAAAAGTAAGATATAATTATTGATATTTTGAATCTTTTTATCTCAGCTTTGTGTTCCTTTGAGGAGCACATCACCTGTGGAGCAGCTGTTTGTTCCTGGTGGCCTTTCTCAATAAGTGCAGATTCAATAGATCAGTAGGCGTAGTGATTAGTCTGAACCCTTTCTATAGTGGTAGATTTATAAGGGAGCTAAGGAGCTTCTTTTGTAGTTTTCATCTCAGTGATTAGTGAACCAACTCTGGTTAAAGCTATTGTTGCTTTATGGTAACACTATATTAGTCTCAGTAGCTGCATCACTTTTTGCTGATTTGACCAGAACTATACATTTAGCATTAGTGCAGAATATTGTGTACTACATGAATTCTAATACTGGGTGCCTTTGTGTGAAGATTCTAAAGTTCCTTTCAGTACGCTTCTTTAATACAATAAGGCCTTATTCACACAGGCTCTGAGGCCTGTAAACTTGTCTGGTTGTGGGTGAGTAGCTCTGGAAGCACACTATCTGCATTTGGGGTCGCTCACCCACATGCCTGTCAAATTGGGACAAGCAGCCGTGTCCATGCAGCCCATGCATCACCATTGACTTACATGGGCTGGCTGCATACTCAAGCCACATAAACAAACATTCCAATTATGGTATATGGGCCTCAGCATATGTGTGAATAAGGCCGAAAACCAAAACCTAAAGTAGAAATTTAAAAAAGATAAAGATTAAAAATTTAACCTTACACTGCATATAGGGGGCAGAGCTTCCTGATGACCGTACCAGTCTACTCCCATTATCATTTACCCTGTTATCTGTAAACTAGTAAACATGAAACGTACCTCCTGTTGTTTCTGGAACACACTCCTTGCTGCTTCTCACACACAGAAAGCCTAAAGCCAGGGGTACACGATGAGATTATGGGACAAATGATTGTCCACTTTTTTTTTTACTGTGCCATTGCAGTAGAGAAAGCAGCGCTGACTCAAAAGTGAAGTAATGGAGGCGTATGAAGCTTTAGAGACTGCAAGTACAGATTCCAACTATCTTTTTCACCTATTTGAATTCATTTATGTGGCATCCCATGTTCCCTTTACCCCATCCAAGTTAAATCCCTCAATAAATAACAAAAACAAGCTGATGGACTGTTCATTGTCTAGCAAAGTGTGACTGGAATGTCTGGCTGAGCAGGGTGACAGGTGGTACTCCAACACATAGCGACCCCACGGGGGCACTGCTACACACAGAATTTAGATTCTTTTAAATTGAGTGAATTTTATGATTGTAATACCGTTTGTGATTGTCTACATGAACAATTGTTTTTTTAATTGCAAATCTAGTTCTGACCTCATTCTTTTTGGTCTATAACTGTGTTGACCAAAAGAGTACAGCTGGCCATACATACACTGATCAACATTCGACTGGTCCAGCAGGGATAAGCCAAACTTTGATCAATGTGTGGCCTCCCCTGCTTCGACTTCTTTTGAAGGGACATGCCAGAACATTTTTTGATGAACAACGGCTGCAGCCAATCAGATCTGATCTGTATATTCTGACAGGTGGGTGCTGCTTTCAGATTCCTCTGTCCATCTTGTTTGTAGGGATGGAAATATGATTTCTTTTTTTTTGTTTAGCCTGCTATCTGAATGAAATTAATCTTACCGCTTATGGCCAGCCTAAGGCTGTATTTCCTTTGCCTGTAGTAATTTCTCTGGTGGTTAATGCTGGTTTTCTGATGCCTGCAGAGCTCCGAACTCCCTTCACACCTTCTGCAGTGTCTAAAGACCTTCTGCAGTGTCTTGTATGCAAAGTATCCAGTGGAAGTGCATAGGTACAGTTTTGTCACTTGTTCTTCCTCTTTTCCAGTTGTCTAATTTTAAAGCAAGTGCAGCAAACTCCTTCTTTCCCTCATGTCCACGGGGTGGATGCTATTTGCTAAAACTAAGGTAAAAGCATTCTTAAGCTGGCCAAACACTGTAGGAACTGAATATACTCCCATATAGAGTTGCGCTAAATCCCAATAAAAACAATGTGAAAATAAATGTAAGTAAAAAAATGATAAATTAAATACAAAGTCCAAGTTGTGATGTAACAAAGTCCTTCAGATGGTACACCATCCATCACCAACAAAGTGCGTAATCCTTAGTTAACACTTCCACCTTAAAGGTCAGTATCACTTGTGGCTCAAAACCCAGCCAGGGCCTCTATCCATCCAGGGAAACTTTATGTTGAAATAAAGGAATCTGTCCTCAAGAAGATTTGATCCCCCAAAAATATATAAACTCACCATAGCATAAAATCCTTAAACATTTTATTTATAGTAAAAAAGGTTGCACTTACAACAAAACACTTTAAAACTTGCATCAATGGTATACAAGCCAGACAGCTCTCTGTAGCAGCCCGTCCTTCCGGGATATATGAACCTCAGTGATGTCAGCACTCCACTACACCCAACGCGCTTTGCCACACACTGACATCGCCCTGGGGCACAATTCCTACTGTAAGAACTAAACTAGAGAAATCCTTTGATTCCACCATACATGGATGGAGGAATTTTCCAGCTATTTATATCCCGACAAGAGGATAGCCACAGCTGTCTGAACATCTGATTGGATGCAGCCACTGTTTGACGAACAATTTTCTGTCCATCTCCTTTGATTTTCAGATTGAAGAATGTTGGGCTTGAGGGTGCTGACAAGTCCTCCCACTGTTCGAATTTTGGCTGGTTTATCAGGAAGCAGCCGAAATTTACTACGTGTATGGCTAGATTTAGTTACTGAATATTCTAGAGATACATATATATTAAAGACCATCATTTTTATAGCTTTTGTGTGCTTACTATGTGTTTACATCTATTGTTTAGTTATGTGTTTTGTGCTTTCTTCAAACCTCTGCATAATTGACAAATTTACATAATTGACTAATTTGAAAATAATTAAAACAAATCAAGAAGAAAAATACAATATATAGTGCGCTGTCAGGCAGACTCTTATGGGTATGGACAAAAAAGGGGAATGGTCAATAAAGTGAGTGCTTGCTATGCTGTGATTTAGATATAATAGGGCCTGGGAGTACAGTGAAGTGGAATTAGGAGTAAAACAAAATCCACTGTTGGTTTATATTGCAGCCACTCATCCCAATGCTGGGTATTGCTATTGTGTCTGCTGACATCAATGCTGGGAATTACTATTGCAACCATGGACACCAATGCTGGGGTTTTTTATTGTGGGCACTGCCACTGACAACCAATGTGAGAAGTGGGGGATTGTTTAAAGCACTAACCACAGTCCATCAGTTAAGAGGAGTTATTTATTAGTATTGCCACTGATACCAAAGCTGTTTTTGCTCCCAGTGGCACCAGTGGTGGGGGATATATTGGCGGCCACTCTTGCCAATACTTGGTTAATTTTCTGCACAGTACCATGCTTTCTGGATCCTCTAGTACAGCCCTGGTAACACACAATCTCTCTGACATAGTTCAGAAACTCCAAAACTATACCTGTAAAGAAGACTCATCCCCTCAATCATCTCTATGGCCCAAGAAGCCAGAAGCGATGAGTATTTTGTCACTTCTGGTTTCACCAGTTGTAAACAAACCATTAATGGTTTGAAAAAAGCATTCGGATCATGCTTTTAATGATAGAGGAGAGATCTGTGGTCTAATAGACTCAAGATAGCTCAGTAAAGAGTACCTGTCAATGCCTATTGATATCACAAGGGATGTTTACATTCCTTGTGATAACAATAAAAGTGCTAAAAAATAAATAAAATAAAGGTCCACTGTAAAAAAAAAAATAGAATAAATAATAAAATAAAATAAAAAACTTTAAAGCACCCCTGTCCCACAGTGCTCATGCACAAAGGTGAACGCGCACCATACATATGAGGTATAACTGTAAACATCAGATTGACAGCAATAATTCTAGCATCAGACCTTGTATAATATACACAGTTTTTCACTGTTCCACAGGCATGGGCAATTTTAAAGCGTGACATGTTTGGTCTATTTACTCAGCATAACATCATCATTTATATTTTACCAAACAATTGGGTATTGTGTTTTTTTTGCATTAAAATTCTTTAAAGGCCTGGTTTTGAGCTGACAATATATTATACACATGTTTCTTGTTTAATTTCCTTTAGATTTACCTTCATTTATGTAGAGCAGTTAAGGCTTATGTAAGAGGCTGAAACGTGTCAATAATTACAGGTCTTGATTCTTTTTAATGGATGGATCTAATAAAATTGTACAGTATCTCACAAAAGTGAGTACACCCCCACATTTTTGTAAATATTTTATTATATCTTTTCATATTGACAACACTGAAAAAATTACACTTTGCTACAATGTAAAATATTGAGTGTACAGCTTGTAAAAAATTACTTGTACAAAATAACTTGTACAAAATAACTCAACACACAGCCATTAATGTCTAAACTGCTGGCAACAAAAGTGAGTACACCCCTAAGTGAAAATGTCCAAATTGGGCCCAATTAGCCACTTTCCTCCCCGATGTCATGTGACTCATTAGTGTTACAGGGTGTCAATGGGGAGCAGGTGTTGTCACTCTCACTCTCTCATACTGGTCACTGGAAGTTTGTCATGGCACCGCATGTCAAAGAACTCTCTGAGAAACTGAAAAAAAGAATTGTTGCTCTACATGAAGATGGCCTAGGCTATAAGAAGATTGCCAAGACCCTGAAACTCTGCAGCATGGTGGCAGCACGGTGGCCAAGACCATACAGTAGTTTAACAGGACAGGTTCCACTCAGAACAGGCCTTGCCATGTTCAACCAAAGAAGATGAGTGCCCATGCTCTGCGTCATATCCAGAGGTTGTCTTTGGGAAACAGACGTATGAGTGCTGCCAGCATTGCTGCAGAGTTTGAAGGGATGGGAGGTCAGACTGTCAGTGCTCAGACCATAGGACACACAGTGCATCAACTTGGTCTGTCGTCCCAGAAGGAAGCCTCTTCTAAAGATGATGCACAAGAAAGCACACAAACATTTTGCTGAAGACAAGCAGACTAAGGACATGTCTTGTGGTCTGATGAGACCAAGATAAATGTATTTGATTCAGATGGTGTCAAGCGTGAGTGGCGGCTACCAGGTGAAGAGTACAGAGACAAGTGTGTCTTGCGTACATTCAAGTATGGTGGTGGGAGTGTCATGGTCTGTGACTGCATGAGTGATGCCAGCACTGGGGAGCTACAGTTCATTGAGGGAAGCATGAATGCCAACATGTACTGTGACATACTGAAGCAAAGCATGATCCCTTCCCTTCAGAGAATGAGCAGCAGGGCAGTATTCCAACATGATAACGACCCCAAACACACTTTCAAGATGACCCCTGCCTTGCTAAAGAAGCTGATGGTAAAGGTGATGGACTGGCCAAGCATGTCTCCAGACCTATACCCTTTTGAGCATCTGTGGGGCATCCTCAAATGGAAGGTGGAGGAGCGCAAGGTCTCTAACATCCAGCAGCTCTGTGATGTCATCATGGAGGAGTGGAAGAGGACTCCAGTAGCAACTTGTGAAGCTCTGGTGAACGCCATGCTCAAGAGGGTTAAGGCAGTGCTGGAAAATAATGGCCACACAAAATATTGACACTTTGGGCCAATTTGGACATGTATGGTCTTGGCCACCGTGCTCAACTCAGCTTCAGTGCCTTGGCAATCTTCTTATAGCTGATGCCATCTTTATGTAGAGCAACATTATTTTTTTCAGATCCTTTGAAGAGTTCTTTGCTATGAGATGCCATGTTGAACTTCCAGTCACCAGTATGAGAGAGTAATGCCGCGTACACATGATCGGAATTCCGGCCAGAAAAAGACAGATGAGAGCTTTTCATCGGAAAATGCAACCGTGTGTATGCTCCATCGGAATTTAGCTGTCCGAATTCCCCCCCAGCCAAAAATTGATAGCATGTTCTCAATTTTCCCGACGGAAAAACTTTCTATCGGTAATTCCGATCGTGTGTATGCAATTACGACACGCCAACAATCACGCATGCTCAGATTCAACTACGAGACAGAAGCTACTGGCTATTGAACTTCCTTTTTCTATTCGCGTCGTACGTGTTGTACGTCACCGCGTTATAAACGATCGGAATTTGGTGTGACCGTGTGTAGGCAAGACAGCTTGAGCCGAATTCCATCGGAATTCCGTCGGGAAAACCATCAGAGCTTTTTCCGACGAGAATTCCGATCATGTGCACACGGCATAAGAGTGATAACAAATTTAACACTCTTGTGTCTCATTCACACCTGAGACCTTGTAACACTAACAAAACACATGACATCGGGAAGGGAAAATGGCTAATTGGGCTCAATTTGGGCATTTTCGTTCAAGGGTGTACTCCCTTTTGTTTCCAGTTTAAGCATTAATGGCTGTGTGTTGAGTTATTTTGAGGGGACAGCAAATTCAGACTTTTATACAAGCTGTATACTCACTACTTTATTTTGTAGCAAAGTGTAATTTCTTCAGTGTTGTCACATGAAAAGATATAATAAAATATTTTCAAAAATGTGAGGGGTGTACTGAGTTTTGTGAGATATTGTATATGTTTTATTGTTGAAACATCGTAGTGTCTGATTTTTTTTTCGTATATTGGACATATGTAGTGCAAGGACCTGCCTAATTGTATACAAATTAAAAATGTTTCGGTTTGACCTCATATAATATGGTTTTGGTAAATCTAAAAGTACATTTTTTATAAGAAAATTGTATAATGTATGGCCAGCCTTAAAGTAGTTAAACTGAGAAAATGTGCCATTTTATGAAAAAAATAAGTTAATTTTAAAATTGATGATAGCATCACGTATCAAAAAAGTTGGGACAGGGCAACAAAAAGCTGGTAAAGTAATGGTACTAACATGGAAGAGCTGGAAGAATATTTTGCAGCAAATTAGGTTAATTGTCAATCTATCAGTTACATGATTCTCAGAATGTGTTCACCAATCTGTGTGCATCTAAAAATTGTCTAACAATTTCAGAATAACTTGAAAAAAGTAGAATGGAGAGTCAGCATCTTGTTCTCCTGAATGAATTACTTTATTATGACAGGCAGAGTGTGCAAATTACAGCAGCCTACGTGTTTCTGCAATTAGTCTTATGCCGCGTACACGCGATCGGACTTTCCAGCAGACTTGGTCCAGTGGACCAGAGTCCGTCGGACAATTCAATCGTGTGTGGGCTCCAGCTGACTTTTTTTTCCCCAAAGTCCGGTGGACCTAGAAATAAAACATGTTTTAAATCTTCCCGCCAAAAGTCCGCCGGACCCAGTTCCTGTCGGGAAGTCCGCTCGTCTGTATGCTGGTCCGACGGACCAAATACAACGCAATGGCAACTACAGCACCTTCCCACGAGAATGTTTGGTCTCTTATACAGGGTACTGTACACCAGGCCCTTAGGTCTGGTATGGATTTTAAGGGGAACCCCCTACGCCGAAAAAATTACGTGGGGGTCCCCCCAAAATTCATACCAGACCCTTAACTGAGCACACAGCCCGGCTGGTCAGGAAAGGGGGTGGGGAGGAGCAAGCGCCCCCCCCCCCTCCTGAACCGTACCAGGCCACATGCCCTCAACATAGGGGGGTGGGTGCTTTGGGGAAGGAGGGTGCAGGACAGTTTCAGCGGAATTCCATCGGATCTCCGTCAGAAAAACCTTCAGAGTTTATTCCGACGGGAAAACCGGTCTTGTGTACGGGGCAATACTGTTGCTTTCTATTATCTCAAACCAGTCTGCCCATTCTTCTCTGACCTCTGACAAGGCATTTTCGTCCACACAATTGCCGCTCACTGGATATTTTCTCTTTTTTGGACCATTCTCTGTAAACCCTAGATATGGTTGTGCGTGAAAATCCCAGAAGATCAGCAGTTTTTGAAATACTCAGACCAGCCTGTCTGGCACCAACAACCATGCCACATTCAAAGTCACTTAAATCCCCTTTCTTCCCCATTCTGATGCTCGGTTTGAACTTCAGCCATCAGTCATCCTTACCACATATAGATGCCTAAATGCATTGAGTTGCTGCCATGTGATTGGTTGATAAGCAAATTGTGTTACCAAGCAGTTGAACAGGTGTACCTAATAAAGTGGCCTGTGATTGTAGATGTTAGTCATCATGCTCATCCACCTAGGTACCATTTGTGCCTTTGGAGATTTGAAATTATTGTCCAGGATACTGATTATTGTCAGACGACAATGACTACTTATGTATGATTTTCTCTGTTACACACTACTCCACTTTGCATGCTGACTTCTATGGTCTATATTTCATACAGCTCTGCAAAGTACACTGTGCTGTATGTTTAAAATTGCTCAAGGCTCTACTCTACACACCATCCTCTAAACAACAAAATTTTGGTTGTTTAGTTATAAGATGTCACTGTGGTAAATCACGCTTCTCTTTTGCCCCTGTAAAATGTCCCATCGGACCAAACATTTGTAGGGCAAAGCTCAGTGGTGATATCAGCTCATCCACCCAGAGAGCTGGCGGCTGTGGGATATGCTCTTTGATATTGTTTTGCTTGTGAGTACCCATCAATTTTGTTAATGAATCGGGTTTTAACTGTACTTCACTATGGGATTTCCTTGCTTTTTTTTCTGGCTATGTGTTAATGTCGCTGAGGCAAGTTTATGGGAAGTGATCCAGTTTCTGTGTGTGGCATGCCGTTCTGAAGTGTGACAAGCTTAAGACACATCCAACTATGAGAGAGGGAGCTGGAGCCACCCACCCATCCATCTAGGCGGTATCTATCATTCTAAAGCACTGTTAGACCTTTTGAGATGTGGCCTCTAAATGTTTGGTAAGCTGCTTTATTCGTATACAGTGGCTGTGACAGAAACCACTATCACTGTGTGTTTTGGAGGGGGCTGTGGGCTGGCCCACAGCCCACAGACTATGGCCCAGCAGAGAACGAGAGACTTGGGGACAAAATGGCATTGGGATAATGTGATGATGTCTTTATATAAGTTGCATCCCTTCTCCCCCATTCTCCCCCTCTTGTTATTGTGTTTAATTTTGTTAGGTCATGGCACGTAGACAGAAGGTGTGGAGACACATCCCAGTGGGGGATGTGTAAGGAGGGGCTGCCTGCTTATCATAATCCCTTTGTGCTTTTCAACTGTAGTTTCTGTTTGAATGTACAAGTGTTGAGTTTCCATTGGTTCTTCCTTTTCCCCTACCCCCTCTATGACACAGCTAAGGGGAGTGTGTTTAAAAGTGTAAGTTTTGTACTTAATAAACAGTTTATGCTCCGCATGTTTAACTCTCAACACTTGTGTGGTTCCTTGTGATTGGGGGGTTAAGAGCAGATTATGGTGAGTCTTCCGGCTGCGGGTGCGTCTGGAGAACAGGAGACACAGGTCTTGCGGAGGTGCCCAGCTGGGGTGTCTGAGATCCGTCGCAGTGGCTATTGCACATTTGTTGTTGAAGGGTTTAGACTGCCTGAATTTGAGAATTTTTCACTGGACTGACAATAGTATGATTTATGTGCTCTTTATGAATTTATGATTTATGTGATAGCGCAACACTATTTTTGGAAACAATTGAAGTTGGATATTTGATGTCTGAATATCAGTGAGTGCTGCAGTCACAATTGATTTAGATATACATTTTATAAATATTTGTTATTGCATTTATATCTGCTATTGCACAGATTTGGTTATTTTTTCTAGTGCATGTTACCTTTGTATTTTTGTACAATATATACACCACTTCATTCCATACACTGCTGTGCATTATACAGGTACTGTATATGCCACCTCATTCCTCTGAAAACTGTGCTATACATTATGTACAATACAAAACTCTACTCAGTGCACTGTACAGTACTAATTATCTTTAAGTCCAGCACCCCACTCTGTGCAGTACTATCCATACTCCACATTGTTCTGCATCATAAACTCTGCTCTATATATATATATATATATATATATATATATATATATATATATATATATATATATATATATATATATATATATATATATATATATATATATATATATATATATATATATATAGCACCCTTTCCTACTTTATAGTATACCCTACCATTTTCTGGTGTCCCCTCTCAGACTTACCAGACAGCAGGGTGCATTTACTGTCTCTGACTCTTATGTGCCCAAATGGGCACACTTTTGCTAATAGGCAATCAACAGATCACATTTGCCAGTAGTTCTTTCAAAACATACAGGCAGTGCACACAATTAAGCGAGGAGATCAATGAAAGACGTTTACTGAGGTGGATTTTCACAACACAGCTTTGTATTTAAGTATAGCCTCACAGATCAGATACCCTGATTGCTCTTAGTGCAATTAAGAATGGAGTTATTTAATCATAGTGCTTGGTTTTTATCTTTTTAGTTTTTTTATTTATTTTATGGTTCTTTTATTCATTCATGTATTTTAAAAATATTCTATAGTGCTAGTATTAATGATTTTATTGGATTATAATCCTGACATCTTTAACAAAGAGAAGATTTTGTGGCATCAACAACTTTGGTATAAATAAAATCTCCCCTCACTCAGTGTATTATAGTACTTCCAGGGTGCTTGTTTGTTCATCCTGGGGGACTGCTATGTCCTGCATGTGTGTGGTGTGTTGCCTGCATGCACTGGATTGTGGCATATTGGCTTAGGTCAGTTTCATGCGTAAGTGTGGTTGTGCGTGTGTTTGTATGCATTGGCATGCACCCATTAGTGTGCATCCCAGACACTGGAAATGTACATAGACTTAGGTGGATATTTAAATACCCTCATTTTTGGTAGATTATGCTGTATCTTTGGCAACTATATAGTATCTAAGATTAATGTTCTGTGTTGCTCCTTGCTGAACCAGATTGCCTGACTTTACTTTTGTCTCCTGCCCATTCCTGTTGTTCTCTTGCTACCTATTACTCTCTTGCCTGCTGTCTACCTCAATCTCTTAACTGACACTGACTCCTCTGCTTCCTGCCTTGATTTTTGTTCAGACCTCCTGCTATAGCATATCTTCCCTGCTCCTATAAACTCTTGGTGGGACAGTCCTGTGGCCTACCAATCGACTCCTGTTTAACCACAGTGCCCATACGTGGATTGAAGTTTAGCTAGTCCCTAGGCCAAATTTCAATCCATGTGTGACCAGCTTTAGACCCACTTGGGGGAGTCTTTGTGAGTTGCCAGGGGTGTCATTCCTAACAACATGCATAGTATGGTTGTGCACATAACAGGTTTTTCTGTTTTCATTCTTATGCGTAGTGATTAATCATCTTCATCACCATCTTCACATCTGTTTCTCTTGTAAGTTACTGTCTCTCTTACATGGAAATAAATGACGGTTTTATAACCCTACACACAGTAATCATCTAGCTCAGTGCATTATTAATACAATTGCAAGGCGTAGCAATAGCTAGTAGATTTAAAAAAAAAATAAAAAACATTTTTTGAGCATCATCCAAGCTGCAAGGTTTCTTTCCTATGATTTGTAAATATTTCTTGGAGCTGTGATAGGAAATAGCCAATTACAGTAACCTGATTTACAATGCCCACAATAGTTTAATGTTCGGATGTGATTGATAACCACATTGATAACTGTGGTAAATGAGTCTGCGGTTTTTCACATTACTTTAAAGCTGTGTCTCATTCCGGCCTGCCAGAATGAGTGGACAGTTTGTTGACCTTTACTTTCGGAAAACCATGGCCATTGTCCAGTGCTAGAGGGATGAGACTATGTGCTCTTGGCAAAGAGTCATATGCTGTCTGTTGTAGTTGTGAGTATTAACTGAACAAGTCAGATACTGTACATCCCTGTTATCAAATATTTTAAGTTTTATGGAAATTAACTTCAATGCAAATTCAAACTGTTAGAGTCAGCAGTTTCAATTCTTGATCCTAGAATACAAATATAAATATGGAAAACTAACAGTGTGCATAAAGGTATAGCAAGAATGTTTAGCAAATGCACATTTATAGGACCTTTTCAGAGTTGTGACACTTTTATAACTTCATTAAACCTCTTAGTATATCAACAGAGTGAGCCTCCTAACAGGAATTGCACTCTTCATTGTAGAATACAAAACAGGCTAAAGTCAGAGACCCTCATTACAAATAACTGGACTGAATTTTATTAATGGGGACAAAATCTGAAATTTCTGTATCTGGTTCCACCATCAAAGGGTCAGCATCATGAGTTGCCATGGTTTGGGTGGGCCGGCCAAGTGCCAGCACCATAACAGATGAGATGAAAGGATGATGGGAGGACCTCTGATATTATGGGCCAAACTGTGATGTGAAGGAGGGCTTGTGATGTGAAGTTAATTTTAACAAGGTGGTTTTGTGCATTGGCCCAGGCTGAGATTTCTCATTGATAAGTAACATTTACATTTTTTACATTTTAGACTAGGGTGCATGAAAATTTTGCATACTCTTAAAAGGATGCTATGATTGAAAAAAGGTTGAAAAACACTGACACAAAGGACTAGATGAAACTTTCCATTACAGATATATAAAGCTGCAGTTGCGATCTGCTGCCAGGTTGTACAAGACAAGAGATTCCTTGTAAGGCCAGGAAAGCTACATCACATTCACGATCACATATCTGAACTAAAGTCTGCAACACCTCAAACTTTTTATGAATGAGCCAATTTCACATCAGGACCAGGCCATTGTATTGAATTTCAAACCATCAGATCCATAGCCATGTTCCGATTTATCCTGATGTGTGATTGGCCAATTGGATGAATAATATTAGATTGGCGTATTGCTTTGTTAAAGCAAACATTACACATGCCTTTATCCTTTATTAAACCTTAACCTTTACAAACTTAACATATAAAAAATGAAAATGCACAAGCAGAGGTTACCTTCAGTGAAAATCCCTTTTTGATTAGAAAATTCAGATCTATAGACAAGTCATATGCAAATCTGAGTTGTCCTATAAAAGTCAAGCTTTGTTTTTTCCCCTTCTTGAGCTACTTTGTTGTTCCTTTGAAATGACTGGCTGCTTAATTTACCAATAAGGAAGTAGGGAGGCAAGTGGAGATTGGCCAAGCTTGACTATACAAGAAAAGCTGCATATTTTTTCAGATCCCTATATTTTTGGATGCTCTGGTGGTTTTGAGTTTTTCAATTAAACTAAAATATTACTCCAGTTTTTAAAAACATAATACAAATATATAAAGGCATACCCCACTTTTAAGTACGCAATGGGGCTTATTTACTAAAGCTAGAAAGTGCAAAATCAGGCTCACTTCTGCATAGAAACCAATACGCTTCTAACCCTAGCTTGTTCAATTAAGCTTTGGTAATAAAACCTGGAAGCTCATTGGTTTCTATGCAGAAGTGAGCCTGACTCTCTAGTTTTAGTAAATAAACCCCATGGTCTACTTAAAAGTGGGGTATGCCTGTAGCCCAGGAAAAGTAAAAAAAAAAATCAGATTTTGTTTAATTTGGGAGCTGTTATTTTAATTGATTCCAGTAGATGTCTCTATTTGTCTAAATGAAATAACAGCAAGTATCTTTTATCACTTGCTCTAAGCCCAGGCTGTCATGGTCATCACACCACCCTGGGCTTCAGAATATTGTTCCACTGAATGGTGCTCACAGGTCATTACATAAGAGCCATTTAGTACAGGAGAAAGCATTAACCTACTGCAGCACTGGAGAAGACCCTTATAAAAAAAGGTGTGTACATATATATATATATATATATATATATATATATATATATATATATATATATATATATATATATATATATATATATATATATATATATATGTATATATATATATATATATATATATATATATATGGTCAGAGTTGATGGGAAGATTGGTTGGAGCCAAATACCGGGCATTCTTTGAAGAAAGCCTGTTGGAGTTTCCAAAATACTTGAGACTGAGGTAGAGGTTCACATTCCAGCAAGACAACGACCCTAACCATGCAGCCAGAGTTACAATGGAATGGCTTAGATCAAAGCATATTCATGTGTTAGAATGGCCCAGTCAAAGTACAGACCTAAATCCAATTGAGAATCTGTGGCAAGACTTGAAAATTGCTGTTCACAGATGCTCTCCATCCGATCTGACAGACCTTGAGTTATTGCAAAGAAGAATGGGCAAAAATGTCACTCTAGATGTGCAAAACTGGCAGAGACATCCCCAAAAATACTTAGCTGTAATTGCAGTGAAAGGTGGTTCTGCAAAGTATGGAGCTGAATACAAATGCACGCCACGCTTTTCAAACATTTAATGGCAAAAAATGTTGAAAAACATTTATCATTTTCCTTCAACTTCACAATTATGTGTCACTTTGTGTTGGTCTATCGCATAAAATCCCAATAAAATACATTAGCGTTTTTGGTTTTAACATAACAAATTGTGGAAAATTTCAAAAGGTATGAATACTTTTTCAAGGCACTGTGTGTATATATATATATATATCTGTATACAATATATACAATATTTTATATATATATATATATATATATATATATATATATATATACTAACCGGCCACTTTATTACCTTGCTAGTACCGGGTCGGACCTCCTTTTTTTCTTCAGAACTGCCTTAAATCTTTGGCATAGATTCAATAAGGTGTTGGAAACATTCCTCAGAGATTTTGGTCCATATTGGCAAGATTGCATCATGCAGATGCAGCAGATTTTTCGGCTGCACACTTCCACCACATCACAAAGGTTGGATTGAAATCTGGTGACTGCGGAGGCCATTGGAGTACAGTGAACTCATTGTCATGTTCAAGAAACTAGTTTGAGATGATTTGAGCTTTGTGACATGGTGCATTATCCTTCTGGGTACACTGTAGTCATAAAGCGATGGACATGGTCAGCAACAATACTCATGTAGGCCACAGCATTTAAACAATGCTCAATTGGTACTAAGAGGCCCAAAGTGTGCCAACAAAATATCCCTCACACCATTACACCACTGCCACTAGCCTGAACCATTGATACAAGGCAGGATAGTTCTATGCTTTTGTGTTGTTTATGCCAAATTCTGACCCTGCCACTTAAATGTCACAGCTGAAATTGAGACTTGTTAGACCAGGCAACATTTTTCCAATCTTCTGTTGTCCAATTTTGGTGAGCCTGTGTGAATTGTAGCCTCAGTTTCCTCTTCTTAGTTGATAGGTGTGGTCTTCTGCTGCTTTAGCCCATCTTCTTCTAGGTTTGTTGTGTTGTGCATTGAGAGATAATATTCTGCATACCTTGGTTGTAACGAGTGGTAATTTCAGTTACTGTTGCCTTTCTATCATCTCAAACCAGTCTGCCCATTCTCCTTTGACTTCTGAAATCAACAAGGCATTTTCGACCACACAACTGCTGCTCACTGGTTATTTTCTTTTTTTCATACCATTCTCTATAAACCATAGAGATGGTTGTGCATGGAAATTCCAGTAGATCAGCAGTTTTTGAAATACTCAGACCAGCCCGTCTGGTACCAACAACCATGCCATGTTCAAAGTCACTTAAATCCTCTTTCCCATTCTGATGCTCGGTTTGAACTTCACCATATTTTGATGCCTAAATGCATTGAGTTGCTGCCATGTGATTGGCTGAATTTGTGTTACCAAGCCATTGAACAGATGTACCTAATAAAGTCGCTGGTGAGTGTATACATATATAACCAATATATGCAGGGCTTGCAACTGTGATTCTGCTTTAGCCCTTATTTATGTGTAATTCCATCATATTTGCAGTTCAGTTGCCTAGATTTGTGGTCAGGCAGGGTATAAATACAGAATTCATGATGTTATTTTATCCAGATATCCAAGGCAGCATAGCAATTGATCAATACAAAGCTTGTGTAATTAACATATATAGTCAATGTTTCATAAAAACTTGATAGTGTCATCAGGGAAGCAAAATAATCCACTTTGTAAATTACATTTAATTCCTTTATTTTTGCTATTGAAGTAGCCATTGTGCTACATGGAAATATCCATGTTTTATTGCTACTGTGCGGGAAATATAATCTTTTTATCAGTTTTGGCTGTTCTAAATTCAGAATCCCAGTTTACTGTATTCCAACACCCTAAGATGTGAGCCATTATTTCATCAATACTTCCCAAGGGAAGTGCATTCTTCTTTTTTTACAATCAAATGGTTAATTTAATATATTAGAAAGTTGCCCCTTTGTGCTACAGACCGACCAATCTTCTGAAAAGTGCTTTTATTGGCCAGAGATGGGGGGGGAAAAAGGGAAAGGCAGTTTTCTCCAGAGAGACAAATCCATTAGAATCATAATTGTTATTATACTTAGGACTGCTCTGTGTACTTGTCGAAGGAGCAGATCTGAAAGATCAATACAAAACATATCTAGAATGAAAGATGTTAACTGTAAATCTGTAACATTCGATTTCTGCCGAGGTGCTACACCATGTTTGTGCTTAATGCAGAAATGGCTTCACTTCTCCAGTAATCCCTATTGTCTGTAAAAGTGTATGAAAAACACAAACCTCACCTGTATTTGCCCAGTGCAGGAATGCCCCAAAAGACATTTGTTGTAATTAAGAAAAATAAAATGAATATGTCAGGCTCAGTTGACAAGCTATCACACAAGCATAAGGATCCTTAACCTCCCTGTTGGTATGATTATGTCGGATTTTAGGTGCTGAAAGCGGTACAATGTTTTGCATGTAAATTTGGCGTTTTATATTGTAGGCCTGTAATTCTTAGAAATAACTCACTTAAATCTGTCCAAACCAGAGTCTAGTAGACATCCCGGTTATGATAAAGTTTGAAAAACAAAATCATAATTTAAAATATGATAAATAACTATAAATAATTATACCAAATAATAATATAATAATAATAAAAATTATTCAATAATGTAATTAAACCAAAAACACTGAAATTTGCTCAGTCGCAGAATTGTCATTACTTTTCAGTGTTTGATGACGGATCTCCCCACAAATCGCTATCGCTCAATTCTGCGAGTGATTCTAATTTATTATAACTGTTTTCTAAAACCACTTTTGATGTAAAGGGACAGTTTTGGTTGCTATGGACAATCTCCAGTTTCCAGGCAGAAAGAACAGTTTTTATAACATAAAACTGCATGCAGGACACTGGGCAGACCACTCGGGACAAAGGGGATGTGAAATAATTACATACAGCAATGTAATTTATAAGTGTATGTAATGTGTGTGTTTCACTTTTTGAATTTGGCGCCGTTCTCCGCCCCCGTGTGTTGCAACGCTCGCAGGGAACGGAGCTTGGCTCTGTGATAGATTGAGCGGAGGACAAGCCGCTCGCACTGCGGGGAGACATCGCTGGATCCAGGGGACAAGGTAAGCACACTCATCCTGGATCCTGCAATGCGATCCCGAGTCTGGCTCGGGGTTACCGCTAATGGTACTGAATTTCCACCCCGAGCCAGACTCGGAAATACCGCCAGGGGGGTTAATATTAAAAAAGTGACAGTTATTTTCAGCTCAGAGACAATTAGATTTGAAACTTGCAATCACATGACTGAAAATAAAACTCTTTATACTTGCGTTAAAACTTTGTGGATTCAGCCTATTACATAAACGAATTTGTGTTGCAGCAGATACGTCTGGAAGGTTACTGCTATAGATTTATGAATGCTTGTGGTCATAAGTAAACAAATAAAATAATCAAACCATTATAAAGAGGTTGCAAGGGTTCTGCTAAAATGTCCAGGTCTGTGGCAGAGGGATATGGATTTATTTATACAGTCATGGTTACTGATCTGCACGATGCTGGGAATTTAGAGGGGTTCTGGCAGCCTTCAGGTCATCAGTCTAATGATAATCTGGTTACTAAAGACTGTTTTTTTCCTTGGTAACTCCTGGAGAATATTCAGGAAATGAGGGGAACTTTGCAACAGCAACACATACAGAAATATATATATATATATATATTTTTTTTTTTTAGTGGAAGAGAGGGCTATCCAAGATGTTATTAGAGAGATTTAACCTTGCTTCCTCTTCTGCTCACAGCCGTTTAACAGAAACACAGTTTGCACTTTCACAGTGAAGAGATCACACTATTTATGCTCATATTGATATTCTACAGTGCTGCTTATTGTATAGCTGCCTGCTGTTAGTTAGGAGCCTTTGCATGGAATTTTTTTTTTTTTACTATTTTTTTTTTTAGCTCTGTTCAAAACATACAGTATATTATTGCAATAATTATACTATCTAGTTGGCTGGTCATGCTTTACTAAAGATGTTCAGGGGGGTGGGAATCATAAAGGATGGGATGTCATAGACACCCTTTATAATTCTGTCAGGCCTTTGCTGATTGTCAGTTCTTACGGTGATTCATGTACCTGTCACTTATTGGACATTCCTTCCTCAATGCGCTCTCTCCCTCCCTGACCACTGCGCCCATCACACTGACAGGCACATGGTTGAGGAAACTTGTAGTGTGGTTGGTGAAACACAGGGCTTTTTTTTTTTTTTTTTGGACAACAGGTTTAGGAACTCCCCCTTTCCGAAACGCCCCTTGTCTCCACCCCCTACCCACCTCCTGCATCATTGCTGGGGTCCACCCCTTACCCACCTCCCAGTACTGCCCCTTTTAGAGAATACAGAACTAAGTAACAATTGAGGTACTAAGTCAATTGTATGGAATGTGTTAATGATAACAAGAAATGCAGTAAAATAGTCCCCATGCAGCCAGCAACAATAGATCCCCCAGCAACAATGAGCAACCTGCAAAAAAAAAAAACCTTCCCCCAGCAAAAAAAGATCCCCAGTAGCAATAACAGATCTCCATGCAGCCAGCACCAATAGACTCCCCAGAAGCCAACAACGATGGATTACCTGCAACAAAATACCCCCTCTCCTGGAACAATAGACTCGCATCAGCAACAACAGATTTCCCTGAAGACAGCATCACTAGATCCCTCTCAGCAACAATTGACCCCCAGCAACATAAGACCCACTCCCAACAACAGTAGGTTCCCACCAGCAACAATAGACCTCTTTAGCAACAATAGACCCCCCCGCCCCGCAAACATAGATCAATAGACCCTGAATTACATACATTCAGTGCTGAAGGTGCCAGAACTTACCCCACGTTCCCGCAGAAAAAAAGCCCTGGTGAAACATATGGGGGAACTGAGAGACTAGTTCCCCATCAGGTCCACCTTGTTGTTTATTGAACAGCACATGGCAGTGGGTGGATCCATAACTGCTATTCAGTCAAATAGTGGCTTTCTGATTTGTCCACAACCATGCACTGTCAAATAAGGATGACCTGCTGGGAACCAGTCTTTTAGTTCCACCCACCCAGTGACTCAAGTCATATTCCGAATATGGGCATTGACATATTTCAGTAATGACGTCACCACTATCCCCGACCTCTTTGTTTATGTTTTATCTTTTGGATGAGGAATCTACTGGCAATTACTGCTCAATGTACACTGCAAAAAGCCAGGTAAGAATACTTTAATGCAGATGAGACATAGGGTGGCCATACATTATACAATTCTTTTATATAATTGTCCTTTAGATTTACCAAAACCATATAATATGAGGTCAAACCTACAGTTTTTCAATTTGTATGCAATCAAGCAGACCCTTGCATGACATAGTTGAAGGTAAATCTAAAGAAAATTGAATAAGAAAATTGTATAATGTATGGCCAGCCATAGTATGCCTTTTTTCGGCTTGCCTGACTGTTTAAATATTTATCTGTTGAGTAAAGTCCCACTTTAAATATCTGTCACTGCTATAGCAACAGGTTCTTAAATAGCTAGAACTACCTGAATTTGGCACACGTGTTTGTGTAAGTGCTTTCCTTAATTAGGGAGTGGGTAATTCTAAAGATAAAAAAGTATCAGTAGAGCTTTATTGACTTCCCCGATAGTGTTTTATAGTATAACTTAACAAAACTTTTGGATAGAGTGGAGAGAGTTTAGAACGTCTGTCAGTTTTTTCTTTTTGAAAAATAAAGTAATGGAAAATCACAAATTTTGAGTTGTCCCCAAAACAGGAATAGAGTGGTAATCTTCCAATGGGGAAACTAGTTCTGGTGACACTCCAGGATTCCCTCACTTTGGAGGGATTTCCTCTAACTTCCTGTTTTGGGTATGGGACAGGAGTTATAACCTTTGCTTACTCTAGCCAAAATCACATAAAAATGTTTTGCTTTTAGTTCTACTTTACGATTTGATACTGGTGTTTTTAATGATGTCTAAACACATATTTGTTATTTTAGTACTATTTTGCTGTTTGTGCCATGGTGACTAACAAACCTTTTTTATTTATATTTCTAGTTTATTGCAAAGGTGTCAGCTTCCCTGGGTCATATACTATATTGTATATTTGCTCTTATTGTGTAGTATATATATTTGTATGTATCCCTACACTCCTGTGATTGGCTTATCTTCATATAATTCTTTTCTAAAAAAAAATTGTTGTAAAGTATGTGTCCCTGTTGTTGACTTACTGTCTGTTAAAACCATTGTCAGAAGTCAATTTTTCATTTCTGCTAGGAGCCTAATGATTCAGCAAAAACTTTGTGTAACAAAGTAATACATATATCTTTTTTTAAAGTGACTGTAAACCTAGAATTTTTTTCCGCTTAAAATAACACACATTTTATACTTACCTGCTCTGTGCAATGGTTTTGCACAGAGTAGCCCAGATCCTTCTGTTCTCAGGTCCCCCGCTGGCACTCCTGGCTCCTCCCCACTATCAAGTGCCCATAGCAAGGGGCACTCGTGCAAGCACGCTCTGTGTGTCCATAAGGGCTCATTTACACTTGCTTCAAAATATGGCTTTGGGCATGCTTTGTTAAAGCTCTCTGATCGCCAGTCAAAGCCCCTGACACTAAATAAAATAGTTAACTTACAGTCCTGTTTACACCTTGTGTTTGCTTTGCTTCGGCTTTGCTTCAAAAATTATATCCCATGTCCCTTTAGTGGTGCTTCGAGGCATCTTTAAAGCCTCCATAGAAGTCTATGGCAAAGCTCGCTTGAAGCACTTAATGCTTTTGAAAGGCTTTAATTCAGCTTTAACTTCACTTTGTTTTGGAAAAATTGCAGGTATGAGATAACAACACACCCACACAGGGCATCTGCCAAAGCTTTATTAAAGCTTCAAGAAAGCACCACAAAGCATCATTGAAGCACCATTGAAGCATCAAAAACACATCAAAAATTTATGTTGAAGTGGTAGGCACTTTAAAATGTTTTGAAGTCAAAACAATTGTAAATGAGTCTTAAGACACATAGAACGCAGTTTCAAGTCAAGTCAAGTCAGGTCAAACTTTATTGTCATTCTACTACACGTAAGAACATACAGTAGAACAAAATGTCGTATCTCACAGGACCACGGTGCTACATACAAATTAAACATAATTATAAATATACAGAAAATAAAAAACACCAATAAAAGAAAACCTATACACATCTGGAAACGACATAACTGTACATATACTATATTTCCACAAGTCTTTGTAGCAGCAAGTGTTTATAAAAGTGTCTAGTGCATATTCTAAAATAAAAAGGATGGGACGTGAGATGTTCCTGGTCACAATTTATAGGTTGTAGAAGAGGTTTCAAAGAGGATTGGAGTTGAGGGCTCTCACAGCCTGGGGGAAAAAACTGTTGAGCAGTCTCACAGTCCTGGTTTTGATACTCCGGTACCTTCTACCTGATGGCAAGAGCTGAAAGAGACTGTGGGAGGGATGGGTAGGATCCCTTACAATACTGATAGCTTTGCGCGAGCATCGTGTATGGAAAATGTCCAGGATGGAGGGGAGAGAGACACCAATAATCTTTTCTGCCATCTTCACTAGCCACTGCAGGGTTTTGCGGTCAGCAGAACTGCAGTTCCCATATCAGACAATGATGCAGCTGGTCAGCAGGCTTTCAATGGTTCCCCTATAGAATGTAGTAAGGATGGGTGGAGGGAGACTGGCTTTTTTAAGGTGGCGGAGAACATATAGGCGCTGTTGTGCCTTCTTAGTTAGTGACGTGATGTTAGTTGTCCAGGTAAGATCCTCTGATATGTGCACTCCCAGGAATTTAATACTGCTTGGCCCCACCCCTGCTCTCTCCTCACTGTTTGTGATTTACGGCAGTGGGAGCCAATGAATTAAAAACCGTGTACCTGCCATATCTAGGTAAATGGGAACAGGAACTAGGGCCCACCCAAGATGAGGAAAAAAAGAGGAAGGTCCTGAGACTGTCTTGTTTTTTAATTGATTGATGCTAAGACAGTAGAGATGTGTTTAAGCTTCTTGCTAGATGGTACGTTAACCTGCAGAGAGCGCAAAGGTTTGGAGCAGACATGCCCCCAACGTGCTGGAGGGGGTGCGATGCCCTGGGAACCTTTGCGCATCTGTGGTGGGAATGCATAAAGATACAGCCCTACTGGGAGGGGATTATTGAGGCAATTTATCAAATTACAGGAGAACACATACAAGCAGAACCATGGTGCTGTCTGTTCCGTGATACGGAAAAAACAGTAGCTCAATACAGGAATACTCTAGTTCTGCACTTATTAAATGAAGCTTAAAGTCTGATACCGAGATGCTGGCGAACACCAGATATCACGAGTTTTTGTGAATGGGTTGTAAAGATTGACTGGGTAAGATCCATTGCAGAAACAATGTATACAGGAGAGGACTCCTTAGAGAAGTATTATGTTATCTGGGGGTAGTGGTGGCATTTAAAAAAAAGCTACATTATATATGGATATGCTGGAGGTTTGAGACTGTTGGAGGTTTGAGACTGTTGAATGGGGAATGATGTTGAGCCCCTGAGGACCACAGGGAGTGGCCCAGACCTTGAGATTGGTATGAAAGATAAGACAAATCTTGTGGAAGGTGGAGGCTTAGGGGGGGCGGAGAGATAGGGGTGTTCTTTTTATTTTTTTTCTGTTGTGGTGGCGGGAGGGTAAAGGATATGGGAAGGTCGATGGGAATATTTTTCAATTGGATTTATATGGATGTATTGGATATTGATGAAAGAATTTAAAACAAAAATAAAATAAAATACAAAGGCTCCCGCTGCTGTATCTGAGCCAATGAGTGCATATTGCTGGATTGAGATCGGGTTCAGGTATGTATAAGGGTTGTTTTTTTCTAATCAGCAGTATATAGCAGTCTTGCGACTTCTATCAGTGTCTGATTTGCAGGACCCCTGACCCTCTCTCTGGACAGTGTTGGTTGGCCCTGTGCTGATCACATGCACCCTCCCAAGGAAAACATAACTCTTTAGCAATACACACCAAACTGAGCATGTGTTGACTGACTCTAAAGGTTCTGTCATCAGGAGATGGATTTGGGACAGTGGAAGAAGGGGAGGCTCAGAGAAGACAGAATCAAACAGCCTTTAACACAATGCGCATTCTTCCTCTCCCCTGATGCAGTAGCTCTAAGCTCAGCATTTGAGAGCTCAATTCTGTGATGGTGGAGGTGAGCAGTAATGACTAGGTCTCTCTTAGCAAGGTCTTAGCAATGTCCTGGGAGGATTCCAGTAAGGCTTCAGCTTTAGTCAAAGCTGCACAGTTTGTTTATATCTACAGATATCCTTTATATGCATAGGCAGTTTTTTAGTAAAGATGACCTAACCCTTAACCTCCCTGGTGGTATGATTATGTCAGATTTTAGGTGCTGAAAGCGGTACAATTATTTTGCATGGAAATTTGGCATTTTATATTGTAGGCCTGTAATTCTTAGGAATAACTCACTTAAATCTGTTTAAACCAGAGTCTAGTAGACATCCCCGGTATGATAAAATTTGAAAAACAAAATCATAAATTAAAATATAATAAATAACTATAAAGAATTATACCAAATAATAATATAATAATGATAAAAATTATTCAAGAATTGCAGAATTGTTGCTGTCATTACTTTTCAGTGTTTGATGACGGATCTCCCCACAAATCTCTATCCCTCAATTCTGCAAGTGATTCTAATTTATTATTGTTGTTTTCTAGCTGGTCTAAAACCACTTTTGATATAAAGGGACAGTTTTGGTTGCTATGGACAATCTCCAGTTTCCAGGCAGAAAGAACAGTTTTTATAATATAAAACTACATGCAGGGCACTGGAGAAACCACTAGGAACAAAAGGGATGTGAAATAATTACATACAGCAATGTAATCTGTAAGATTACATTATACTGTATGTAATGTGTGTGTTTTACTTTTTGAATTTGGCACCTTTCTCCGTAGCTCTGCGTCGCAATGCTCGCAGGGAACGGAGCTCGGCTCCATGATAGATCGAGCGGAGGACGAACCGCTCACACAGCGGGGGGACATCGCTGGATCCAGGGGATAAGGTAAGTACACTCATCCTGGATCCGCTAATAGTACAGAATTTTCACCCCGAGACAGACTCAGGGATACCGCCAGGGGGGTTAAAGAATCCATTATGGGTTAAATAGTATTTTGAAAAAAATCTCTGTATTAATGTTTTATGTTCAAAAGCAAACACATATTTTTATTTCTTTTTGGGTAATGTGTTTCGAACAGTGTTTGGAAGTTGTCTTGAGAAATACAATACAACATTATAGCTGGTCAAAATTATTCTGTTTCATTCATGTTCATCAAACAAATGACCTTTGTTCTGCCATGACCCCAGGTAAAGCAATTTTCCAAGTTAAAAAAAAAAGTATTTAATCCCATATTAACCTTTAGTTAACCCTTATCTTCCCTTAATAACTCATTCCGCCCATTTTTATCAATATTTTTCTGCCACTAATATAAAATCTTTTTTTAAATCTTTTTTATTTGTTGCATTATAAACATACTTAAAACTACCTTTATTTAATTTGCAAATAACTTTGCAATGCATTGCACCAGAATTATAATTTTATAAACCATTGTTTTAAAAATCATACTGAGCAAAAAATATAAAAAAATTTGGTATCTTATGTATTTTTATTTTTGTCTATAGCTTGCTTAGATAACAAAAAAAGAAATGTGCAGGACAATATCACCAAAAGAAAGCCTCAATTGTCCTTAACCTCCCTGGCGGTATGATTCAGTCTGGATTTAGGTGCTGAAAGCGGTACAATTATTTTGCATGGAAATTTGGCGTCTTATATTGTAGTCCTGTAATTCTTAGGAATAACTCTCTTAAATATGTTCAAACCAGAATCTAGCAGACATCCCGGGTATGATAAAGTTTATAATATAATAAAGAATAATAAAAAATATTCAATAATGTAATCAAATCCTAAAACACTGAAAAAGGCACACTTTTTGGTTGCTATGGACAATCTCCAAATTCCAGGCAGGAAAAACAGTATTTATAATATAAAAGTGCATGCAGGGCACTGCACAGACCACTAGGGACAAAGGGGGTGTGTAATTTTGTAATACAGCACTGTAATCTGTAAGATTACAGTGCTGCGTGTGTTTTGTGTACTTTAACTTTTTTTAATTTGCCGCCGTTCTCCGCTCCCGTGCGCCGTAACGTCACAGGGAACGGAGCTCGGCGGCATTCGGCACTGTGAATCGAGCGGAGGACAGCTCGATCACACAGCGCGGAGGACATCACTGGATCCAGGGGACAAGGTAAGTAAGTCTCACTGTGTCCTCCCCTGCATCCAGCGAAGCGATCCCGAGTCAGGCTCGGGGTTACCGCTCCTATCAGTAAATTCCTAACCCGAGCCAGACTCGGGATTACCGCTAGGGGGGTTAAAGCGGACCTCCACCCTGAAGTGGAAGTTCCGGTCATCTGATCCCTCCCCCCCTCCAGTGCCACAATTGGCACCTTTCAGGGGGGAGGGGGGTGCAGATACCTGGATAATCCAGGTATCTGCACCCACTTCCGGGACAAGCTAGCCGCAGATGCCCCCCCCCCCCCGTTGTGTTCTGGGAAACACACAGTTGCCAGGGCACAGCGGGGACCAGTGGAGACGCGCAGTGCGACTCGCGCATGCGCAGTAGGGAACCGGGCAGTGAAGTCGCAATGCTTCACTTCCCAATTCCCTGACAGAGGATTTCCCTGACAGAGGATGGCGGCGGTAAGTGTCAATTTATTAAAAGTCAGCAGCTGCAATATTTGTAGCTGCTGACTTTTAATATTTTTTTTAAAGGTGCAGCTCCTCTTTAAAGTGATTAAAAAGGCAGAAAGGTTTTTAACCTTAGAGTGTTACTAAACCCACAACAGTAGAATCAGTTTGTATATGCAATAAAGCATGCTTGTTATACTCACTGTGGGACCAAGGTCCAAGCAGTACAGCTTGAACCTTGAAGAAGGGGACATACCCCGAAAGCTTGTCCTGAAAAATTGTATGTTCGTGCAAATAAAAAAAGTATCAGGGACACTACTCAATTTTCTCAGTCAGTCTTCATGGGATACGTCAATAAATGGCCTACACCTGTAATAAGAACAATTTTTCAGCTTTAGTCAGAGCTGTACAGTTTGCTTTAATCCATAGATGCTCTTTATCAGCATAAGCAGTGAACCTTTGCGCTTGACTAATATATCCAACTATCAAGTGCAGCTGTCTCTTTAAGTGGGAAGTGTTGCACTTCTAAACAATGCATAAACAAAAAGTGGCACTTCACACTTTAAAATTACAAACAAACGAATGTGCTAGTAGGCCAAATCAAATATCAAGGAACCCACATGTACCATGAGCCAATTTAGTAAATCAACCATCCATGTGTTCCCCAAGCCAACAGATCTTGCTATAGTGTAACAGCCTGGATTTAGTAATTGGAGCACACACCGGATTTGGTGAGAGCGGAGAGGCAGCATCCAAGTGTTTATGTTGGTGCCTACTATAGGCCATTTAAATGTGAGTGGGAATTTTTCTTTTGTGTTATTGACTATTTATCAAAATAAATACTACACTATAAGACATCTCTTTTGGCATATGTGCATCTTATGTATGACATGGGGGAGAAATGACTGCAGACCATAAGATCCATTTGAGATTCCTGGGAGACCAGACATCTGTGGAGCAGGTGGGGAATTTACAGTAATAGCTCATAAGCGCACAGTGTCCTTGTAAAAAGGAGATCATAAAGCATGGCATTTCTCCATGTTAACATTTTTCTTTACATGTGAAATTAATTTTTGTAACTTTTATATTGCAAACAATAAAAATTTCAATGAAAGAAAAAATTCATTAAAACAAAGATCATATCAATCTGGTGAGCAAGCACATAAGCACAAGGTGGCCACTTTGTATGGTTGGTGCAGAAGAAAAAAAATTATATTTGGGCACTATAGCAAGATCTGTTGATTTGGGGAACACATGGATGGCTGATTTACTAAATGGACTCACAGCACATGTGGATTTTCTTAGTTTTGGTTTGGAGTACTAGCACATTAGTTTGGATGTCATTTTAAAGTGTGAAGCACCACTTTTTCATTAATGGTGTTTTTTGGTAAAAGTGAACTAACCCTTTAAGGTCCCTTTCACATGGACATTCGGGGCTGGTTCACACCACAAAAACGGACTCTACATCTGTTCTGGATGCGTTTTTGGTGCCTTCTGTTGTGTTTTTGATGCGCCTCCGGGATGCATTCTAGATACTTTCTTCTTTTTTCTGTTTTTATTGATTGTCCAGTGCATTTTTGATGCATTCCAGTGCGTTTTGGATGCGCTTTACTGCATTCCAGTACAGTCCAGTGCAGAAAAAATGCAGCATGTTCTATTCTTGTGGAACTGGAAGGCCCTGGAACTGACTGCACTGGTATGAACTATGTCATTGGAAACCATATAACATACTTTCCATACATTTTTGATGCAGAAAATAATGCACTGGACTGCATGTGGTGTGAACTGGTCCTCAGTCTATCCATTTTTCATCCATTCATTGACGGATAAAAAAAATGGGCAGTAATGCATTTCTATGGGCAAACAGATTTTTGGGGTGCCAGCGTCTGCTTTGGCTGGGGAACCTCTGGCCTAGCCTCCTCATCTAAGGATCCAGGACACAGGCAAAACAAATACAGAAACTGACTGATATTGCACGTTACAACATAGTATTCCGAACACAGTGGTGTTTATTTACTAAAGCTGCAGAGTGCAAAATCAGGCTCACTTCTTCATAGAAACCAGTCACCTTCCAGGTTTTATTTCCAAAGCTTAATTTAACAAGATGAGGTTAGAAGCTGATTGGTTTCTATGCAGAAGTGAGCCTGATTTTGCACTCTAGAGCTTTAGTAAATAAACCCAAGTGAGTACCAGCCTCTTGGACTTTCTTTAGCTTTATTTGGGAGAGCCTTTTCTTCATTCAACCCTCAACCCTGAAGTAGTAGATCAGTGTTAGTGTCCTCTACTACCATTAGTTGAAGTTTATTGGAGTATCCCAAGGATTACCCTCACCCTATACTAGTTCTATTTAACAAAATCAAACTACAAAAAGACGTGTCCCCGACTCGAGTGACTGTGAACTATTGTGTGCCTGACTTCTGTGTGCCTATCAGAGAATGTAACATGGGACCAAACAACCAGACCAGTCCCCGGTTCTGCGCTACACCTTGCACAGCAGAAATCAAGTTAAGTTAAAGATACACATTCAGTTTTAAGTGAGCAATCTATTTAGTTTGCACATTCAGTTTTAAGTGAGCAATCTATTAAGTTTGGATGTCATGGTACAGTAAGTGGTTGTAAAGGCAGAAGGTTTTTTATCTTAATGCATTCTATGCATTAAGATAAAAAGCTTTCTGTGTACAGTAGCCCCCCTCAGCCCCCTAATACTTACCTGAGCCCCATCTCAATCCAGTGAGATTGTCCACGAGTGCCTTGGCCGTCCAGGACTCTCCCTCCTGATTGGCTGAAACACAATAGCGGTGCACTTGGCTCCCCCTGCTGTCAGTCAAAGTTAGTTATCCAAAAAGAAGGTAGAGGGGACGGGTCCGAACCACGGCTCAGTGTCTGAATGGATACACATAGCTGCGGCTCAGCTTGTATGCGCCCATAGCTACCTGCTTGCTGTGGGGGCACTCAACTAGAGGGAGGGGCCAGGAGTACTGAAGCGTGACCCAGGAAGAGTAAGATCTGGGGCTGCCATGTTTGTTATTTTTATAGAAACAAAACTGAGACTTTACAATAACTTTAATGTGGTAAGCCTAAAAATTGAATGAGGTTCCATAAAACAGTGATTGGATGAGTTGGAAATCTATCATTAACAAAGCAGACTGTATAACAGCATATATTGGGGTTGATTTACTAAAGGACTGACGAAGCTCACTTCAAAGTACATTTTCACTTTTTTTTGTGAGTGAGATGAAACAAAGTGAAAATGTATTTTGCAAAAAATACACAACCATTTTGCTTGCACATGATTGGTAATTTAAGTCACCTCTTTCTCTAAACTAAATACATTTTCACTCTGCAAAGGAGATATTTACTGAGGTAACTTGTGCTGACATCAGTCATTCAGTCGCATGCAAGCGCAAATCTAGTTTTTTTTTATTTTTTCCTTGCACATGACTGAATATTTGCAAAATTAATCTTTCTTTCATCTCTTTCACTAGGATTCAAATTTTCTGTGCAACATGACAATTTACTTAAAAGGTGAACATACTCTGCTCCTTCAGAAATTTAGTAAATTAGGGTCAATGTTTCATTCCAGTTCTGTTGCATTTGGATTTTTATAAGAATATTTAACATACACATTGTAGGTAGTACAATCAGATTGTAACTTATGTGCTTAGCTTTTAGACCCCTTTCACACTGAGCCGGCCCGGGGCGCCAGTGGTAAAACAGCGCTATTTTTAGCGCAGCTTGACCATAGTTTAAGCGGCGCTATTCGGCCGCTTGCAGGGCGGTTTTAACCCCCTGCTAGCTGTCGGAAAGGGGTTAAATCTGCCTGCAAAATACCACTTTGCTGGTGGTATAGCAGCGCCGCCCCATTGCTTTCATTGTGGAGGAACGGTGTATTCTCCGCTCCTCCACCGCTGCAAAGAAGCTGCTGGCAGGACTTTTTGTGACGCCCTGCCAGCGCAGTGCCCCAATGTGAAAGCACTCAGGCTTTCACACTGGGTTTACAGTTGAGGCATTTTTAGCACTGTAACGCCTGAAAAACGTGTGAAAGGGTTCTTAGAGTGAAAGTTTATGTTCTCAGAGCTAGTATACTCCATGGCACAGTGATGCCAAACTAACAAGTCTATGCAAACAAGGAGGGTTTCAGCTCAGGTATGTTCCAGTAAGCAGCCTGCTAAAACAAGGACCTGCAATAACGACTAGTGGTACCATCAACATGGAAATGCCATGTGTAAATCACACAAAATTCTGAGAATTACAAATTGCTTGTCAGGAAAAAAAGTTCTGATATTTGTATCTCAAAGAAATTGTCTAACCTACTTTTGTAGTGTCAAATGCAAACATATTATATGTTGTTTATACATTAAATTCCATAAAAAAAAAAAAAAATCATGGCCCAAATTAACCTTTTTAAGGGCTGTAGTTTTATGGGGTAACAGCAATCACAGACTTCAAAAACATCTTCCACAACTGCAGAGTGACATGTTTCGATGATCGCACCCCCTCTCCCTCTTGTAGCCCTTCTGCACTTCCTCCAGTCCGATAACATCAGGTCCATACTTCCATACAGACTTGAGGTGGGGGAAGGCTTTGCAAGAGCTTGTCCATTGCACGCGGGACACACTGATTACCAATGCTGTGCCTTCAGTCTTCTTTACAAAAAAATTGTGAATGTCCATGATCATGAGATCAATGTTACTGAACTTTTTTTCCAAAAGGTAGATTAACCAGTTGCCAACTTCCTCCTGTGTGAAATCACATACAGGTATGTGATTTTGCCCTTATGGGTCTGGCATTTACGCCACTGGTGACTAGCTCCCAGTGTGATTGGACACAGAGGGAGCCAATCAGCAGGTCCTGCAGGCCGATGTCTGTCTGGACCCGCCGATCATTCCTAAGAGAGGCAGAACGGCGATCTGCCTATGTGAACAAGGCAGATCGCCGTTCTGTGACAGGGGTCTCCTCACAGTTATAGCATCCCCCACACAGTTAGAAAGCACTCCTAGGGAACACATTTAACACTTTGATTGCCCATGATGTTAACCCCTTTCTTGCCAGTATCATTAGTACAGTGACAGTACAAATTGTTTCGCACTGATCACTGTTATAATGTCACTGGTCCACAAAAATGAGTCAAAAGTGTAACTTAGAGTCCGATTTGTCTGCCGCAATGTCGCTGCTCTACTATAAGTTGCTGATCGCCACCATTACTGGTAAAAATATTCCTTAGTTTGTAGACGCGCAAATCAATCAATATGCGCTTATTGGGACTTTTTTTAACCAAAAATATGTAGCAGAATACATATTGGCCTAAACTGATGAAGAAATTTGATTTTTTTAAATTTTTTTCATTGTTTTATAGCAGAAAGTAAAAAAATATTTTTTTTTTTTCAAAAATTTTAATTTTATTTTGTTTATAGCACAAAAAATAAAAAACGCAGAAGTGATCAAATATCACCAAAAGAAAGCTCTACTTGTGGGAAAAAAAGGACATCAATTTTATTTGTGTACTGCATCGCATTTGTTAGTTAAAATAACGCAGTACCGTATAGCAAAAAAATGGCCTGGTCATGAACAGGGGTAAACCTTGCGTGGCTGAAGTGGTTAAGCCTTTCATGAATTTATAACTTAACAGCTATAAACAACTTTAGAGTTCACATAAAAATGCTGTCAGCACTGCCTAAAATTGCCACTTGACTTAATTGTAATATTCAAAAGCCTGTATACATCAATTGCACTTTTTAGGCCAGGTCAGGTACACTTTGTTTACATTGTTAGGTATCTGCTACTAATGATCACTGCTATGTATGTAGTTTGTCGTCATTAAGGTTGGGTTCACACTGAAGCACTAAGCGGCTCACGGTAGGGGTTTAGTGCATCCCTGTTTACTTTTTAAGGTCCGATTTCAGGCCGCTCCGGAGATGTGTGACCCAGCTCCATAGAGAGCTAGTCACAATCTCCTGACATGCAAATTGGATGCGGATTCACAATAGTGTGAACCCAGCCTTAGGATTTTGGTGTAACTTAATTTATTATACACTAATAACTAAATATAATCTAAGCAAATAAAAAAAGGAAAACCCAAAAAGAATAAAATACAAATATTTAATCATTTGAAAGATGTAAGTACCTGGCACTAATTGCAAAATATATTTCAGGGGGAATTTGGGAAATCATAACAATACAATAGCAATTTCTAATAACATTATAATAGCGATTTAATAGCAAATATTTATACGTTTTAGAGACAATATTGTAGCTTCTTTTACATTGGTGTTCAGCGAGAGAAGGTTTCCTCTACATTGCTGGACAGTGAGGAAAAGTCCCCTTACATTGGTGGTCAGTGAAAGGAGGCTCCCATTACACTAGTGTTTAGTTGGAAAAGAGCCCCCTTACATTGGTGTTCAGTGAGAGAATCTTCCCTTACATTGGTGGTCAGTAGGAGGAGGGCCCATTTACATAGGTGGTCATTGGACGGAGGACCCCATTACATTGATGGTCAAATGGGGAAATCTTACCCTTATGTTGTTGATCAATGGAAGATGGGCCCCCTTACGGAGGTGTGCATTGACAGAAGGGCCATTACATTTGTGGTTATTGGGAGCAAACTCAGTTACATTGGATGTCTGTGGGGGGGGGGGGGGGCACCCTTACGGGGGGGACACCCGTACATTGGTGTTCAGTGGTTATTTATATGAACCAAGATGTGTAGAAAAGATGCTAAATCTGTTGCTGGCTCTTTTTAACTTTGAAACTATACGGATAGCTTTGGGCATAGGTCAATTCACTCATGGAGTAAACCTGGAGTTCAAATCCAGGCGGTCCCATTGGCCGCCGGCCACTCACAATCATTCCCCGCAGTGACATAACAGGGATCTGCCTGTGCAAACAAGGCATATCTCTGTTCTAACAGGGGAGATCACACAGATCCTGTCTTTTTGCTATGCAGGAAGACAGATCTGTGTTTTGTCCCAGTGAGCCCTTCCCCCATATAGTTAGAACACACAGTGAGGGAACACAGTTAACCCCTTGAGCGCCCCTAATGTTAAGCCCTTCCCTGCCAGTGTCATTAGTACAATAATATTTTTAGCACTGATTACTGTAGTAATGTCACTGGTTCCCAAAAAACTGTAAAAAAATGTCAGTTAGATGTCCACTGCAATGTTGCAGTCCCGCTAAAAAATCATTGATCGCCGCCATTACTGGTAAAAAAGAATAAATAAAAATGCCATAAATCTATCCCCTATTTTGTAGATGCAATAATTTTTGCGCAAATCAATCAATATGCGCTTATTGGGATTTGTTTACCAAAAATATGTAGCAGAATACATATCGGCCTAAGCTGAGGAAGAAATTAGTTTTTTTACAGTTTTTTTTTTTATGTTTTATAGCAGAAAGTATTTTGTCCAATTTTTTCATTTATAGCGCAAAAAATAAAAACTGCAGAGGTGATCAAATACTACCAAAAGAAAGCTCTATTTGTGGGGAAAAAAAGGACATCAAATTAAAATTTTTTTACAGCGTTGCACGACCACACAATTGTCAGTTAAAGCGACGCAGTGCCGTATCACAAAAAAAAATCCTTCCGGGGCTGAAGTGGTTAATTAATGCTGGCCATGAACTTTAGTACATCAATAAACAAACACAGAGATGCTTGTTTTGGTTGTGTGTTATTCAACTAAGGCAGTCTTGCTGAAACTCTCATCCCAAAAACTCACTTTTCATTTTCTACGCTGTGCTTAACCTAATAATGATTCTATGTTACAAACAGCACTAATATCTTTCAGCATACTTAATCAGAATAGACTTAATACTGTCACTACTTATTAACCTCTGTTGAAAAGCTAGAAGTTTTTTTTCTCTCTCTGGCTCCCTTTCCCACTTGTTATTGTTGGCACTGGCAGGCTTCTTGAGGGGGGAAAAAAGCCAGCTCTGGCGTGGACCAAAGTAATGCAGATTCTGGAGGCATGATTAGAAAAACATAATGTTTTATGAAATTATTGAATACATGTTTGATTCAGCTGTGAGGTTTATAAAATTCAAACGAGTACACATTAGTATTCATAAATGTTATTGTCCACCCTGAAAAGAAATAGGCTACCATTACTGACTTTTGCATTTTAACCACTTACGCCCCGGACCATTTTCCAGCTAAAGGACCAAGCTCCTTTTGCGATTCGGCACTGCGTCGCTTTAACTGACAATTGCACAGTCATGCGACTTGGTTCCCGAACCAAATTGGTGTCTTTTTTTTCCCACAAATAGAGCTTTCATTTGGTGGTATTTGATCACCTCTGCGGTTTTTATTTTTTGCGCTATAAACAAAAATAGAGTGACAATTTTGAAAAAAATTCTATATTTTTTACTTTTTGCTATAATAAATATCCCCCAAAAATATATAAAAAAAAAAACATTTTTTTTCCTCAGTTTAGGCCGATACGTATTCTTCTATATATTTTTGGTAAAAAAATCGCAATAAGCGATTATTGATTGGTTTGCGCAAAAGTTATAGCGTCTACAATATAGGGGATAGTTTTATGGCATTTTTCTTAATAATTTTTTTTTTACTAGTAATGGCGGCGAGCAGCCATTCAGATTTTTAATGTAACTGCGACATTATGGCGGACACGTCGGACAATTTTGACACATTTTTGGACCATTGGCATTAATACAGCAATCAGTGTGATGCTGTATTAATGTGTGATGTAAAATAAGTCTGATGTAAAAATGCACTGATTACTGTAAAAATGTCACTGGCAGTGAAGGGGTTAACCACTAGGGGGCAGTGTAGGAGTTAAGTGTGTGTGTGTTTTTTTAACTGTAGGGGGGCATGTCTTGGTGTCTGACGTCACTGATCGTCTTTCCCTATAACAGGGAACAGACGATCAGTGACAGCCTCACTAGGAAGCATGAGGAGTGGTTTGTTTACACTTACCTCTCCTCGTTCTTCAGCTTTGTGACCCGATTGCGGGACACCGGCGGCGATAGGGTCCGCGGGTCCCGCGGCCACTGTCACGGACTTCAGGACTGGGTTGCGAGTGTGCTGCCAGCGGTGCGCTTGCGACCCACGGCTGGGCACTTAAAGGCAACATGCAGGTACGTGATTGTCCCAAGCCGTGCCATTCTGCCTACGTATATCAGCGTGAGGCAGTCCTTAAGCGGTTAAAGCGGTATTAAACCCAAAAGTAAGCATATATTATATTTCAGCTTACTAATTCATAGATGTGATAGCTGCATTTGTTTTCTTTTTTTTAGGCTTTTGTTGTTTTTCCAGTAGAACAATCTCTCCTGCAAATTTTTCAGTTTGAGTACTGAGACAAAAAAAATCTACCACTGACAGGGGTGCTTCAATGGTCAGCTTTTATTTATTAAAGTGGAACTAGACTGTATCTGAGCACCACAAACTGAAAACACAAATTAATTTTTAATATTCAAAGCAAATTTCCCCATCCATTTCTCCATGCTTTATTTTTATGAAAAATACACTATATTACCAAAAGTATTAGGACACCTGCCTTTACACGCACATGACCTAATGGCATCCCAGTCTTAGTCCGTAGGGTTCAATATTGAGTTGGCCCACCCTTTGCAGCTATGACAGCTTCAACTCTTCTGGGAAGGTTGTCCACAAGGTTTAGGAGTCTATGAGAATGTTTGACCATTTTTCCAGAAGCGCATTTGTAAGGTTAGACACTGATGTGGACGAGAAGGCCTGGCTCGCAGTCTCCTCTCAAATTCATCCCAAAGATGTTCTATCGAGCTGAGGCCAGGACAGTCAAGTTCGTCCACCCCAAACTCGCTCATCCATGTCTTTATTTATCTTGTTTGTGCACTGGTGTGCAGTCATGTTGGAACAGGAAGGGGCCATCCCCAACATGTTCCCACAAAGTTGGGAGAATGAAATTGTCCAAAATGTCTTGGTATGCTGACGCCTTAAGAGTTCCCTTCACTGGAACTAAGGGGCCAAGCCCAACCCTTAAAAAAAAAAAATACACCTTAATCCCCCCTCCACCAAATGATTTGGACCAGTACACAAGGCAAGGTCCATAAAGACATGGATGAGCGAGTTTGGGGTGGAGGAACTTGACTGGAGGCACTGATGAGGCGGCACTGATAGGCATTGATGAGGCGGCACTGATGAGGAGGCACTAATATGCAACACTGATGGACATTGATAGGCGGCACTGATATGCAGCACTGATGGGCACTGATAGTTGGCACTGATGGGCAACCCTTATGGGCACTGACTAATAGGCAGCAATAATGGGCAGCACTATTGGACAATGATAGACGGCACTGATGAGGAGGCACTGGCAGGCTGTTAATGTGAATAGAGGAATGCCAATAACCGGCACTTTCTAGTTACGCTGTGATTGGACAAAGCTGATCACCCTAAAAATGCGTTTACATTCAAGATGGTGCAGCTAAAAGACTTAAATAGAACAAAATAGATTACAGTGCACACATACAAAAATAACATTTAAATCCTGCAAGGCTATTTAAAAAACGCCTGAACGTATTCAAAATTATGGGGATTTGGTCACACTATATGGTCATATAGTGCTAAGCCCACTTACTGTGTCAAAGTGCCCCATTATCAGTGGGACCTACACTAGTAATAGAATGAAAGATCCTGCGTCTCAACAATGGGAGAAAAACTCCTCCTTATGGTAGAACTGAAAGGACTCCTCCTATAACACAGGTGGACACTAATAAGAGGTAATGAATGGGGGATGGGGTGCTCCGACTCAAGAACCTGATCAGGGTCCATACAATATACAAACAACAGACTTGGGGGGCACACCCTAAAAATGCATCATATGACATCCAGCCAGAACGGGAGAGCCTCCTACAGGCGGGGAGGGATGTGGTTAAAGAGATACTTAAAATGGCTAATTGTAGTTAGTCACATTTAAAGTGGGATTCCACTGTCTTGATCTTTTTTTTTTTTTGCATTATGGCAATCCTTATTATAATGAAATCTAACACTTACTTTTTACTTTTTTACATCCAGCAGCATGTTGTTTTGTAATTAAAAACGATTTTATAAAACCGTCTCCTGACGGTTGTCATTTTGCCTGTGGGCATGTGAAGCCCACAGGCATCCTCTTCCGGGAGAGTGCGCTGATAAAAGACCAGCATGCACCGCCCGTTCGATTAAATCTCGCGCATGCGCAGTAAGCGCTATATCGAGCGCAGTCTTCTGCTCCGGTTGCCATGACAACGGTTGTTGTCGACGGAAGTCCCGCGCCAAATTACACATGCAATCGCGTCACTTCCGGTCTCGAAATAACGCGATTGTAGCCCTCGGTGATGCCCATGGCATCCTGGGAAATGGTGTCATACTTCTCCCAGGAGCCTCAGCGAGCCGGGCTGCTGAGGGAAGTGACGTTCTTAGCCCGGGCAATGGAAGAGGCAGATTTCGTGGGACCACCTAGCAACCGCAAGAAATAGGTAAGTAAAAATGTTTTTATTATCCAATTAATTTTATTAAGACCATTTGATGCACATACGAGTTAGGTTATATTTTTGGTGGCAACACCACTTTAACAATGTTCTGTAATATTGAAGATGTTTTACCGCTCATCCAAGTATCTTTTTCAGCTCAAATGAAAGTCAGAAACACATCCCAACATTTGTAGTATGTTCCTAAAAGTCATTGGAGCTGAAGAAGCCACATGGATGAGTAATGTAGCACTGGGCTTGGCTCTTTAACCGGTTCCCGACCAGCGCACGACGATGTACGTCGACAGAATGGCACGGGCAGGCATATTGGCGTACAGGTACGTCCAATATTCAATGCCGCCCTGCCATCGGGAGCGCACCGCCGGCAGCGCACTCCCGCGCTGGTCGGGACCCCCGTGAGTCCGGTCGCGGGACCCGCAGACTCGATCGCCGCGGGCATCCCCGCGATCGTCTCACGGGACGGCTGAATGGAGGAAATGGGTGTAAACAGCATTTCTCCATTCTGCCTAGCAACTAGTGACACTGATCTCTGCTCCATGTGATTGGAGCAGAGATCAGTGTTCACTAAATGAAAGCCCAACCCCCCCACAGTTAGTAACACACCCCTAGGAACACTTAACCCCTACACTGCCACCCACTGGTTAACCCTTTCACTGCCAGTGTCATTTACACAGGAATCACTGCATTTATATAGCAGTGATTACTGTATAAATGACAATGGTCCCAAAAATGTGTCAAAAATGTCCGATGGGTCCCCCACAATGTCGCAGTCACAATAAAAATCGCTGATCGCCGCCATTACTAGTAAAAAAAAAAATAATAATAAAAAATTATTAATAAAAATGCTATAAAACTATCCCTATTTTGTAAATGCTATAACTTTTGCGCAAACCAATCAATAATCGCTTATTGCGATTTTTTTTACCAAAAATATGTAGAAGAATACGTATCGGCCTAAACTGAGGGAAAAAAAATTTTTTTTATATATTTTTGGGGCATATTTATTATAACAAAAAGTAAAAAATAATGCGTTTTTTTCAAAATTGTCGCTCTATTTTTGTTTATAGCGCAAAAAATAAAAACCGCAGGGGTGATCAAATACCACCAAAAGAAAGCTCTATTTGTGGGAAAAAAAGGACGTCAATTTTGTTTGGGAGCCACATCGCACGACCGCGCAATTGTCAGTTAAAGCGACGCAGTGCCGAATTGCAAAAAGTGGTCTGGTCTTTGACCAGCAAAATGGTCCGGTCTGTAAGTGGTTAAATCCCGACCAGCAGTACTGAAAATAAACAGCAGCAAGGACATTTTTCCCCTTCTCTCCTGTGATGGACATCTGCAGACAGAAGGTTAGACTGTGCCATCATCGGCTGTTGCTACAGCTTCAAAGGACCTGCCCCTAGCAGCCCTGGGGCAGAAGGACTTCTGAATAACTGCTTGGGCAAGGCTGGTTTCTGATTGGCTGCTGGTCAGGCTAAGCCTTACCCTTCACAGGGAAAAGGACGTGAGACCTTTGTGGAGTTTGAGAAGAGTCTCCAGAGACCCAAGACGAGAGCTAGCGGACAGAATTGTGTGGAGAAGTGACCCCCTGTGCTGTAGAGGCAGCTGTGTGGGCACATTACCAGAAGCTGCTGCTGCTACTTCAATCATTGCTGTGTGCAGTGTGGGTTTAACTTATAAGGAGCCCAGTGTTGCTGCTCTTATGCTTTAAGTTGTGTCCTGTGTAGGGCAAAGTTGCAGGAGCCATGCAAAGGCGCTGCTGTGATAAAGGGAGCTGCAGAGACTGGGAGGTATGGTTTGCAAGTACCTCGCGGCTGTTGAGCGAGCCAGCCAAGAGCCCTGGATGGCGCAACTGTTTTCTGAGAGTTCTGTTGCATTATTTCCTACCAAAGACTGTCTGCTTATCAGGGAAAAGTTACAAGGGATTCTGTTATTGGGGGTTGTAAGTAGCACTGTTCTGGAGACTGTTCTACTGTTCCAGTTCTCTGCTGTCCAGAGAGTTATTTTGTTCAACTTCACCTATAAATACTAGTATTGAGTTATATTATATGCATTTAAGAAAATAATACAGGCTATTTTTTAAAAACAATCTACTGAGCTTGCTAGAACTAACTCTTGAGGGAGTCTATTCTACATTTTGACAGCTTTTTTGTGAAGAAACCTTTGCTTATTTGGAGATTAAAGTGTTTGTTAACCTAAAAAATAAAATAAAAATGGGCTCCTATTCCCTTAAAGCATATTATACAGCACAGTGCTTGTGCTGTGTCATTTGTATCACGTGAAATACCTGGCTGATCCTGCCTGCCTATACCTTCCCCCTGTAAACTGGCCACCTTGTATCATGGCTGCTGAGCACTGACACTGTGTCACAGTGGTCAGTTTACGTGCCTTCGTCATCCGCAGCCCTGCTTTCTACTCTCCTCTGTGCTACTGTGTCCTCCTCCCCCTTTTCTCCCTGATTGTCACCTTGTACCAGTGCCCGCCCCCCACCCTTCCTGCTAGTATCAGTTATTGTTGTTGTTACAATCCCCTCTGTTATAATAAATGCTGTGCCCCACTGTATGTGTTTTCTAAAAAAAAATCAGTCGATAAACACCTTTATTTTATAGCGTCACTCGGCGGTCACGTGACCGGCTGTCTCTTTCTCCTCTCCTCCACACGCTTTTCTGTCAGACCTGGACAGGTGAGAGACGGCCAGTCACGTGGCCGCCAATTGGCGAGATAAAACAGGGTATTTATCGGCTTTTTTTTACAAAACATACAGTGGGGCACAGAATTTATTATAACAGAGGGGATGGTAGCAACAACATTGGGTTAATAACCACTGATGACCTTAAGGTGAATAACTCTACACCGAGTTCACTATATGGAGCACTTATTTACACATGTTGATCATATCCCCCTTAATCGCCTTTTCTCAAGAGAGAATAAATTCAGTTCCTCTAAACTTTCATCATAGCTGAGCTCCTCCATGCCTCTTACCAGTTTGGTTGCTCTTCTCTGCACTTTCCCCAGTTCCCCAATATTCTTTTTGTGAACTGGTGGCCAAAACTGAACTGCATATTCCAGATGCGGTCTTACTAATGATTTGTACAGGGGAAAGTGATATCTCTCTCTCTTCAGTCCATACCTCTCTTAGTACAAGAAAGGATTGTGCTTGCGTTAAAAACTGCAGCTTGGCATTGCATGCTATTATTAAGGCTGTGATGTACCAGATCCTTCTCCAACACTGATTCCACCAGTTGTGCCCCCCCCTAGTATGTATGATGCATGCATATTTTTATGCACCAAGTGTATAACTTTACATTTATTAACATTAAACCTTGCAACAGTGCATTGAGGTTGGCTTGTAAATTGGAGACATTATTCCACTGCATAGCTTGCTGTCATCTGCAGAGACTGGTACTTTTAATCCCAGACCCTATATCATTTATATATATTTTAAAAAATAAGGGTCCCACCCAGGGCAGCCATCAGAAATTTTTGGGCCCCTTACACAGCATTAGACCTGGTTCCCCCGAGCTCAACCACCAACATTCCCCAGGGCTTGCCTATGGGCCATCCTACTGAATCCGCACACCGGCCACCTCACCTGTACGCACTAAGCCCCCCCCCATCCTGTATATATGTCAGCCCTCTCACACCTGTATATTTGTCAGCCCCCCCAAACCTGTATATTTGTCACCCCCCCTCAAACCTGTATATATGTCAGCCCCCTCATCACACACACCTGTATATATGGCAGCCTCCCCCCACACACCTGTATATTTGTCTGCCCCCCCCAAACCTGTATATATGTCAGCCCCCCACACACACACCTGTATATATATGGCAGCCCCCCCACACACACACTTGTATATATGTCAGCCCCCCCACACACACACACACACCTGTATATATGGCAGCCCCCCCACACACACACACCTGTATATATGTCAGCCCCCCATGCACCTGTTTATTTGTCAGCCCCCCCTCACACAGCTGTATAGATTTCAGCCCCCCCACACACACCTGTATATATGTCAGTGCCCTCCCCACACACACCTGTATATATGTCAGCCACCTCTCCACACACCTGTATATATGTCAGAGCCCTCCCCCTACACACACACACGGTATATATGTCAGCACCCCCCCACCACACACCTGTATATATGTCAGCACCCCCCATACACACACCTGTATATATGGTCTGGGCTCTCTTTTACAAAGCTGACATGTAGCTGAGAAGCATAGTACAGGCAGATTACTGTCACGTGAGGGGTGCACCTGTACATAGTAGCCAGAGCTTGTAAAGAGCTTGATGTCTAAAATCAATAACTCAATAACTGCAGAAACAGTGAGATCGTTTCTATACAGCACAGCATGTATACCCTTCATCCGTCCTGCCTTCTTCTGGCCCGAATGGACCCCTCGGGCCCTCGGGGTCCCTTACAGTTGTAACGGCTTTACCCCTCTGATGACAGCCCTGGTCCCACCACTGAACCTTGAGGTATACCACTAACAAACCCAGACTATTCAGAGTATGAATCATTAACCACTACTCTCTGATCAAAGTCTTTGAGACATTTTTCGATCCATTTACAAAGCCTGTAGACTTTACCTTACATATTAGATGTGTATGGGGAACTGTGTCAAACGCTTTTGCAAAATACTAGTATACCACAGCCACTGATTTGTCTAAGGTTTTGCTCACCTCCTCATAAAAAGAAATCAGATTTGTCTGACACCTCTGTCTTTCATGAATCCATGCCAACTTTGCTTAAAATGTTTATTTCTAGCAAAAACTCATCTGACAGAAGAATACTATTTCTTAATTTTCCACTTTTTCATTGAGACATATTTTTCTTTAGCACAACTTTTCACTTGAATGCTCTCGTAGTGTGATACTATTTTAACAGGTTCATTAGAAGATAAAACAGCATGAACTCACATTTAAAAACCCGTAAACTGGCAAAAATCCACGAGTGCCGAACTTGTTTCTTAACAGCGTCACTTACGGTGTACCTCCACCCATGCCCTACTTGTTACACCACTCCCAAGTGACTTCTTCAGGGGCGAAACTGAAGAAGTCACGTGGGCGTGACATAGCGCGTAGGGTGTGAGTGGTGGTACACCGGAAGTGACACTGTTAGGGAACGAGTTCGGCACTCATGGACTTTCGCCTGTTGTCGGGTTTTTAAATGTGAGTTCTTTATCTTTTAATATACCTGTTGAAATGGTATCACACTGCGAGAACATTCTTCTTTCTTAATACATTCCCACCGGGAGGATATAGAAAAGGACCCTTTAGGATTATCATAGATCCTGCACTACAATAGAGAGCAGAGCACTGGGAAAACCTACAGAGGAGCCCTAGAGGCGATCTAATACTGTTGTATTAAAGCATATCTAAGGTGTGAGGCCAGAGAGCACAGATGGGACACGGGAAGAAAGGAATCAAGTCAACTTATATTATGAACACCCACAATCGATGGTGAAGGGATACATCATGTACAGTCATATAGATCATATCAATGACTTTTTTCACTGAAGGAATCTATATTGGATTTATATTTATATTTGTTTTGCATTTACGGTTATCATCTCTTTATCTGTGTGCAGAATGGTGTCCATCCTTGAGAAACATGGTTTCATTATGGCACAGGAACCGCTTTAATTGTAGCATTATATTAAGGAGATTTATCACTGAAGCAAGTCAATTGGTTTGTTTCACGGTTATTATATTTCTACCTGCATGTAGATTCACTAGTGTCCATCTTTGAGACACATAGTTTCATCTTTCATGACGCAGAAATCACTTTATTGGTATTATTAATGTTTTGATTGACAGCACAACACTACCCACTGGTCACAATTATAATCATTTGCCACGGATATGCTATATAGTGAGAGCAGCTGTCCTATATAATTTGTTTTATTTCACACAGTGGTGGCGTTAGTGTAACACACAATATACATTTAATGGCTTAGATAAACCACCAGGGAGGAACCAGAAATTTCCCAGCTCAAAGAGTAGCCGAAGAATTAGACAGACTTCATTAGAAGTGTTTCTTCTCTTGAAGTCGATTAAAAGCCACTGGTCCTTCCCCTCTTTTTTGTATAATAAACACCTATTGTTGCTGTCTACAAAACTGAGACATGATGGAGGAAGTGGGAGGGGTTATATTTGGCTGTCTTTACAGTATGCAATCTTCAGAAAGGCAGCTATATAACCTTATGTACCTAAATATATCCTGTTTCCCTTAGTGATCTCCAGGAAAAGTATTTTATGACGTGTAAACTTCTGTCGTGTTACGTGGATAAAGCTATACCGTGTCTTTTGCAAACAACACATAACTGGCAAAACTAACACTCAAAACTTGTGATTTTATTAAAAAGCTGCAAGGAGACACAATATAAATTAAACACCAGGAACCATTTGTTAGGACATTTATTTCATCTATGCCTATGCCTATGATCAGTGCCCATCAGTGCCCACCTATTGGTGCCCATCCGTGCCGCCTATGAGTGCCCATCATTGCCGCCTATGAGTGCTCATCAGTGCCGCCTATGAGTGCCCATCAGTGCCCACCTATTGGTGCCCATCAGTGCCACCTATCAGTCCCAATCATCAGTGACCGTCATTGCCACTTCATCATTACCACCTCATTGGTGCCACCTCATCAGTACCCATCAGTGCCGCCTTATCAGTGCCCCTCAGTGCAGCCATATCATTGCCCGTCATAACTAATATCCTCCAGACCCTTTATTAGCTTTGTTGCCCTTCTTTGTACTCGCTCCATTTCCAGTACATACATCCTTCCTGAGGTCTGGTGCCCAGAACTGGAGAGCATACTCCAGGTGAGGCCGGACCAAAGTCTTGTAGAGTGGGAGAATTATCGATTTATCCCTGGAGTTAATCCCTTTTTTAATGCATGCCAATATTCTATTTGCTTTGTTAGCAGCAGCTTGGCATTGCATGCCATTACTGAGCCTATCATCCACTAGGACCCCCAGGTCCTTTTCCATTCCAGACTCCCCCCAGAGGTTCACCCCCTAGTGAGTAGATTGCATTCATATTTTTGCCACCCAAATGCATTGTTTAAAATTTTTCTACATTAAACCTCATTTGCCATATAGTTGCCCACCCCATTAATTTGTTCAGATCTTCTTGCAAGGTTTCCACATCCTGCAGAGAAGTTATTGCCCTGCTTAGCTTAGTGTTGTCCACAAATACAGAGATTGAACCCCATCCTCCAGGTCGTTTATGAATGAATTAAACAGGATTGGGTACAGCAAAGAACACGAGTGTTCCCATTTATCACCACCCTCTGAACTCACCCTTGCAGCCAGTTTTCAATCCATGTACACACCCTATGGTCCATGCCAACTGATCTTACTTTATAAAGTAAAGGTTTATGGGGAACTGTGTTAAATGCTTTTGCAAAATCCAGATACACCACATCTACGGGCCTTTCTTTATCTACATGGCAGCTCATCTGCTCATAGAAGATTAATAGATTGGTTTGGCAAGAACGATTCTTCATAAATCCATGCTGATTACTGCTGATGATACCATTTTCATTACTAAAAATATAGTCCTTTATCATCCCCTCCAAGAGCTTGCATACTATTGACGTTAGGCTAACTGGTCTGTAATTCTCAGGGATGTATTTTGGCCCTTTTGGTGCTACATATTGGTGCTACATGGGCTTTTCTCCAATCAGCTGGTACCATTCCAGTCATTAGACTGTCAGTAAAAATTAGGAACAATAGTCTGGCAATTACTTGACTGAGTTCCCTAAAAACCCTCGGGTGCAAGCCATCTGGTCCCGGGGAATTATTAATGTTAAGTTTCCCAAGTCTATTTCTAATTCTGTCCTCTGTTAGCCATGAGGGTGCTTCCCGTGATGTGTCATGAGGACAAACACTGGAGTTTTGGTTACTGAAGTCCCCCGATTCCCTTGTGAAGACTGAAGAGAAGAATACATTCAATACCTTCGCCATATTCCCATCCTTTGTTGTTAGTTGTTAGTTTATTTTAGTTTAGTTTGTTGATATACTCTTTTCATTACAGTATCTTGTAATATGTGTAAGCATATTGCGAGGTGATATGCGTTTTTTCTTTGCATTTACTTCTACTAAGAAATGAATTGTCTCTGCTACCTTTAATGCTATTTTCCCGATTGCTAAAAATTTATGTTGGTGACAGAGATATAGATAATGTAAGAAATTAGGACATTGGGGTACATTTACTAAAACTGGAGCAATCAGAATCTGGTGCAGCTGTGCATGGTAGCCAATCAGCTTTTAACCTCAGCTTTTTAATTAAGCTTTGGCAATAAAACCTGGAAGTTGATTGGTTTCTGTGCAGAAGTGAGCTTGATTTTGCACTTTCTAGCTTTAGTAAATAAACTCCATGTGAATGCTCCTGGGCTGATATTTTGTATATTTCAGACTTCTTAGCATATCTATACCTTGTTGTATCTATATTTTGTTTAATTCAATAAAAATGATTGAAATTAAAACAGTTAGTTCTTTGGACCCCTTAGGACTTGCAAACCAGCGCACACGGATGTATGTTGGCAGAATGGCGCTCGTAGGCAAAAGGGCTTACAGGTACGTCCCCTTTAAGAAGCGGTGTCGCGCCCGCTGTGGTCTCCATGACCGTTGGTCCCGCAGACTCGATGTCTGCCAGGTGCCCACGATCTTATCATGGAGAGGAAGAATGGGGAGATGCTTTTGTAAACAAAGCATTTCCCCATTCTGCCTAGTGACAGCACAGAGATCACGGCTCTCTGTCATCAAGAGCAGTGATCACTGTCCTGTGTGTTAAAGCCCAGCCCCCTAACAGTTAGAACCACTCCCTAGGACACACTTAACCCCTTCACCGCCCCCTAGTGGTTAACCGCTTTCACTGCCAGTGTCATTTACTCAGTAATCAATGCATTTTCATAGCATCGATCGCTGTTTATATTACAATGGTCCCAAAATAGTGTTAAAAATGTCTGATGTGTCCGCCATTATGTCGCAGTCCTGATAAAAATCACAGATCGCCGCCATTACTACAAAAAATAAAAAATAAAAATGGCATAAAACTATCCTCTATTTGTAGACGCTATAAATTTTGCGCAAACCAATCAATATATGAAGAACATGTATCAGCCTAAACAGAGGAAAAATGTGTTTTTTGTATATTTCTTTGGAGGCTATTTATTATAGCAAAAAGTAAAAAATATTGTGTTTTTTCAAAATTGTAATTTTTTTTGTTTTGTTTATAGCGCAAAAAATAAAAACCACAGAGGCGATCAAATACCACCTCTATGGAATGCTCTATTTGTGAGAAAAAAAAAACATCAATTTTGTTTGGGTAAAGCATCGCACTACGGTGCAATTGTCAGTTAAAGCAACGCAGTGCCGAATCGCAAAAAATGCTTTGGTCAGGAAGGGGGTAAAATCCTCTGGGGCTGAAGTGGTTAAGAAGTTTGTAAAAAAATGATGGGATTACTCTGTACTGCTTGCCTGTGTTATAGATTTTAAAACCTGGCCTTGAATATCACCAATATTGTATGTCATATTGTCCTTCTCTCCGACACACTGTTTGATTAAATACCAACTACAGGAAAAAGAGAGATTTCATGACTTTTCTTTGCAGTGACCACAAAGGAATTGAGGGGGTTTCTATAGTGTGACACAGACAGCAATGAAAACATAGAGGTAACTATACAAAACAAGGGAAACTGGGAAATATTCCCAGCTGGTTGAGGGACAGCAATGGAAACCTGTTTTAACAAGTCAGGCTCCTGTCCAAAAGCATAAGGAGTTATTGGCTGGAGTTGAGTTTTATACACGGATTGACCCATGTAGACAGATTTCCATTGTTTATGTGAGAAGATACACAACACTTGCTCTGTTGATAAGGAACATAAATATGGTAGCTAACCATGAATGGCCTGGAAACCAAAGATGACAGAGCATACTAAAAGCCGTAGCATACATTTAGTTGTTCGCTGTCTTTACAGACATTTGTTCAGTGCAATGTTGTACAATTTAAAGGATCCAAGGGCCATATTTATATTCACAAGTTGAGTGAAGAGCTGCATTTAAATCAACCCTTTTATTTTACTATTTCTAATTTAAAAATATGAGGTGACAGCCATAGATATTGCAAATAAAAACAGGAAAATGATTGCATATAACAAGGCTAACTTCCTTCCAGAAATCGTCATTCTCGGTGCCCTTCTGCTTACTTGGGTATTAGTATTTTATCCCCTTCTCACACCAGCTTATATGCAAACAATACACTGTCAATGAAATAAATGGGCAAGGGTTCCTGGGATGAATAAGAAGAGGAGTTTGGGACTTTAGATGAGGCACGTGACACCCAGCTTGGCATAAATGAATTTGGACATGCTTATTTACATAAACAGGTAACATAGCACATTGCAGTTTATACATGCATGGGCATTATTGATTTCATATATATACACACCAATGACATATTGACAATTCACATATGCACATAGATAACAATGCAGTAGCCAATTATGTAAACCAGTTATATTCCATATAATAGAATCAGTTAAAATGGTAAAAAATGTTTTTACTAAATGGAAAATGAACTGTGTAGTAGGAACATGGCTGCATTCAATAAAGCTTGACCCGTTTTGTGGATTACTCCACTTCCTCAGGAGAGGATGCACAACAGATATATCGGCTAAGATTCAAAACATACGGCACTGAAAACTGAGGACTGCTATGAGTGTCTGTCCCGGGAGCTGTGGTGATAGAAACCCATGGAAGAATCGGGCACACACATGTATCTCCCCAGGAGTGTGAGGGTCTCCATTTGTATTCTTTGATGGGGCAAACTGGTAGCTCCAGAAGTAATCTTATGTTTCCACATGGAGCCATAATCCCAATGTGGTGTGCAATGTGTCCAAATCTGTGTCTGAGAGAACCCTCTGTTCCAAATGGGGGTATTTATGCATTTAAGGCTGTCACCTCAGTGGGATTTGACATTCAGCTCAGAGCAAAGTTGTCAATGAAAAAAACTCTCTTCATTGTTGTCATTACCATAAAAAATAATGAACCCTCACTTTCATTGGTGTCAGTAACAGTGGGAACAATAATAACCACTGTCACTGGTATCAGTGGCAGCCTCTATCTTTATTGGTGTTGGTGGGCACTTATTTGAACACATGCTGTTGCGTGGCTTATCTCCTAGCTAATGCCATTAGGCCGGAGCTATACAATCAATGTTGGCCAGGAGATTTCTCCACCCAACTAGCAGTGCCACCGTCATTCAAGTGCCAGGTACTTGAATGACGTCATTCAATTGCCAGGTTACAACACTCTACCACTATAAAAGTCCACTCTGCCTTAAAAGTCCATATTGTTGTTTTTGGAATGTTCCCTCTGCTACTCTACATAGGCTGTAGCTGGGACATTGTGGGCAGCAAAAGAAGATCCCATGGTCCACATGCAGCCCTGAAGCCTCCAGTTTAACCACTTCAGTTCCGGACCAATAAACACCTTAAGGACCAGAGGTCTTTTTGCAATTTCGCACTGCGCTGCTTTAACTGGTAATTGCGCGGTCATGCAATATTGCACCCAAACGAAATTTGCGTCCTTTTCTTCCCACAAATAGAGCTTTCTTTTGATGGTATTTGATTGCCTCTGCGATTTTTTTTTTTTGCGATATAAATGAAAAAAGAGCGAAAATTTTGAAAAAAAAAGATATTTTCTTCTTTTTGTTATAAGAAAAATCGAATAAACTAAATTTTAGTCATACATTGAGGGCAAAATTTATTCAGCCACATGTCTTTAGTAAAAAAAATGTCAATAAGCGTATATTTTTTGGTTTGCGCAAAAGTTATAGCGTCTACAAACTAGAGTACATTTTCTGGAATTTACACAGCTTTTAATTTATGACTGCCGATCTCATTTCTTGAGGTGCTAAAATGGCAGGGCAGTACAAATCCCCCCCAAATGACCCCATTTTGGAAAGTAGACACCCCAAGGAAATTGCTGATGGGTATGTTGAGCCCATTGAATATTTATTTTTTTTGTCCTAAGGGATTGAATAATGACAAAAAAAAAAATAAAAATTTTTTTTTACAAAAAGTTGTCACTAAATGATATATTGCTCACACATGCCATGGTTATATGTGAAATGACACCCCAAAATACATTCTGCTGCTTCTCCCGAGTACGGGGATACCACATGTGTGGGACTTTTTGGGAGTCTAGTCGCGCACGACACCCCGAAAACCAATCACCACCTTCAGGATTTCTAAGGGTGCAAATTTTTGATTTAACTCCTCACTACCTATCACAGTTTCGAAGGCCATAAAATGCCAAAATAGCACAAAACCCCCCCAAATGACCCCATTTTGGAAAGTAGACACCCCAAGCTATTTACTGAGAGGCATGTTGAGTCCATGGAATATTTTATATTTTGCCAAAAGTTGCGGGAATATTACAAACTTTTTTTTTTTTTGCACAAAGTTGTCACTAAATGATATATTGCTCACACATGCTATGGGCAGAAGTCAAATTACACCCCAAAATAAATTCTGCTGCTTCTCCTGAGTACGGGGATACCACATGTGGGGGACTTTTTGGGAGCCTAGTTAACTAGCTACCTAGCGACACTAGCGACACTGATGCAGCGTTCAGAAAAATTATCGCTTAGTGACACTGGCAAAAGGGGGTGAAAGGGTTAACTAGCGGAAATCAGGGGGTTAAAACCATTATTGGGTAGTATATCGGGGTACCTAGCGCTATAAAAACCTGGCGGTGAACCTAAAAAAATAACTAGCTACCTAGCGACTGTAGCGACACTAATGCAGCGATCAGAAAAACGATCGCTTAGTGACACTGGCAAAAGGGGGTGAAAGGGTTAACTAGCGGCAATCAGGGGGTTAAAAACATTATTGGGTAGTATATCGGGGTACCTAGCGATATAAAAACCTGGCGGTGAACCTAAAAAAATAACTAGCTACCTAGCGACACATGCAGCGATCAGAAAAATGATCGCTTAGTGACACTGGCAAAAGGGGGTGAAAGGGTTAACTAGCGGCAATCAGGGGGTTAAAAACATTATTGGGTAGTATATCGGGGTACCTAGCGCTATAAAAACCTGGCGGTGAACCTAAAAAAATAACTAGCTACCTAGCGACTGTAGCGACACTAATGCAGCGATCAGAAAAACGATCGCTTAGTGACACTGGCAAAAGGGGGTGAAAGGGTTAACTAGCGGCAATCAGGGGGTTAAAAACATTATTGGGTAGTATATCGGGGTACCTAGCGATATAAAAACCTGGCGGTGAACCTAAAAAAATAACTAGCTACCTAGCGACACTAGCGACACATGCAGCGATCAGAAAAATGATCGCTTAGTGACACTGGCAAAAGGGGGTGAAAGGGTTAACTCTAGGGGCAATCAGGGGGTTAAATCTTTATTGGGGGGTGATAGGGGGCTACCCTGGACCTAACACTAACTGTCCTGACAGTTTTTACTGTCACAACTGACACTGAATGCATTGATCAGTAAAGAAATGATCAATGCAATCAGTGACACTGTGACTGGGGGGGGAGGGGGGGCGGGGGGGGGGATCGGGGGGCGATCGGGGGGGGGATCGGGGGGGGTTTGTGTGCCTGTGTGTACCTACATGTCAGTGTAGTGTTCGTGCAGACTTACTTTTACTCTTCTCCTCGTAGTCCGGTCAAAAAGACCGCCCCGAGGAGAATGACATCACTTCCTCCTTCCTGTGTAAACAATACACAGGGGAGGAAGCTTCTCATTGGCCAGGAGCGATCCAGAGGGGGTGGCCGAAAACGAACGGCCATCCCCTCTTCACGGAGCGCTCCTGGACCGAATCGGACCGCCGTATCCAGCGGGAGGGGGTCCGATGGGACCCCCCACCCGCTGGAAGGCAATCACGTAGATGTACGTGATTCTGCCTGCCTGTGCCATTGTGCTGACGTACAATGGCAATACGGCGGTCCTGAAGTGGTTAAGTGCCCTGGTTTAGTGCATTTTTAATTGTGTGTGCCACAGTCATACCTACATGGAGAAAAACGTGTGTGTTAACCTTCTTGCAGGTAAAAATGTGTCCTATTGCAGTATACTCCAGTATAATGTAAATGGGTATATTTATGCATTGCGAGTACAGAAATAGATCTGTTGTGCATACCAATTTTGTTGTACTCAGTGTAAAATATAAAAAGATAAATGAATAGTCCTGTTGAACTTTAGATCGCTAAAAATGATGCCAGTAAATGTATATAAGCAAATAAATTGCCTTCCTGGGACATACAGCCTCATGTGTGCAGACCGAACCAATGTTCCAGGAAGGTTTTGTAGGATCTGTAGTTTTATTTGTGATGAGTTCTATTTAGATGTACGTTCTTCAGCTAATTGGGATTGGGAGTAACGAGACACAATACATGCAGCTCTTATTGATTTGCCGTAACTACTCATTACTACTAAACAAATCAATGAGTCACATGGTTGTGCAACCTGAATTGAAAGAATCACCCTATATTAGTCGCTGGAATTTACTCCACCTTACTGACCATTCAAGCAAGAAATTTACAAACAAGGTCTACTTCTCTTATGTCACATATTCATGCTTCCAATGTGCTGCCCATCCTTTGGGATTATGCTATCTCTGAAGGTCCTTAAAGGGCTCTGAACTCGTTTTCTCTCACCCTTTTTGATGCCTAAATCCAGAGCTAGTCTAAAGTGCAGATATTGAGTTGTTGACAGCTTAAAAAAAAAATGACTTTCCACATTTCTTATAGATCTATAGATATACACGTGATTATTACAGTCACAACTGGGTTTATGCAATAATCTGCATATTCTTAAATTATTATGTTTTCACCAGTCTATTTATAAAGTTTATTTATCTTTGCTTACTTTGGTTGTGTTTGACTTTTTAAATAGAGTCAGAGGGTAAAGGTACTCTCATAGTCCCTGCCCTGTTCTTTGCCCGACCTCACACATTGCTTACTCAGAAGCTGGAAGATACTGTATAAACTCAAGCATGTTACTGCACTGGACCTAATAGGCTTCAGGTGACCTTGTGCCCCCTCAAGAGACCGGCACAAAAAAGTAAATAAAGCTCAATTAAGGGGGTAAAAAATATTTACATAACATATTCAGTCCATTTTAGATTAGTTCTCTTAAGCATCGTCTAATCATCTATCTCCCACTCTATTGGCTTTTAGACGATCCCTGAAAACCTCCTCTAGACACCTATCCTACCAATACCTAACAACTGTATTTTCATTTATTTTGTCCATCTAATCATCCCTCACAGCTACTACCCTTTGTTCCACTTGACCCTCCCTTCTAGATTGTAAACTCTAGCAAGCAGGGCCCTCTGATCCTTCCTGTATCGAATTGTATTGTAATTGTACTGTCTTCTCCAATGTTGTAAAGCGCTGCGTAAACTGTTGGGCTATATAAGTCCTGTATAATAATAATCTCTAACATGTTCCCCCCCCCCCCCCCCCCTTTCCATGGATATGTATACCTCCAAATGAGGAACACCTTGTAGCACAAAGTGTATTGTCCCTCCCATAGTCTGCGACTGAACAGTAAAAGGAGAAGCAGCATACTTATAAGCTTACCGCACTGTCACTCTGCCTTCTCCTCCTCTCTGCATTTTTTTTGTAATTCCTTTATTTATTTAAGCAGTTATTATGCACACATCCGGCAGACAAAATACCAGTAAATACAGAATACTGGCTATTAGTATAAGAGAATGCAGCTTTGTACATACAGTATGTGAAAAAAACAACATAACATACCCAGTAAAGAGTTCTATGAAGACAAAGACAAGAGATTGCCAAAAAAAGTGGTACAAAATTGCGGGGAAACTCTACAAGAAGTAACCCAGAGGTAAAAGAAAAAAAAACGTGGCAGGGGGGTTTGGTTAAAACAGACACTGGGGTAGACTGATTTTCCTAGACATCATGGGTCGAAATACAAGAAAAGGGTGTGCTTCCGTCAAGTTATATATAGACAGAAAAATATATCAGATTCAGGTATTTTAACTGCTGGCATTTAAAAAAGTCAAATGCATTTAATGCTGTATTAAGGAAAACAGAGTACAGAGAATACTGCATTAGGCTGGGTTCACACCGCTGCGGGTGAGAGATCCGGATGTGATTCGCACCGCACTGCAGTGCAAATCACATCCGATCTGTCTGTGCGATGCAAGTTCAGCCATACAGATAGTATGGCTGAATTCGCATCGCACCCGCCGCAAACTCGCACAGGACCCTTTTTTTGGTCCGCAGCAGAATCGGATCGCATGGGTGTTCACACCATGCGATCCGATTCCTGTCCGAGTTTGCAGATCGCACTGCGATATGCGGACTGGTCTGGGGGTGTCATTAAGATTTCATTGACACTCCCAGCAGTCCGCATAGGGCAGTGTGAACTGCCGGCGGGAGGCATGCGATGCGGGAAAACGCAGCGGATTCGCGGCGTTCCCCCATCGCTATGGTGTGAACCTAGCCTTAATGTGTGTCTTTTATATTTTCATGGAATCACAATAAAAGAGTCATAAGGGGTTATTTATGAAAGGCAAATCCACTTTGCACTGAAAGTGCACTTGGAAGCGCAGTCACAGTAAATCTGAGGGGTAGATCTGAAATGAGGGGAAGTTCTGCTGATTTTATCATCCAATCATGTGCAAGCTAAAATGCTGTTTTTTATTTTCCTTGCATGTCCCCCTCGGATCTGCAGCGACTTTACTTCCAAGTGCACTTGTAGTGCAAAGTGGATTTTCCTTTAGTAAATATAAATGTCTTTCATGTCACTAAGAGGTCAAGCACATCTTTAGAGCCGGTTCACACAGGGGCGACTCAGATCCGACTTCAGGTTGCCCCTAGTCGCCTCAGGTCGGACAACATTTTAAAAATCAATGTAAGTGAATGAGAGCCGTCTTAATGCATGCTACTGAAGTCGCTCCGACTTCAGAAGAGGTTCCTGTACTACTTCAATCCGACTTGTAGGCGACTGGTACCCATCGATTTCAATGGAGGTCACCTCCAAGTCGGATCTCCGTCTATACGGAGGCGCCTCTGACAGAATTATCAGCTCTCAAGAGGGAACTCCACGCCAAATTTATTCAAAAAAATTGGCGTGGGTTCCCCTCTGAGAGCATACAAGGCCCTTAGGTCTGGTATGGATTCTAAGGGGAACCCCCTACGCCGAAAAAAACGGCGTGGGGGTCCCCCCAGATCCATACCAGAGCCTTATCCGAGCACGCTACCCGGCCGGCCAGGAAAGGGGGTGGGGACGAGTGAGCGCCCCCCCTCCTGAGCCGTACCAGGCCGCGTGCCCTCAACACGGGGGCTGCCTTGAGGAAGGGGGGCCGCGCGGCCCCCCCACCCTAAAGCACCTTGTCCCCATGTTGATGAGGACAAGGGCCTCTTCCCGACAACCCTGGCCGTTGGTTGTCGGGGTCTGCGGAAGGGGGGCTTATCAGAATCCGGGAGCCCCCTTTAATAATGGGGCCCCCGGATACCGGCCCCCCACCCTATTTGAATGAGTATGGGGTACAATGTACCCCTACCCATTCACCTGTGAAAAAAAATGTACAAAAAAACTGTCTGCTGTCAGAGGTCAGAAAGACTCTTGGTTCAGAGTTAGCCTCTTACATGAAGATTATTCACTGATCATTCAGGATTTAGAAAACTGTCTACAATAACCATAAAAAGCCTTTAATCCCCAACTTTTAATATAAAAATGAAGAAATCGTTTCCACTTCCAGCCCTTTTATTATTAAAGAAAGGCCAGAGATTTGATGCCGCTGTTTCAATTTCTTCTGAAGGCTTTTCCTCTTATGAGGAAGTCAGCTGAAATCACAGCACTTTGTAAAAAGTTCATGGGAAGAATTAATCTGTCTATAAACTAGAGGATCTTAAAAAATGCAGATCAAACACTGATCTGCTATGTGATACTGAGATAAAAGAGCTTCATTTGCAAACTCTTTAAATATTGGCAGGCATAAGGGTCAAGATTTTGTGTTATGGAAAGCTAGAGATAATTAATGTTGTTGAAAGAGAACTTTTCCATTGGCGTCTCTCAGGCTAGCCCCTCAGACTGGATCACTCATAAAAGAAAATAGTCAGGAAAATAAAAAGAGTTGTCTATTGAGGAATTGCCAATTCAAATGAGCCACAAATAACACAGATAAAAGGTTGTTTAATGTGCCAGTCTTTGATACCACAGGAAGGTGTCAGGTGGCAACAAATGTTTTCTAGGAAGACACAACTGCACAATATATCAGAAGGCTATGTGTTATTAAATCTAAAGTTTGGATTTAGATGTTATAGACCGTGTGTGTGTGTGTGTGTGTGTGTGTATATATATATATATATAGTGTATGTACAGTATCTCACAAAAGTGAGTACACCCCTCATATTTTGTAAATATTTTATTCTATCTTTTCATGTGACAACACTGAAGAAATTATACTTTGATACAATGTACAGTAGTGAGTGTACAGCTTGTATAACAGATTCGATTTGCTGTCCCCTCAAAATAACTCAACACACAGCCATTCATGTCTAAACCGCTGGCAACAAAAGTGAGTACACCCCTAAGTGAAAATGTCCTAATTGGGCCCAATTAGCCATTTTCCCTCCCAGGTATCATGTGACTTGTTAGTGTTACAAGGTCTCAGGTGTAAATTGGGAGCAGGTGTGTTAAATTTGACGTTATCACTCTCACTCTCACGACAAAAAACTTTCCGAGGATCTGAAAAAAAGAATTGTTGCTCTACTTTTTTTTTTCGAAAAGGTGTTTATTTAGTTTTCAGCAATACAAAAAGAATAAACTTTATAACATCCTACATGGAGAACATAAAAGTGTACCATATGAAAATATATACATTTCTTGTCATGTAGGCCGACTTGGTCTACTGAAATTATTGACAATATCACCCAATCACCCCTACAACTAAAGTAATGGTGGTTGGGGAAAGGGCTCAGGATAAGCCATACCAAAAAAGTACATTTCCAGTGGACTAACTAAAACCACAACAACAACAAACATACATAGCATACACTCGCCATTCATACACACCTATATCCCATCAGTAGCTCAAGGTGCCTTGAACTCCATCTCCACCACAGATATATAATGTAGCTCATAGCATATGGAACATTTTCTTTTCCAAATTGTTATATATCCTTCTCCAGGTCATTTGATCCCAAACCGATCAGACTCGATTAGAATCAATCCTGATCAGCTCAGCTGAAAGGATAAAATTGTACCCCAAAAGAAGTTGGAAACATTTAACCATGGTTGCCATACTTTAACAAATTTTATAGAACATTCTCTACTCTTATAGATAAGCTTGAATTTGGGAAGCTCCCTATTGATAATACGGAACAGAGATTGTATTGTTAAAGGGTTGCCATCTTTCCATTGCAATAATATAACTTTTCTTGCATAGAATAAGACAGTTCAAAGTAAAATCCTGGCAGATGCTCTGTGTGTTAAGTCATTTAAAATGCCCAACAATCCCACGTCTGGGGCAACTGAAAAGCAAGTTGATTGTCAAAAAAACGAAACAAGTCCTTCCAGTAAGAGGCCAGTCCCGGACAACTCCAAAACGTGAAATAAATCAGTGCTGTCTAAATTACATCTGGGACAGGCTGCAATAATTCCTAAACCCATACGGTTTAGCTTAGCTGGGGTGTAGATGGGGAATAAACTTGAATTGTATATATTGATCAGCTGTACTTATGAAAACAAACCTCAGTTGCTTCCTCCCAACCCTCTTCTGAAAGTTCAGGCATTAGCAACCTCCATTTCTTATAAGAATTTTGAAATGGGTCCACCCTTTCCCCAAAGAGACGACCATAAAAGGTTGTAACCAATTTAGTTATATCAGGATAGGATAGTAGATCTTCCATTGGAGCCTCCTCAAGCTCTATAGTTAAGGACCCAAATTGAGCCCGAATGGCATGTCGAAGAAGTAAATAATTGTAAAAGAATTTATGTTCAATATCATAACCTCCCCTTAGATTTTCAAAGAACTCAAAGGTATTCCCTTTAACTACATGTGAGAGATGTGTAATCTGTAAACGGGTCCACCATTTTGAGTCCGGATGCCCACAGAGCTAAGAAAGGCTATGATTGTTCCAGAGAGGAGTTTGTGGTGTCCTCCCTGGAACCAAGGTCGTAAGCATTTTTTCCCCTTCTCTCTGGGCCAACAAACCCACATCTATGGGGGAATATCGGGAACACTTAGATTTGAGTGCCCTATGCAATTCATCCTTAAAAGAAACAGGTTGCTAGGAGTGCTGTGGAAGCAGTCTGAGGGTTGGAGTGTAACCGTTCATAGAAATAGGTAAGTTGGGAGGCCAGAAAGTAGTCATGTAGATTTGGGTAGGCTAGCCCTAATTTAGATGCTTGTAGAGACAGTTTAGCAATCCGTGGTTGGGTATTATTCCATATGAACAAAGATAGGGTGGATTCAATTTTAAGAAATAATTTTTTGGGGAGATAAATTTGAGCAGCTCTAAAACAATATAAAAATGTTGGCAAATAAATCATTCTAAAGATATTTATTCAACCTCCCAAGTTCAGGGGGAGCATTGACCATGTTTGAAGTTTGTCCACCATCTGCTTAATTATGGGGGATAATATTTAGGTCCTCATATTTCAGGAGTTAATTATGGATCTGAATACCCAAGTACTTAAAGCATTGAGTCATCTGAAGATTAGAATTGCTCAAGTAGTCATGTATAAAAGGGGGACCAATAGGATAGATTTGTCCCATCTGAGCCTCAGTCCAGACACTTCCCCAAACTCCTCCACCACTTGCATCAAATTGTTAAAGGAGCTCTCTGGCTCAATGGCGAGAGCGAACAGAAGTGGGGAGAGAGGGCACCCCTGCCTAGTACCTCTTTCTAGTAAAAATGGTGAGGAGACATCCCTGTTAGTACGGACCCTAGCCCTCGAGTTTGCATATATTAGGCGGACCCATTTCATATAAAGTGCACTAAAACCCATCCTTGACATGGTTTCCCATAGAAATGTCCAACGAACAGTGTCGAATACTTTCAATACATCTAATGACAATACCAGTCCACTACATCTATTTTTAGATGCTCTATGGATATGCAGATATAGCCTTTGGATATTATCAAAGGTGCTTCGTCCAGGCATAAATCCTGACTGGTTGGGTGATATAAGAGACAGTATTACTTTCTATAGGGGAAGCGCCAGTATTTTTGCCATGATTTTTGCATTGCTATTTAAAAGTGGTATGACCCGCATAGTAGCTTGTCCTTACCAGGTTTATATAAAACTACAATTAGAGCACCGTTCATCGACTCAGGGAGAATTCCCTGCTCCAGTGAAGCACAATAAGTGGCTAGAAGTTTGGGGGCGATTGTTTCAGTATACGTCTGATACCATGCAGAGGGAATACCATCTAGGCCTGGAGTTTTGGAGGATGACAGAGAGCAGATAGCAGCCCCAACCTCCTTAATTGTTACGTCCTGGTCTAAAAGGTTCTTGTGTGAGTCACTAAGCATGGGAAAATCTAGCGAAGAGAAAAAACCTGTGAAGGTGGTCTCCAAAGGGGGCGTTGGATCGTCATAAAGTTTCCCATAGAATAATGCAAACTCCTGGTTAATAGTCAAAGGATCTGAGGTAATAGATCCATCAGTTAACCCTATGGCAGGTATCAAGTTGTCTAGGTATTCCGTATGGGCAAGAAATGCAAGTAGACTTCCGTTTTCCCCCCCCCATGTTCATGTATTCTAGCTGACAGATGTAATTGTTGCTTTTTTGTCATGTCAATCAGATGTAGCTGTAGTGTCTTATGGGCCTCATTTAGTTAGTTTAGTTATGAGGGATGGGTTTTCAGTATGTTTGGATTTTGCCGTCTCTAGGGACTGCTCTAGTGCAGTCTGTAGAGCTCTCCCGGTTGATCTATAATGTTTAATATATGTTTAATATATGTATATATGTATGAGCCACGCAGAACAGCCTAGAAGGCATCCCATACTGGTCCTATTGTAGCCGTGTCTGAGTTAGAAGCCCAATAATTAGCCATATCTGTCGGGATAGAATCTTGTATTTCAGGTGTGGAGATCCAGAGGGAACTGAGCCTCCACACCCAAAACGTAGGCCCATGACCCAATTTGAGAGTTACCTGTATAAGCGAATGGTCTGATATAGTCTGGGAAATCGAAGTGATTGACCGGACAAATGGAAAAAGATCTTTAGGGGCAAGTGCATAGTCCAGTCTGGAGAGAGAACCATATGATTTAGATTGGCAAGAAAATACTTTTATGGTAGGAAATTTCCAGCGCCATATATCCACATATCCATATGCCTCACACCATTTACTAAACAATTAGGATTTAGATATTAGAGGTTTCAGCCTATCTAAGGATGGTTGTAGTACTGAATTAAAATCACCCATTATGATCGTAGGACATATTGGTAGAGAGGAGAGCTTAGCACTTAGCTCAGTAAATACTGTCATCGTGACCGGCGGGGGGATGTAGATCATGACCAGAATGATAGGGGTCCTTTGCACCGTGGCATGTAACACCAGATATTGGCCCTTGGGGTCAGATATCACCCGATGACATGAAAAGGGGAGCACCTTACGAATTAATATAGCCACCCCACGGGCATAATTAGAAAATGTGGATTGGTAATTTTGTGCAACCCAATGCTTCTTTAGTGCTCAGATTTTAGAACCCATGAGATGGGTCTCTTGAAAGCAGAGAATATGAGGGTTGAGCCTTTTACTTGTTCAAATACCAGTGCTTGTTTTAAATTTTGAGTTTAGCCTGCATACGTTCCACAAGCTAATTGTTACCTCAGCCATTTTGGGAATAAATCAGCCTTAAGACCCAGGGGAGATAGGGTAGGCCCAAGGACCCCTCAAGCAGTCCCCTTTGAATCTGCCAGAGTCACAGCATTATAAGTGGGACAAAGTAGCACACATTCACACATCCATCCAAACTCCATCCATTCCATTACAAAACTATATACATAAATCAGAAGGCTGCCAAAGGGCAGCAACACCCCTGCCCGACTCCCACGGAACCGGAGTGGCCTTTTACCCAAAACTTGAGCCATGCATGGGGTGCATGACCTGTTGCCCATGAATTCGAGTGAAAAAGAACAGTGTCACTATAGAATGGATTAGCATAGTTCCCTCACTGCTCATCAGATGAGGGTTGCAAGCTCTCCTGCAAAAGAAGTAAGTGTGGTTGATCCCCTTGAATTCAGTAAAGGGGCTGTAGTGTTCACAGCATGCAAATGAAAGTAGGGAGTGAGAACAAACTGGCAGCAGAAAGGGCAGGCATCCATCAAGCAGGCTCTCGGGGAGGTTGTGGCAGCGATTCCCACCACACCATGGCATTCTTAGGAGACTGAAGGAAGAGTACTTTGTCTTGATGGACGATGTGCAGAGTTGCCGGAAATAACATAGAATATTGAATGGCGTGTTCCTGCAATCGATTGGTATTGTGCTCTTTGGTTACAGACAGCTACCGAGTAATCCAGGTATAGTGACACCACCGCATTGTTAATCTTGAGACTTCCTTTCAATCTGGCTGCACGTTAAATGGAGTCCCAGTCTCTGTAATTTAATAGATGGATCACCATTGTGAGGGGAGGATTTCCTGCAGGGAGGGGTCCGCCAGGGACCCGATGGGCCCATGCGATCACAAAGCATGGGGACAGGAGATCACAGCCAAACTCTTGCTCCAGCCAACTCTCCATGAAGGCCACCGGGTCAGACCCCTCAACTCGCTCAGGGAGACCAACCAGCCTCAAGTTGTTTCTTCTATGGCGGTTTTCAAGGTCGTCCACCTTGTCCTCTAGGGTAGCAATCTTCCTGCCAGCAGTATTGACCTTAGGTAGAAGAGGGTTCATGGTGTTCTCAAGGTCACTAATGCAATGTTCGGTTTCAGAAAACCGACCGCGCAGCTTTTGTACTTCATGTCTCAATAGCACAATCATTTTTTATTTCTGTCATCGTCCCAATTAAAACAGTGTGGTTTGTATGACCTCCGACAGTGTAGGCCCAGACGTGTCATCCGTCGTGCCCTTTTCACTGGCGTTTGTGAAACCTTGATTGGAGGGTCAGGCATTCCCACGGAGGGCGGTGGGGAAGTGCCGGTGGCATCCCTAAAGAGATCCAGGGTAGAGGCTGGTGACAGGTATGGTGCTGTTGTGGTGGTGCGGCGGCCATCTTGGCCTGAACGTGTGGTGACACTCATTCTTGCCAGTGCCAGTTTCTTCCATCTGCCCATCCGCTGATACCACCATTCAGTGTAGCAGGACTCTTCCCGATCTCAGCGGCACCTGTGTTTCTTTGTTTCGGGTGAGATCAACCCAGAAGGGAGCAGGATTGTCGGAGAGACGTCCGATCACATGCCTTCCCAGGCCACGCCCCCAAATTGTTGCTCTACTTAAAGATGGCCTAGGCTATAAGAAGATTGGCAAGACCCTGAAACTGAACTGCAGCACGGTGGCCAAGACCATACAGGACAGGTTCCACTCAGAACAGACCTCGCCATGGTTGACCAAAGAAGTTGATTGCACATGCTCAACATCATATCCAGAGGAAGTCCCTACCAATGATGGCCCTGTGCACCAAGTTGGGGACAAGTCCAACCTGATGGGTCACTGTACCTAAGCCAGTTTTAAACCGAACAGTGGTTATAGGGTACTCCCTGGTATCCCCATGAATACAGGTCACAGCAATTTTTTTAGCATGACAATTCACAGGTTCCATCATTTCAGCTGTAACCAAAGTCACTAGACTTCCAGAGTCCAGCAAGGCCATAATAGGCTTATCATTAACAGTCATTTGGCACATTGGTTTTCCCATATTTGGCGCTGCAGCTCATGAAACAGCTGCAAACATAGACTGTCTCCTAATGGAAAAATCGCACTGCATCGGTTCATCTGTCAATGGACAATTTGCTGCAACATGTCCCAGTTCTTGGCAAGGAAAACACCTGACGTTTCCCCAGTTTGGTTTGCTGACAGGCAATGGCTTACCTTGCTTGGGACGCCAAACTTCAGTCCTGGCAACAAAATTCCTCCCCCCTATTTCCTTGCCATCTTTACCACCCACTTCCCCTGGAACAGTCTTACCGGTTGTCTGGGGAGACTGTGGCTTTGGGTGGAAAGTCCGCACAGTTGTAGGGGTGGTGACCAGGTTTTCTGCAGCAAAGTACCTTTCAACTAGTTCCACCAGGTTGTCCGCCGATTTGGGGTCTCCTTGACTCACCCACTTCTGCAGGGGAATTGGTAGTGACCTCAGGAACCGGTCCATGACCACACGCTCCACTATTTGTGGCCCAGACAGGGACTCCGGCTGTAGCCATTTCCTCACCAGGTGAATTAGGTCGAACATCTGCGATCTTGGGGGCTTCTCCTCTTAAAAGAACCAGCTGTGGACCCACTGCTCGAACTGCCAAAGTGACACCAAGTCGTGCCAGGATTTCCGGTTTGACCTTTTCATAGTCTCCCACTTCTGCTGATTCCAAATCATAGTAGGACTTCTGCGATTCTCCAGAAAGCAGGGGAGCAACCAGTCCCGCCCACTGGGTTTTAGGCCAACCTTCCCTCTCAGCGGTCTGTTCAAACGTTAGCAGAAAGGCCTCTGGATCATCATCTGTAGTCATCTTAGAAAGAAAGCGACCCAGATGGAGGGCTTGTCTCCAACATCAATTTTAGCAGGTGACCGCTGTGCTAGCGTCTCCACAACCTCTATCAAGGTTTTCCTATCCGCTTTGGCATCAGTGGCTAGCTGTTCAAACAGCCTCTGTGATTGCTCCTGTGCGATAGCATTAGCTTGCTGTAGTGCAGCATTAATTGCAGCATTTTTTTGCTCCTGTACAGCACTAATCTGTTGGAACAGTGCCTTGGTTTGCTCCTGTGCGATAGCATTAGCTTGCTGTTGTGCAGCATTAGCTTGCTGTAGTGCAGCATTTGTTTCCTGCTGTGCAGCGTTTGCTTGCTGTTGTGCAGCGTTTGCTTGCTGTTGTGCAGCGTTGAGTACAGCGTTTGTTTTCTGCTGTGCAGCGTTGGATATCATCAATTCTTTTAGGATTTCCTCCATGTTTTAGTCACTCTAGGTACTAGCCTTTTAAGTAGTAACTTACTACAGCTGCTCGCATTCTCCACCATATGTAACCTGGGGGACAAGTAGCAGGTATAAAGCTCCCTGGGATGAGCAGTTTCTCAGGCACAGATACCAAATCCAGAGATGAAGTGACCAACAGTGCTGTGTTTATTTGTGGTATATACAGGTGCTGTACAGTGCTCCAGAAAACAAATTTATGGCAAAGTAGCAAAACACAAAAAAACCCTAGCCGTGTCACGGCTCTAGCTATACAATCTGCAGGCCCTCACTACCAGGCTGAACGAGCCTAACACTTGTCAGTCTCTACAAAGAACTGCTTAACAGGTTTTACCAACCTTACTCTCTTCACAGACCGACTTTGTGTGAATGTTCCAGGCAGAGAGCAAAGGCTGTCTGCTCAGGTGAGCTTAAATTAGCCAGGGGAAGAGGACCAAGACCCGAACTGGATCATGGATCACAGATTTCTAAATGTGTATGAGAGGAGCCTGGGAGAGGTATAAACCCCGAACAGGACTTTTTCTGGCTCTCTCTGGGACGCCCTGCTACAATATATATACAATTTTGGTTGCGGTCCCATTGGAATATGATTGGGATAACGAGCACAGTCTGCACTTCTAATCCAGAGTGGTGGGAGAGTCCTGTGATTACCCCGGCCAGAGTATTTGGCCATAAGCTCATTTGACCTCTCTTTCAGTGAGCTTACATCAATACTAAGGTGGTGGTGTTACACTTTGAAGATCTACTGGTAACTGGATGTTCAAGCAATTTTGTGCAAATACACATGAAAAGGAGATATTTAAACTCATATGAACTTCATGAATCTATGTCTGAGAAGCATTTCACTGTATTAGTGTGTGGGTGTACTTGGTTTCTTGGATTTTGCTACTTTGTGTGTGTTTTATATTATTATACAAGATTTATATAGCACCAACAGTTTGCACAGCACTTTACAACACGAGAGCAGACAGTACAGTTACAATACAGTTCAATACAGGAGGAATCAGAGAGCCCTGTTCCTTGGAGCTTACAATCTAAAAGAGAGGGTCGAGTGACAATAACTGTGGGTGATGATCTGATGAAGAAAATGTAAGTACAGTTGTTAGGTGAAGGCAGAATAGGCTTCTCTGAATAGGGGGATTTTCAGGGATCATCTAAAAGCAAGCAGAGTAGGAGATAGATAGATTGGGGTACGGAGTTACATAGGATCTCTGGAAAAGTCCTGGAGGCGAGCATGGGAGGAGGTAACGAGGGCTTGGGAAGAACAAAGGGAACAAGTAGGTTGGTATTTTGAGACTATATAATCACTTATATAACACATTGACACTTTAAAATGATTCATATCCCAATAGTCAATGTTTGGGATATAGGCAACTTTATTCATGTATGATTTCAATATTGTTTCTAGCATTGCTCTTTTTTAGAATTACATTCAGATTGTGCCCTTGTAAGCTCTTTAAGGGCAGGGATGGATGTGCAATATATATATAATGTATAAATAGTCAATGCTATATAAATGAATGAAAAAAATAAATGTAATTGTGTTTTCACTTCAGATAACACAGTACTGACAATGAATGCATTCATCTGTTTTTCTCATCAGAAGGACAGTGCCATCTTTGTTCAGACGTTATTCATAGTCAGCATCTACATCCTAGTCTGCTGATGCAAATGCATTACATATCTCATACAGATCACCCCCTACTGCAACCTCTCATGTGATGTGCTTAACAGTTACAATGTTGTAGTCTGATCTGAGGATGCATCCTCATTGGATGGATGAGTCTGGTCAAAATCATGGGACTGCTTTTTTTTTTTTTTTAAATCTCTATTATTCATACCTTTAAAGATAAGAACGTATAACCAGGAGTGATTTAAACCGAAGGGAGAACAAATTCAAAGCTGGATGATAAATGTAGATCCAAATAGAGAGGTCAGTTTATATGACAAAGTCCTGATGGGTGTTTGTCTTTGATCAGGTTGAAGACAGTCTCCAATTATGAACTGGTAAGGAAGACAGTAGCCCCCCTTGATGTGTGAGTCCAGCCAATTGAGTCAAGAATGGTCTGTGCAATTTGGGGCCAGTTAGAAAAGGTACAAATTACAGAGACAAATTGTATGGGGGGTAGCTAAAAAAAAGCATGGGACAATAGCTTTGACCAGCACAGAGAGAGTGTATTTGGTATGTTCAGTTAGTAGGGATGTAGAGCTATTTGAACCATACCTGCAGAGGAGTTAACGCCAGTGGGCTTCAGATGATGAAGGTGATATCTCCCATAGAGGCATTAGTTCAGCCACATCAGTAGTTGCAAGTTTGAGAAATGTACCCAGATTAGTCTGATCACTTTATGAAATTAGGATCAGAATAGACCCCCTCTAAGTGTTGCCGTGGAAGACGATATAGCTCTATGTGGTGATATAGCTTGTGTTTAGCTCCAAGTTAGTCCAATCCGGAAATGAAGAAGGGGGAATTTCTAAAAATATGAAGAGGTATTGAACCTGCATCAGATGAGTGCAACATGAAGGTATGGTTGGCCTTTATGTAATTAGAGATGGAAAGGATAGCTCTAGTGCTAGTGGCAACCTGCTCCTGATGTGTGCAAATTTTAAAGTGATCTCACACAGAGCGTGGCTCAGCCCCACCCCCACTCCTTCCTCACTGGCTGTGATTGACAGCAGCAGGTGCCAGTGGCTTCCACTGCTGTGTCTGAGCCAAAGAGGAGAGAGAGGGTTGATAGAGCTTCTGCTCTCATGCACATCGCTGTATCAAGATCGGGCTCAAGTAGGTATTTAGGAGGGGTTGGAGGGAAAGCTACTTGCAGAAGTTATTTTTTTTACCTTAATGTATAGAATACATTAAGGTAAAAAACCTTTTGCCTTTTGAACCACTTAAGAATATGGTGTATGGTGCAGCGTGCATCTGGTTAGGTCAGGCAGGACCTGGATAGAGGCCCAAAGCTAAGTTCAGGGTTCAAGGAATGATATAGTCTGCCACCGTTAATCTACAAATGGACTCTCTTGTTCCTTGAGGTTTTTGGCTTCCTTTGTGCATTATGTTTGGCTTTTATTAGAGCTCTGGTATTACGGACTGTACCGTACATGGGAGCAGAGCCTGAAGTATGGCACCTTTCCTTTGTAAGACCACAACAGGACTCTTTTTTAAAGCCTAAGTGCAGCCAAAATTTAAAAAGGCCACATTTATCTACAAGTATAATGAGAGCAATTTTATGCATTTGCAGGAAAGAAGGGCATTTTGGAAAGCTCACACATCTCTACCAAGGCCATGGCACCCTGCAAAGACTACATATATATACTGTACCTGCTGTAACTTCATGTGCTTCAATGGACAAATAAGTAAGCTTAGTTGAGGGCAAAGGGGTCATCAGTTTATAAAGGAACTGCTAGTAATCCCACTGAGCTCCCTGTTGATCTGTCTGACAAGGAAATCTGTTCGTCTCTATCTTTAAATGAAGGCTGTAATTTCTGTTTACAGTATGTAGGGATATAAAATACAGAGGGTGATTCACTGTGTTATATCCTTGAAGCTGCTCCTTGACTACAGAACAGTGAAGGATTATTGTGCTTTTTTTCTAGCCCACAGAAATTGTGTATCAAATGTTATTCCCTGTATGTGACAAGGAAGCTCTTAAAGATGTGTCCACTTTCTCTGACCTCATGTTGGCTTCTAGGAGCAAGAAAGATGAACAGAGAGTTACCTTGTTTAACCCTTCCTCAAGTCAGGAGATGCATTCACTTGTAAAACTTGTGCTAATGAATTTAGAATTTATTCAGAATTATTAATTAGCTCAGAATTAGAACCTATACTTAAAACAGAAGTTCCATGTTGAAACTATTCTCTGCCGGCTCTACATCGGGAACTGAGAGATCAAACAACGGCGATCGCTAAGTTCTCAGGTCTGCTCTGAGCACAGAGTAGTTACTGTCAGGCACCACTCTGTGTTCTACTGCTCCAGCACTTACTGGAAAACCGGACCGTTGAGAGGGCAGGGGCAGCTGGCTCAGCCTCTCAACGGTGCAATGAGAGGCTGAGCCAGCTACTGGTCAGGCATCTTGGCAGATCTTGACATTAGTGTCTGGACCAGCTCTGTGAAATCAGTGGACTTTAGCCCACTATCGTCTGATTCTGGGTCCCAGGAGAGCAGAACTAAGTGCACACCTGTGATCCACAGCAGAAGTATGGTCCAGAGCGCTGTGGTAACATTCTAGGTATGTGACAGAAAAAGAATACACCTTGTGACTGTCTTAAAAAAAATAAAAGGTATAAAATGAATTTAAACATCTGTTGCACACCTGTATAACACTAAACTTAAAGCCAACATTGTCATGTACCAGGGCAGTAAGAGAGGGGGGGGACTCTTTTTACAGTATGGCTACAGCATTAAAAACCTGACAGAAGATCTAACTCTGCACCCACTAAGACCCCTTTCACACCGAGCCGACACCAGCATCAGCAGTAAAGCTTTCATACTAGAGTGAATGGAGCAGCTGTTATAGGGCATTTTGCAGGTGCTGTTTTTAACGCTATAGCGCCTGCAAAAAGCCCCAGTATGAAAGGGGTCTAACTCAAAACAAAAAACAAAATAATCTGAAATCCTCCTCCTGGGTGGAAGAGGTAATTTTTGCAGAAGCAACCATAGACACTGATCTTACCTGAGGATCCCAAACCATAACCACTTTCACTCTGTTGCTGATATAGCCTTGCCATGGTTGAAATGCATATAAAAATTCAAAATAAGTTAGTTCAGTGTGCTGTCTTCGAAAACCAAGAGGTTTAATCAAAGTGAAGTTTTTTTCACACAGTAAAAACAACAGTGCCAAAAGGCTATGGGATGCTTAAAGCGGGGGTTCCACCCTAAAGTGGAACTTCCGCTCATCGGAACCCCCCCCTCCGGTGTCACAATTGACACCTTTCAGGGGGGAGGGGGGTGCAGATACCTGTCTAAGACAGGTATTTGCACCCACTTTCGGGCATAGACTCCCACGGGAGTCTATGCCTCTTCCTGTCCCTGCACGCTGTCTGCTGGGACACACACGGGTCCCAGAGACAGCGCGGACAATTCCTAATGTGCTGCGCGACTCGCGCGTGCACAGTAGGGAACCGGGAAGTGAAGCCGTAACGCTTCACTTCCTGATTCCCTCACCTAGAATGGCGGCAGCAGCAGCCGAGAGCCGATCGATCGATCGGCCTCAGCTGCCGACATCGCTGGATCCTGGGACAGGTGAGTGTCCATTTATTAAAAGTCAGCAGCTGCAGTATTTGTAGCTGCTGGCTTTTAATATTTTTTTCACAGTGAAATCCCTCTTTAAAGAGACTCTTGTTGCAACATCAGTTGCATCAAAGTCAAATAGTGTTACTAATGGTCAAGTGAGTGCCTAATCCCCTGGTCAAGATGTGATGCCCTGCTTTGGAAAATTATCTGTAAAATTCCTGAGCGTGCCCCCTATCAAAGAACACACTAAGTGCTGCAGGACACAGCCTGGAGCAAAGGCTAATTGTGAAGCACGGAAGTGGTATTTCAGAAGATGTAACAGTAATGCCTAGTACATACGGGCCGAATGTCGGGCAACATCGGCTGGTTCAGTAAAAACCATCCGACATTCGGCCCATGTGTATGGCAGCGGGACGCTTATGTAGGACGAGCATGCTGGAAAACCAGCAGCTGACCAGCTCCTCGATGGCTGAAAGCACTGACCTGAGTGTTCTGGCTGGGGGGGGGGGGGCACCCACTCTGTCAGAACATAATAGCTCAGTGGGTGTGATCACTGTACTAACATTGGATTGTTAGCACGACTCCGACAGGAGCTGACCATTTTTTTTCGTTCAACCTGCTGGGTTGAATGGAAAAAAACTGATAGTGTGGTGTGTAATGCCGCGTACACACGGGCGGACTGTATGGCGTACTTAGTTCGTCATACAATCCGACGGACAGTCCGTCGTACTTTCGACTGAACGGACTTGACCACACACGGATGCACAAACAGTCCGTCGAAAGCTTGCGCGATGACGTGTACAGCACGTACGACGGGACTAGAAATAGGAAGTCCAATACACAGCAAAGCACCCTTCCGCCGTGTAAATCCTTTCTGAGCATGCATCATTCTTAGTCCGTCGAACTAGCATACTGACGAGCGGATTGTCCACTGAAACCAAAGTACGACGGACAGAATTTCGAAAAATCCGAAATCCTTAGTACGCCAGACTGCACGCTGAAAAAGTCCGCTGAAGCCCACACACGAGCGTGAAATGTGTTTCGACGGACTAAGTACGCCATACAGTCCGCCCGTGTGTACGCGGCATTAGATGTCTCCCCTTCACTTAATATATGGCTTTACGAGGTTGGCATGAAAGTCTGTCACTCGCTAGGAATGGGGCCTGTGTGGTTAATGGGATATTTATTTATAAGGGGTAGCACTATGTATGTGTCTTATGGGCACTTGTAATATAAAGGTAGCCATAGACGGATCAATATAAAAAAGTGAGTCATGTCTTGCCAGCTTAAGGCACACCTACAATTTTTTTTCTTTGCTGCAGGGCAGACTCCTATGATCTACCATTCAGGCCTCATACACATATAATGGTTCTGGGTTACTAGTAGTTCTTGTTTCCAGAATTACATGATGTGATCAGCATGGTCTGTGCAGATCAGAAATTGTTTGTTGAATCTCATGTTTGTGTTTCTAGTTCCTGGGACGTTTAGCAGTTCCTGTATTGAGTTGGTTGTAGTTATAATTGTCTTTGAAAACAATGATTCAAGAAATGTACACACTACCACAAGTGAGGTTGTGTTTCTTTCATAACAGTATTTAAAAATGTTGAGCTATTTCTTTCTGTCTGTCTAGTTTCTATCCAATTAATATATTTTAAAAAGTCTTCAGACGGGGTATTGAACATAATAAATGGGATTAAAATGAATCTGGTAATGGCTTCATAAAACAGGTGAGGTATCTTAGTCTGTCTGCTTGGATCCTTGGAGCTCGGCCAGATTGATTTGTCAAAGAGAAATGTGCTTGCATTGTTACACATTGATGATTTCATCCATTAAAAGCTTTGATTTCACCATTTTTTACTTTCTTAATATGAGACATGGCATACGATGAAGTACAATCATTGCCAATGTGCATCCTATAATATGGCACATATATTATTCAGGGAAACTACATGCACAAAAGTTAGTGGTCAAAGAACATTAAAGTGGTTCCAAAGCTGGAGTTTTTTTTTTCTACCTTAAAGCGGTTCTCCACCCTAAAGTGGAAGTTCCGCTAATCTGATCCCTCCCCCCCTCCGGTGCCACAATCGGCACCTTTCAGGGGGGAGGGGGTGCAGTTACCTGGATAATCCAGATATTTGCACCCACTTCCGGGACTGACAGCCGCAGACCGCCGCAGATGCCCCGCCCCCCCATTGTGTTCTGGGAAACACACAGTTCCCAGGACACAGCGGGGACCAGCAGAGACGCAGCGCGACTCACGAATGCGCAGTAGGGAACCGGGCAGTGAAGCCGCAATGCTTCACTTCCCGATTCCCTGACAGAGGATGGCGGCGGGGGCAGCAGAGAGACGAGCTATCGCTCGTCATCTGCTGCCGACATCGCTGGACCCTGGGACAGGTAAGTGTCAATTTATTAAAAGTCAGCAGCTGCAATATTAGTAGCTGCTGGCTTTTAATATATTTTTTTAGGTGCAGAACCGCTTTAATGCATTCTATGCATTAAGGTAAAAAACCCAGTCCCCTTCCCTTATACTTACCTGAGCCCCAATGAGCAATGAGCATAAGAGCAGCAGCTCTCCCGGGTCACTCTCTCCTCATTGGCTTACACAGAGTGGGGCCGAGCCACATTCTGTGTGTAAATGGACAGTGTCTATTCACAAGAGCGTAGCACAGGAGCAGGCCTGCTTGAGTACCCCCATAGCAAAAGGCTTGCTATTGGGGAGGAAGAGCCAGAACCACCGGCAGGGGACCCAAAAAGAGGAGAAGCGGGGCTGCTCTGTGCAAAACCATTGCAAACAGTGTAACATGTTTGTTTTTGTTTTTTTGTTTTTTTATTACAACCTTTAGAATCACTTTAATGTCATTGTTTTTTGTTAGTTTAAATCAGGGGTCTCAAACTGGCGGCCCTCCAGCTGTTGCGAAACTACAAGTCCCATCATGCATCTGCCTATGGGAGTCGTGCTTGTAACTGTTAGCCTTGCAATGCCTCATGGGTCTTGTAGTTTTGCAACAGCTGGGGGGGCGCCAGTTTGAGACCCCTGGTTTAAATCAACATGGATAAAAAAATATCAGGACACCTTGTGAACATATTTGTCAGGAACCTACATGCAGTGGGTTCTCCCACATAAGCCCTAGGTGGTTATCTGAAATTTCACTGTATCTGTGATCAAGAAAGTGTTCTATTATGTCTGTAGGTACATTTGCTGATTGAGTAGCGTATGCCAGTCTGCACAAACTTTATGGTAGCATATTTCTGCTTTTACAGGATAATAATAGCTTATACCATTATACAATTAATGCATTTTAAAGCAATGTAAGATACTTTCATAAATTGTAATATTTTAAATTTGGACATGGATGCAATGCTTAAACGAGAATTATGAAAAATTATAAAAAAAATAAAAATACTTACCATCTATATGCTGCAACATCTGGTAGGTTAATTGGATGCTGTCTAAATTGACCCTAGTATGTAGGAATGTAGGTTAGGGACCTTAGATTGTAATTTCCTTGAGGGCAGGGACTGATGTAAATGTACAATGTATATGTAAATGACTGTGTAAATTGATGGCGCTACATACCGTATTTATCGGGGTATAACACGCACCGGCGTATAACACGCACCCCAAGTTTAGGAGGGCATTTTAAGGAAAAAAGTTTTAGGAGGGAAGTTTAAGGGAAAAAAAACTTACATTTAAATGCCCGTCAATGCAGCCTTATCAGTGTGCATCTGCAGCCTTGTCCATAATTGCAGAATGATCAATGTCATTTGCAGCTTGCCCACCGCTGTTTGCAGCCTTGCAGAGTGTCATTTGCAGCTTGCCAGTGTCATTTCCAGCTCCCCAGTGCCGTTTGCAGCCTTGCCCATGTTTAAATATCCCGCCGCCGAGACAGACCGAGCGAGCAGCGCCGAAAAAGACAGAGCGGCGCCGAAAAAGACCGAGCCGTCTGCTCGGCTCCGCTCGTAGTCCCGCCTCCCTGCTGTTTCTGGAGCGAGCGCTGCCGAAAAAGACCGAGCCGACTCTACTGTGTATTCGGTTTGGCTCGGCTCGCAGTCCCGCCCAGTATGCGCTCAGTATTTTAGCCTCACAGACAGTGGGGATTGGCATATAACACGCACCCCCGATTTTCCCCCGATTTTAAGGGGGAAAAGGTGCGTGTTATACGCCGATAAATACGGTAAGTACCTGAAATTCAATAAATAAATAAACATCTGTGTGACACTATAACTGCCCCATGCTGGCCCTAAGACCAACAAGACCAACAACACACAGATCGCATAACTGATCAGTCAGCTCTTGGTGTGCTTGCAGGAGAAAATAGTGACCGTCAGTCACTGTACCTCACTCTGCTACTCCTGCATTCCTGGGAGCAACAGACTGGAAAGAGGAACAGGTGTGACTGGCTGTAGCTCTCAGTTGCAATGCCAAAAGGTATCTAGCTGTCAGTCAGGCAGATGTGTGGATCCCAACAATATTGTTTGGATCCTTTCTGAACTTGGAGCGCCTCAGCCCCCTCATCTGATAGCAGAGAATAGCCTGCTATCCCTTGTCTCTGCGGCAAGAGAACATTAGCAAATGTACTCCTCTGACCCAAAAGAGAAATATATAAAAAAAAGGTTTGTTCATACTTTTTTTTTTTTACTGGCACTACGACCTGCTCATACCACCATGCACCATAGAAGTGACTTCATCTACCGAGTCTCCAGAAATTACATGTTGCCAGCAAGATAAAAAAATTGGCAGATTACTTTAGGCAGTGTCTATCCAGCTCTTGAGGGCCAGGCTCTCAGAGTTTTGTTGATTTTGGGTTCCTCAGTTCAAATTCTGGTCAGGACACTATCTGCATGAAAATTGCATGTTCTCCCTGTGTTTGCATTGGTTTCCTTCCACCCTCAAATATCTTGCTGGTAAGTTCATAGACTACTATTGACATTGTCCCTAGTATGTGTGTGTGTATAGTATGTATACGTGGGAGATAGGGACCTTAGGTCGTCAGTTCCTTGTGGGCAGGCACTGATGAAAATGTACGATATTCTAAGTGCTGTTTTTGACTTACATATTGTGTGAGTTCATTACACATCATATGTGTGGGTTTCTCCCGCTTGCCTTGTCTCAGCACCCAAACATCTCAACTCCGATGTCTGCCTAATAATTCTCAGGCTGGGGGGGGGGGGAGGGGGGAGGAGCACCGAGCCAATGGTAGTCATGTGTACTGTCTAAAAGTAAACACTTGTTTTGATGTGTCTGAAGGGATACATTTAGACTGGGAATTATTGGAAAAAATGTTCCATCTATAAAATGAATAGACGTATTGGCACATTAAAGAGCATGCAGCAAAGTACTACAGTATTTCAAGGTCATTCAGTTAAACATATGTTTTCACATTGAGATCGCTGGCTGTGCCACGTTATGAAAAGCCAGCTATTAGCCTGTTACTGTATGTACTACTCAACCTTTGATTTTCCTTTTAAACAAGAATAATATGCAAATGTCAGAGGTGACATGCAAAGCTGTGAATAAACATGCACATCTTTCACAGAGTGATGGCATTCTTGTGAGGCGTCTTCCATGTTGTCATGGATACTAACGCATGGGGCCCCAGAGATTGGAGCCTGGAATTAATGGCCACGCCGAGTAACGGATTCCTGTCTTGGCTAAATTGATGGATTACACTGATGTGCCATTTGTCATACTGTAATTGTTCTGGCAAATGTTATACCCACTAGTATAAACATTGTGCTGCTTTGCTAACAAAACTGAAATGGGAAAAGAAAAGATGATATAGTATTACATAGTGTTAAAGGGATGCTGTTTATTTTCCTCTGCCAGGAGACATTATGAATCGTCATTTTCTGTTACTTCCTTGTTTCCTAGAAATGTTAGATGTTAAACCAATATATTTGTTCCGCTGTAGAACACTGGCCCAAGAACTGGTTTTGTGGGTATGTGCAATTGTTTCATGGTTTCATGCCTCAGGGGCTGCAGGCAGCTTTTTGTTTCATTTTTTCATTGCATACTTTTCATGTGTATTACTAGCCATATCCAAGATGTTGGAGTTACTTTTTCTGTGGTTGTTTTGCTATTATGTATCTTAATACGTGAATAACGACAATGATAGATGGAATTCCCAGAATTTCCCAGAATTCCCTTCTCCACTTTGAGGGAGATTGACTCAAATTGGTGCACACAGAATCTGGTGCAGCTCTGCATTGTAACCAGGGCTTTTTTTCCCCAGAGAATAGGTGCAGGAACTCAACCATGCCCGCCACACACACATACCTGCCAAATGGGATCAAATAGTACCTCTTCCCTCTGCATACAACCCCATCGCTCCACTGCCCTCATCTTCTCCTCTTCCTTAAAAAGCTCCATCAACTGTCATATGTTTTACCTTTGCTTTAAGCTGAAACACCTAACTGGCTGTAGTACCTCCCAGCATACTATACTATACTACAGTCACTTACAATTGAGATCATGCAGTAGGAGCATCAACAACTGGTCACCAGGGAAAAAATTGAGACCACAGAGGATGCAGCCTACCACATACCCTCTCCTGCCCTTGATGGCACTGAACCCTGGGCACTTGTTCTCTATCTCCCTGGTCCCTGCCGGGCACTCAGTGGGACCAGCGCAGGAGATCTGACCTGTGGGAACTACTGGGAGATAAGCCATCACTTGTAAACATAGAAGTGGACTTCAGTGTTACCAAGTGATAGCGGTGAGCAGTGAACAGGCGACCTGAGCCAGAGGTGGTGGAACTGAGTTCCCCCAGTTCCTGCTGAAAAAAAGCCCTGATTGTAACTAATCAGCGTCCAGGTTTTATTGTCAAAGTTTAATTGAACAAGCTGAAGTTAGAAGCTGATTGGTTACTATGCAGAGCTGCACCAGAGTCTGTATGCGCCAATTTTAGTAAATATCCCCCTTTGTGTTGCTAGTCCTTTAAGAATCATTCATTTTGGGGCCAGAAGGCCTAAGAGTCAGGTTCAAAGTGAAACTATAGCTTTTTTAGTTTGGGATGGAAAAAAGAAAGGTTAGAATCTCTCTCAGGTTTTTTTTTGTTACTGTGTGTATCGCTGCTGGGAAGATTAACCACCTGTGGAAAATGTACTCCCCTTCATGACCAGGCCATTTTTTGTGATAAGGCACAGCATTATTTTAAATGACAGTTGGGCGGTCGTGCAACACTGTACCCAAATAAAATGTATGTAATTTCTTCCCTCATAAATAGAGCTTTGTTTTTGTGGTATTTGATTACCACTGCATTTTTTTTGCACTATAAGAAAAAAAAATACAGACAATTTTGATATATAAAAAAACAAAAAAAAAATATTTTTTACTTTCTGCTATAAAACACATCCAGTAAAATGTAAAAAAAAATCCAATTTCTTCATAAATGTAGGCCAATATGTATCCTGCTACATGCTTTTGGCAAAATAAAATCCCAATAAGTGTATATTGATTGATTTACGCAAATGTTATAGCGTCTACAAACTATGGGATATATTTATGGATTATTTATTTATTTATTTTTGTATACTAGTGTAGCGGCTATTTGACATCCTTACTGTATTGTCAGGCTAGCCAGGACTTTAACCACGTCCCGACCAGCGCACGACGATGTACGTCGACAGAATGGCACGGGCAGGCATATTGGCGTACAGGTACGTCCAATATTTAATGCCCACGCTGGTCGGGACCCCCATGAGTCCGGTCGCGGGACCCGCAGACTCGATAGCCGCGGGCATCCCCGCGATCGTCTCACGGAGTGGCCGAATGGAGGAAATGCTGTGTAAACAACATTTCTCCATTCTGCCTAGCAACTAGTGACGCTGATCTCTGCTCCATGTGATTGGAGCAGAGATCAGTGTTCACTAAATGAAAGCCCAACCCCCCCACAGTTAGTAACACACCCCTAGGAACACTTAACCCCTACACTGCCACCCACTGGTTAACCCTTTCACTGCCAGTGTCATTTACACAGGAATCACTGCATTTATATAGCAGTGATTACTGTATAAATGACAATGGTCCCAAAAATGTGTCAAAAATGTCCGATGGGTCCCCCACAATGTCGCAGTCACAATAAAAATCGCTGATCACCGCCATTACTAGTAAAAAAAAAAATTATAAAAAATTATTAATAAAAATGCTATAAAACTATCCCTATTTTGTAAACGCTATAACTTTTGCGCAAACCAATCAATAATCGCTTATTGCGATTTTTTTAACCAAAAATATGTAGAAGAATACGTATAGGCCTAAACTGAGGGAAAAAAATGTTTTTTTATATATTTTTGGGGGATATTTATTATAACAAAAAGTAAAAAATAATGCATTTTTTTCAAAATTGTCGCTCTATTTTTGTTTATAGCGCAAAAAATAAAAACCGCAGGGGTGATCAAATACCACCAAAAGAAAGCTCTATTTGTGGGAAAAAAAGGACGTCAATTTTGTTTGGGAGCCACGTCGCACGACCGCGCAATTGTCAGTTAAAGCGACGCAGTGCCGAATCGCAAAAAGTGGTCTGGTCTTTGACCAGCAAAATGGTCCGGTCTGCAAGTGGTTAAATGAAGAGACACAATCTGTCAGCTCTGTTGGAGTGGGTTCCTCCCTCCCTTTTTTTTCTTCTCACTGTGAGATGAGTCACAGGCAAGACAGCCTACTCTGCCTTTTCCCCAACTTCTTCATTGGCAGAGGAAAGACAGCCAATCAAAGGATGACTGTAGGAGGAGAAAGGAACTGTGCGATATGAAGTCCCAGCACAAAGCAACCTGACAGACTTTTAAGGCGACAGGACCACAAATCTCAGGTTGCACTGCAGAGAGTCAAGAGAATTGTGGGACAGACTATAAAAGTACAGGGCGGACTAGCCCTAGGTCTCTTTGTTTCTTGGATCGCCTCATGTAAACACCTTCCTGATGCTGTGAGAGGGGGATTGCGGCCTACCACACGGTGTACCACGTTCCAACCCAGATGAGAGGGACCTGGCTCTCCTTTCTGTTCTTCTGAAATCCGTCCAGCACCACTCGGGTCACCTGTCAACCTGTGTACTGAGCTTCACGAATCCACTGCACGAATGTCGCTACATGAGCTACTGTCCGGAAGGCATTGAATCGGACTGGTCGTTGGTGAGAGGGCAGTCACCCACCTTTACAAATCCCTTCTCACAGTTTTACTGGGACACTTTGCACAGACATCTGTACCTAAGGAATACTTTACTGAACCTACTTTGAACACTATGCAGAGACACCTTTAGTTCTCCTCATTTTGAGAAACCTATCGCTTGCTACTACACCTTATTGGATAATAGTTGATGAGCTCCTCCATGCCATGGAAGACCATTAGATCTGCAACAGGGACATTACTGTCATTGCTGTTATAAGGGCCCTTATACCATTACCTTTAAATCAGACCTTTCATTAGAGTTGACAGTAATAGCTTGGCCTGGGGTTCCCCTTTAGTATTGGTAATATCTACAAGCATTCAATAGTTTGGAAGAAGGTATTTACTGATTATCTGTCACGGACTGTATTGATGCTGTCTATTTGCATATTTGTTTGAGCACTATAAAAATCTGGCTGACCAATAATTAATAATTAATGCTTGAAGTGTATCAGTGTGTCATTACTGTGGTACTCTATTAATCACATTGCCAGGTGTGCCAGAGGGGCTGAGGCCATTCCTGGGGTTGAGAGGCAGAGTAACAGACTGAACCGATTTAAGCAGCTCCTTCAGGGATATCGCTACACTAGAAATGGCAGGGATCAGCGACTTATGGTGGGACTGTGATATTGCGGCGGACTATTGGACACTGACACTTTTGACACTTTGCAAGAAGCAGTGACACTAATAGAGTGATCAGTGCTAAAAATATGGATTGTCACTGTACTAATGACACTGGCTGGGAAAAGGTTAAACATCTAGGGCAATCAAACTGGGTGCGCGGTGTGCCACTACTTATATTGGCATGGCACAGGGTCACTGGAGGCCTGCCACTTATGATGTCACCGCCCAGGGCATGACGGCGGGCCCTCCAATTGGCACCACGCGGTAACCTCACCACATGCCAATATAAGTAGGGGCACACCACTCACCCAGCATTAGAGTGGGAGAGAGCATCGAGTCAACATCGGAAGAAGAACAGAGGGAGAACACAGTGGAAAAGACAGGGCAAAAGAGTGACAAGACAGCGGAGGAGACCCAGCAGAAGACAGCGGACAGAGGGAGAAGAACCGGAGCGAGAGTGGAGAAGAGCCAGAGAGGGGAGAGGAACCAGAGGGGAGAAGACATCAGCAGAGGAAGAAACGCCGGAACTGCTTAATAAATTACTTTAAAAACCTGTGTACTGTGTTTATTTTTGACACTTTTTTGGTGAATGGGTGAATTGGTAGGGGTACAATGTACCCCATACTCATTGTTAATGGAGCTTTCAGATTCCGATAAGCCCCCTGCCCACAGAGCCCGACAACCTGTGGCCAGGGAAGATGGCCCTTGTTCTGATCAACATGGGGACAAGGTGCTTTCGGATGGGGGGGCACAGGGTCCCCCTGCCCCAAAGCACTCACCCCCCCCATGTTGAGGGCATGCGACCTGGTATGGTTCAGGGTGGGAATGGATTAAAATAGATTCAAATCCATACCAGACCAAATGGCCTGGTATGCACTTGGAGGGGGAGCCCATGCTGTTTTTTTTTTTAATTTGGCGTGGAGTTCCCCTTCAAGATCATCAGAGCACAAGTCGCATGCCAAAGTTGGATTAGTCAAGATGGAGATGCGACTTTGATCCGACTTCAGTGATCAGCAATGGACTGAAGTAGGATCAAAGTCAGACCAAAGTACTACAGGGACTATTTTTAAAGTCGGATCGACTTGTGTTGGACCAGTTAAGATGACTCCCATAGGGAAACATACGAGTGTGAACCTGGGCTTAGGCCAGGTTCACACTGGTGCGACAGGACACTCTTCCTACATTGGATCCGACTTTGCCCTGCCAGAGATGCATCCGACTTCAGTGAACGGGGATCTGACTTGATCTGATCCCCGTTCTGACCATTCAGGTTTAGGAGATATCCGGGGTAGCTACAGGTGAGAATTGTTAGCACCATGATGTAACCAATTGAATTGAAACATTCTTAGTGAGTCTACAACTAGTAATATATGGAAATCTGGGGATGTTCTTCTCAGCTCAAGCCCCATAAGAATATGCTGATGAAAAATTATGATCGTAAATGAGTGAATAAATCTATCATGTTCAAGATTTGCAGCAAATTGGGCTTATTCATAGCAAGGGCTATCTGACAGCAATTTTAATCACCAGCCAACCCTTCAGACCTGCTTTTTTTTATTTATTTTTTTATGTTTCATTCTTGTAGAAAAAATGGCCACAATATTAGCAAAAATATAAACTCCAGTGGAAAAAAACAGCAGATTGGTGCATTCAAACATATCATAGTCGATCACTGCATCAGACTGAACAAATTAACAGTGATGGTTTAATGATCTGATAATTAGTGTTAGTTCAAAAATGAAAAATTGTATCAAATACTTACCGTAATTTTCCTTTCCTGATGCCAATACATGGCAGCACACACATGATATAGCTCCGCCCATATATCCACCCACAGGACCTGTTTAGCTGTATACAGTATCTCACAAAATGAGTACACCCCTCACATTTTTGTAAATATTTTATTATATATTTTCATGTGACAACAGACAACACTGAAGAAATGACACTTTGCTACAATGTAAAATAGTGAGTGTACAGCTTGTATAACAGTATACATTTTCTGTCCTCTCAAAATAACGCATCACTGGCAACAAAGGTGAGTACACCACTACGTGAAAATGTCCAAATTGGGCCCAAAGTGTTACTATTTTGTGTGGCCACCATGATTTTCCAGCACTGCCTTAACCCTCTTGGGCATGGAGGTCACAAGAGCTTCACAGGTTGCCACTAAGAGTCCTCTTCCACTCCTCCCTGATGACATCATGGAGCTGGTGGATGTTAGAGACCTTGCGCTCCTCCACCTTCCTTTTGAGGATGCCCCACAGATGGTCAATAGGGTTTAGGTCTGAAGACATGCTTGGCCAGTCCATCACCTTTACTCTAAGCTTCTTTAGCAAGGCAATGGTCTTCTTGAAGGTATTTTTGGGGTCGTTATCATGTTGGATTACTGCCTTGTGGCCCAGTCTCCAAAAGGAGGGGATCATGCTCGGCTTCAGTATGTCACAGTACATATTGGCATTCATGGTTCCCGCAATAAATTGTAGCTCCCCAGTGCCCGCAGCCCCAGCCCGCAGCCCCAGACCATGAGACTCCCATCACCATGCTTAACTGTAGATAAGACACACTTCTCTTTGTACTCCTCGCCTGGTTGCCGCCACACATGCTCGACACCATCTGAACCAAATAAGTTTATCTTGGTTTTATCAGACCACAGGACATGGTTCAAGTAGTCCATGCCATTAGTCTGTATGTCTTAAGCAAACTGTTTGTGGGCTTTCTTGTGCATCATCTTTAGAAGTGGCTTTCTTCTGGGATGACAGCTATGCAGACCAGTTTGATGCAATGTGCGGCGTATGGTCTGAGAACTGATAGGCTGACCCCCCACCCCTTCAACCTCTGCAGCAATGCTGGCAGCACGCATATATCTATTTCCCAAAGACAACCTCTGGATATGATGCTGAGCACATGCACTCAATGTCTTTGGTCGACCACGGTGAGGCCTGTTCTAAATAGAACCTGTCCTTTTAAACCGCTGTATGGTCTTGGCCGCCATGAGCAGCTCAGTTTCAGGGTTTTGGCAATCTTCTTATAGCCTAGGCCATCTTTATGTAGAAAAAACAATTCTTTTTTCAGATCCTCAGAGAGTTATTTGTTGTGAGATGCCATGTTGAACTTTCAGTGACCAGTATGAGAGTGTGAGAGCGATAACACCAAATTTAACACACCTGCTCCCCATTCATACCTGAGACCTTCTAACACTAACGAGTCACATGACATCGGGGAGGGAAAATGGCTAATTGGGGCCAATTTGGACAGTTTCACTTAGGGGTGTACTCACTTTTGTTGCCAGCGGTTTAGATATAAATGACTGTGTGTTGAGTTATTTTGAGGGGACAGCAAATTTACACTGTTATACAAGCTGTACACTCACTAATTTACATTGTAGAAAAGTGTAATTTCTTCAGTGTTGTCACATGAAAAGATATAATAAAACGTACAAAATGTGAGGTGTGTACTTACTTTTGTGAGATACTGTAAACGTATAAATGAGAGCTACCTCCCCCATTCTCTGTATAAAGCACAAAGATCAGAGGGAGGGTTCATATGTTGCCATGTATTGGCGTCAGGAAAGGAAAATTACGGTAAGTATTTGATACAATTTTCCATTTTCCTGATGCCAACATGGCAGCACAAATATGATACATAATGAGCTTTTGAGTGGGAGGGTTTAATGCTGTACAAGTTTTTACTATCCAGGCTGAGATGGTTCTGGCCAAGGTTTCTTTCCCTTTAAATTTCCATGATAATGAAAAAGTCTGTCAGAACGTCTGAATGTAGAAGTAGCCTGGAGATAGGCTTTGAGGACTTTTGGAATGTCCAACTCATGCAGGTCAGCATCTGGTTTCGCTGGGAAGGCTGGAAGCACCCATTCACTGGAGAGATGAAATATAGATTCCACTTTTGGGGAAAAAATGATCCAATGGTCTCAGCACAACCCTGTCTGGGAAGAACACGGAATAAGGTTCTGCTGCCCCAATTCTTGGAATTCTGATACCTTTCCCCCTGAAGTTATGGCTAATAGGAAAGCCGTTTTTAAGGTGATATCCCATAATGAACAGTCTTCTGTTGGAGTACGAGGAGGGATGCTAGTAGATTGAGGACTACTGCCAGGTCCCATTGAGGAAACCTATTTCTCTTGGGAGGGCGTAGTCTAAGTACTGCTCTCATGAAGCGCTCCACCTGCAGGCTTGCTGCCCATTTCTTTTGGGAAAAGCTGAGATGGCTGAAATTTGCACCTTAAGCCAGGGTTTCTGAACTCCAGTCCTCAAGGCGCACCAACAGGTCATGTTTTCAAGATTTCCACTATTTTGCACAGGTGATTTGATCAGTTTTCACTGCCTTAGTAATTACCACAGCCATTTCATCGGAGGGAAATCCTGAAAACATGACCCGTTGGTGCGCCTTGAGGACTGGAGTAGAGAAACACTGCCTTAAGCGAACTTAGGCTGAGCCCCAAATCCAGGAAAGAGAGGATTTGAGATACATTTGGGTCAATGGGGTCAAACTGACGTCCAGCTACAAAGCTTGTGAACCTATTCCATATTCTGGAGTAGATAGCATTGGTTGACCCCTTTTTGGAACTCTGTAAAGTTCTAATACCCTCTGGAGAACATCCATAAGCCCTGTCTTACAATCTCCAGGCCGCTAAGGCCAGTCGTGATGGTTGTGGATTTAGGGTATCTCATTCAGACAGAAGATGAGGAGTCACCGGCAGAATGATAGTGGGCACACCCTGAAATCCATTGCCAGAGAGACCCATAGTCTGTGAGGCCAGTGAGGAAATACTGTGATGACTGTCAAATTCTCTGTCAACAATCTCCTTAGGAATTTTAGGATTAAAGAAATTGGAGGGAAGGCATAGGCCAGTTGCCCAACCCAAGGGAACCCTCCCCCTTCTATCCCCATTACTAGGATAACAAGACCTACCTGTCATTGACTGTTCCTCAGAATGAGATGCTGCCTCTCTGGATGCCCGAATAGCAAAGGCATTCATTACCTGGCCATTTGTGCTCTGTAAATAGAGTACCCGAGAGAGAGAGAGAATCAGCCCTCTCTCACCTCTGTTCTAATCAAAAAAGGGGTAGTAAAATTGGAGGAAAGCCAACGCCCATCCACACAAAAGGACACTTTAAAATATCATACAATCCTCTGCAGATTTTTTCCCTCAGATTTAGTAAAACCATACAATATGAGGTCAAACCTTAAGAGCCTCAATTTGTATGCAATCAGGCAGGCACCTGCACCACACGATCCGGGCAAATCTAAAGAAAATCAGACAACAAAAGCTGCACAGTGTGTATGGGGTCTTTAGAGATATGAGGGCAAGAAAAAGAAAAAAGTTTTATAGAAATTGACAGACCTGGAAAAAGTTCTATAGAAGAGAAGACATCATGCAGTCCCAGCTGCTGGATCCAGACTCCAAAGCAGGCATGCCATAAGAGGATTGTCTCTCTAGTTAGAGAACACCTCGACCCCAAAAGACAACCAGAAGGGGTTCCCCATCTTGTTGATGTGGGACTGCGTACTGGGAGAAGCTGAATGAACCCAGACGACTCCAACGTAGTTGGCAGGTAAGAGCTTTATCCTGAGTGTAACGGTCTGTAGGTGTTGATCTTTTGAGGACAAAAAGGAGAATGCTGGAAGTAGCTCTCAGTTGGACTTTTATAGAGCTAAACAGGGCCTGTTGGTGGATATAGGGGCAAAGCTATATCATATGTGTGCTGCCATGTTGGTGCCAGGAAAGACCAGTTTTCTTGCTTAATACAAAAGTTGTTAAATAGCACAGATATTGTTACTCTGAACACACCTTTTTTAATTTAGATTTCTTTATGTTAAAAAAAATTGTGGCAATAAGGCCAATGTACATGAGCCCTTACTGCATCAAGTGATCAGCAAAAAAAGCGCATGTAGAAATTATAAACAGAAAACATTTTTTTCCAGTGTTTAAACCATCCAGAGATCAGGATGGTTTAAACACTGTCTGTTGTGATATGACACACCATCAGATTGAATTCCAAATGTTTTCATGCTTATGGCTGACCTGATTTGCAGGGAAAGACAAATACCTTCCCTGTGTTTGCAGTCATATGTAATTTCTATCTCTCGACCTTTAACTTGAGCAGCAGTAAAATGAAGAACTATTGCAGTCATTTAACACCCTGCCTTCTTCTAACTGGTCTCTGCCTGTGAGCCGTGCTTTTTAAATTGGCTAATGCAGAATACTTGCCGAGCTAATAATAATTCCGATTACTCTTGTCAGCTATTCCAGTTTCATGGGTAATTTAGTAGTTGAATACATTTAAGTTAACAAAAAAAAAGCCATTTGTTAGCCGGCATTGTTATGAATCAGGAGATGGTTTACCATTGGCAGCAGTAACTGTATGAAGATTTAAATTGCTACTGAAAAGGATTTGAGTGAAGGTAATGTTTTATAATGTTCTGAGCCATATGCACTACTTTCAGGCCTCATCAGTTTTACATTGATTCCTAGTGAAGTGTTTAATTGCATCATGAATGCAATATAATTCAGTTCTTTTTGCTAATATGGTCTATAGCTCACAGTGATATACAGCACTGACAATACAAACGTGCAATTGTCAGTCTGAACCTCCTCAAATTAACCCTTTGAGGTGCCAGCTCTACTATTTTGCAGCCAGAAAGGAGTTAAAATAATTCACATCAGCAAGCAGGAACATTATCCTTGCTGGAGATGGCTGTGAACAGCAGGAACGCAGTTGTCTGTTTTAATATTTTACATCCTCTATTTCTTCTTAATTCAAATTAAAGGCACTCTGTAATGTGTAAGCACATAAATGGATTTTTTTTTTCTTTGACTTTACAAGTTTGTTAGCAATAAAGCGGCAGCTTTATTTTCTATTCAGTTGGTTCAGCAAAATTATTACTTAGCTGCACAGGGCAAATTGTCAGCAGCTCAGCATGGCTAAACCGGCGCACGCTGTGCTATAAATACAGGAGATATTTTAGGCATTAGGTCTGTGAATGCATGCTGTTTTATGCAGACAATCCTCCAGGGGTAAGGTAACCTCTTTCCATGGACTGATGCTATCCTAATGCCTTCAGTGTATGTGGAAATGTGGAGTCACCCACAAATTGGACCTGTATATATACATGTTTGGGGGGAGAGAATATTTGCCGTACTAAATAGACTTCTGTATACTGGGGCTAAAATGTTGTCTTTGGTATATGCAGGGCCGCTGATAGGGGGGAACCACCGGTCCTCCTGTAGGGGGCCCTGGCACACAGGGGGGCCCAGACAGCAGGCGGATTGGTGGAGCAGAGAAGAACCAATGACAGAACAATGCCCTTTGTGTCTCTCACCCAGCAACTGAAAGCTGGTTTGCTGGGTGGGAGACATGAGGGGCCCAGGCCCTCCTTTCTTTGGATGATGAGCTGGCCACCACTGAACTTCTTCCCTCGCCCCCACCCATACTCGCAGCTGGGGATGGGAGGCTGGAGCAGAGAGGAAACACCCAGCAGGATGTGCGCTGTGTTGTGCTCTCCCTCCTGTCAGAAAAGTGTTCCTCTGCACTCAGTATACAGCACATAAGACCACGGATCGCTCTTACTGTATATTTCATTGCACTGTATACACACAGTGCACCCTGTCCACATTTCCTGCTGCCGGGAGAAGAGAAACCTTTGGTGGAAATAGGGAGGCGGTGTCAGTGTATGTATACAGTCCAGTGTGACATACAGTATGATCTGGTCTCATGTGCTACTGAGTCTAGAGGAATGATTTTCTGACAGGAGGGGAGAGCAGAACAAAGTGCTCCTCCTGCCGGCTTTGGCTTTGTGGTGGCTTCCCCCTGTAAGTTGGGGAGGTGGCTATTTGTGTTGGGAAAAGTAATGGGGATTCTGGAAGGATATGTGCTAGGGGTAGGGTTTGGGGGGGTGTTAAACCAGGAGAGGGGGTGTTTGTGCTAGGAGGGGGGTTGGGGGATTTGGGTGGGGAGGAAGAATATGTGCTGGGAATGTTAAATTAGAGGGGGTTGTGCTAGGAGGAGGGATTTGTGGGAATGCGTCCTAGGTGGGTGTTTAAAGTAAGAAGATTTGTGCTGGGAGGGCAGATGGAGGGATTTTGTGCCAGACGTGTGTTAGGAATTCGGGGCTAATAGGAGGGATTAGGGGGGATTTGTGCTAGCAGGGGGGATTTGGAGCGAGAGGATTTGTGCTAGGATAGAAATTTGAGAAGAAAGAGGATGTGCGCTAGATGAGTGATTTTGTTTTGGGTGAGGCGGATTTGTGCTAGGAGGGGGGATTCTGGTGGGATTTGAGCTGGGGTATGGGGGAGCAAAGATTTGTGCTGGGAAGGGGGATTTGGGGGAGAAGATTTGTTCCAGAATAGAAAGTTTGATGTGTGTTAGGCGGGTGATGTTTTGGGATGAGACCAAATGTTTGTGTCCACTAATGATGATTTTCATGTATTTTTTGTGAAAATATTGTTTTGATATTTTCACATGGGGGGGCTGCCAGGTAGGCTGTATGGGGCCCCGTGATTCCTAACCGCAGCCCCTGGGTATATGTGACAATATATTATCATGTTAACCAATTGGCCTTGGTATGATGTCTGTCCACATTTTTGCCACTAGTATATAGATGTTTTGTGTACACTTGTTTTGTCTTGTCATCAGTATTTCGATGTTAGTCATTCCACAAGTTACTGTATTTCCCAAAAAATGACTTACACATGAATGCTTGGTTTCATGGTTATGTGAACATCTGCCACCCAGAGCGCCATGCTTGAATCAAAGGTGAGAGGGATAAATGGGAAAACATGTCAACTTCTACGATTGGCTTCCTGGTTGCTAGTGAGATGGATAATTAATTATGTGAATATTGAACAAAAATGTAACTAATACATTCTACACAGTCACTTCCAGCGCTAATTGGCCTTCCAAGGTGTGGAGTAACAGATTTCAAATAAAATGGTGCTGTGAAAGGTATATATGGTATCCAAAACTAGGTGGGGTAATCCAAAAGGAACTACAAGAAAAACAGAAATGGTAGAGGTGCGCACACCTAGTGCATTACCAAAGATAATTTAATAATACATTTTTTTATATAAAAGTGGGTACCCACAAAAAGCAACTGACAAAAGGCATTAAAAACAATGCATGGACATACACAGAATACAGGGCACATCTAATGCGTTTCAGGGACGCACCCCCTTCCTCAGAGCTAGCAGAGGTGTTCCATTTATGTTTTTCTTGTAGTAACTAATACTTTGTTTAATGAGTTGCGTCGTTTTGGAGTCCTGAGATTTTGAATGGTATTCAAGTTAGCCACAACTAACTTTCCTGAACCCAAAGTCGAGAGCATGGAGACACAGAGGCCTTAAACATGGCACTTTCAAATATACCTCATTACCTAAATAACATAGGTGTCCTCCTCCTCCACATCATTATGTTTAGGGCTAAGTTACAAATGTGCTTTAACAGTAGTTATTCCGGTCAATCTAGACAATAGGTCTCATTTATCTAATTTACTGACATAAGAATTTTTTGAATATTCCCTCTGCTTCAAGTTTCTTGATGCAACTCAGACTGCTCATTTATAGTTTCTTTTTAGGCCCCTTTCACATGTGTGAACCATTCAGATCTGCCTGTCAGTTTTTTAGGCAGATCTGAACAGTCGTTCTATACAGCTCTATGGAAATCCAATCAACCTCGATCCGTTTCGCTCTGCAAAATCCAGACAGATGGATACCCTATTTTCCATCCGTCTGGTGGATCGGATGAAAACGGACAGGCGGTCTGTAATCATCCAATCCCCCCCATAGGGGAGAGTGGACTCTCTGACAGGTCCATCCCTGTGCAGAGACGGAGTTTCATCCGCCGACTAAGCGGGGATCAACGGAGCGATCCCCGCTGAGCAAGTGGATGCTAAATACGGACAGCCCCATGCAAAAGGGGCCTTAGGTATAATAAATATGCTCCAAACAATCATCATGCTAAATAAAACATAATCTGCAATAATTTTTATTTGTTATTTTTATAAATGCATAACAACTTGTAGAAACCACAAACTACTTTAGATTGTATACTGCACAAGATCTGTACACAGTAAAAGCAAAAGTAAAGCAAATACATTTTGCAGGCACTCACATATTTTTATTAAACATCAGCTAGATGAGTAATTAATCATTGACCCACAAAGGAAGGTTGTAAAATACAGCGTTATTAATAAACAAGAGCTGACTTCCCGTAACATGCAAACTAATGGGTTTTTGGGTATCATAAAAGAGCATGGCTGTTGACAATGCTTGGAAATGTGATCTGAAAATACAGAAGGTTTGAGAACTATAGGACTGGTCATTTATGTCTGTTTTTTTATAGGATTTAAGTTTTAGAATTTAGAAAAAGACATTTCCATTTGGTTACTGATACTAATTATCTCAGATTATATATCAGGTCAGATCAAGTTAGTGAAGTAGTCAGAACACCTTGAAAATATTACTGATGGAGCTAAGCTTTTTGTTAGCATTTTTGGTTGCTGCAAAAAAGTAAGTTTTCTGCTTTCTTATACCTCTTATACCTTGTACCTCTTAGCTCTTGGATTGAGCATTGTTTTTGTCATCAATACCTTTGACTGTATAAATCTAATATTGACAAAGAAGACCCCCTAGCCCACTAAGATAACAGTTACAATTGTCTTTTTCTTCATGGCACCTGGAACGTCACTCAGTAATATATACCACCAAGGTAATATTGACAGTGTTGCCTTTCAGACGTGTGGGTTCAAAGATTGCATACATTGATCATATGCCCATGTGCCTTTGCCTCTTTATTATCTTGTGAGAACTAATGCATGCTATGTTTGTCAGTGATGCAGGTTGAACAAATTGAACTTGCTATGCATGTAGCCAAGGGTTATGTGTACAACAATATACAGTGCCTTGAAAAAGTATTCATACCCCTTGAAAGCTACAACCAAAAACGTAAATGTATTTTATTGGGATTTTATGTGATAGACCAACACAAAGTGGCACATAATTGTGAAGTGGAGGGAAAATGATAAATGGTTTTCAATTTTTTTTACAAATAAATATCTGGAAAGTGTTGCGTGCATTTTGTATTCAGCCCCCCTGAGTCAATACTTTGTAGAACCACCTTTCGCTGCATTTACAGCTGCAAGCATTTTTGGATGTCTCCATCAACTTTGCACATCTAGAGAGTGAGATTTTTGCCCATTCTTCTTTGCAAAATAGCTCAAGCTCGGTCAGATTGGATGGAGAGCGCCTGTGAACAGCAATTTTCAAGTCTTGCCACGGATTCTCAATTGGATTTAGGTCCGGACTCTGACTGGGCCATTCTAACACATAAATATGCTTTACTCTCAACCATTCCATTGTAGCTCTGGCTGTATGTTTACGGTTGTTGTCCTGCTGGAAGGTGAACCTCCAACCCAGTCTTACATCTTTATCAGACTCTACCATGTTCTCTTCTAAAATTGGCCTGTATGTGGCACCATCCATCTTCCCATCAACTCTGACCAGCTTCCCTGCTGAAGAAAAGCTGCCACCACCATGTTTCACGGTGGGGATGGTGTGTTCAGGGGGATGTGCAGTGTTAGTTTTCTGCCACACATAGCGTTTTGCTTTTAGGCCAAAAAGTTAAATGTTGGTCTCATCTGACCAAAGCACCTTCTTCCACATGTTTGCTGTGTCCCTCACATGGCTTCTTGCAAGCTGCAAACAGGGCTTTCTTCTAGCCACCCTTCCATAAAGGCCAGATTTGTTTGCAAGACTAATAGTTGTCCTCTGGACAGATTCTCCCACCTGAGCTGTGGATCTCTGCAGCTCCTCCAGTTACCATGGGCCTCTTGGCTGCTTCTCTAATTAATGCTCTCCTTGCTCTGCCTGTCAGTTTAGGTGGACGGCAATGTCTTGGTAGGTTTTCAGTCGTGATATACTTTTTCCTATTTTTCTATAAGCTAACCCTGCTTTAAACTTCTTCTCAACTTTATCCCTGACCTGTCTGGTGTTTTCATTGGCCTTCATGATTCTCTTTGTTCACTAAGGTTCTCTAACCAACCTCTGAGGGCTTCACAGAACTGTATTTATACTGAGATTAAATTACACACAGGTGGACTCTGTTTACTAATTAGGTGACTTTTGAAGGCAATTGGTTCTACTAGATTTTAGTTAGGGGTATCAGAGTAAAGGGGGCTGAATACAAATGCACACCACATTTTTCAGACATTTATTTATAAAAAAAATTGAAAACCGTTTATCATTTTCCTTCCATTTCACAATTATAAGCCACTTTGTGTTGGTTTATCACATAAAATACATTTAAGTTTTTGGTTGCAACATGACAAAATGTGGAAAATGTCAAGGGGTGTGAATACTTTTTCAAGGCACTGTGTGTGTATATATATCCTGATGCCAATACATGGCAGCGCACACATGATATAGCTCCGCCCCTATATCCACCCACAGGACCTGTTAAGCTATATACAGTATCTCACAAAAGTGAGTACACTCCTTACATTTTTGTAAATATTTTATTATATCGTGTCATGTGACAACACTGAAGAAATGACACTTTGCTACAATGTAAAGTAGTGAGTGTACAGCTTATATAACAGTGTAAATTTACTGTCCCCTCAAAAGAACTCAACACATTAATGTCTAAACCGCTGGCACCCCTCACTTAGTACACCCCTAAGTGAAAATGTCAAATTGGGCCCAAAGTGTCAATATTTTGTGTAGCCACCATTATTTTCCAGCATTACCTTAAACCACTAGGAAATGGAGTTCACCAGAACTTCACAGGTTGCCACTGGAGTCCTCTTCCATGCCTCCATGATGACTTTATGGAGCTGGTGGGTGTTAGAGACCTTGTGCTCCTCCACTTTCCATGTGAGGATGTTCCACAGATGCTCCATAGGGTTTAGGTTTGGAGACATGCTTGGCCAGTCCATCACATTCACCCTCAGCTTCTTTAGCAAGGCAGTGGTCGTCTTGCAGGTGTGTTTGGGGTTGTTATCGTATTGGAATACTGCCCTGCGGCCCAGTCTCTGAATGGAGGGGATCATGCTCGGCTTCATTATGTCACAGTACATGTTGGCATTCATGGTTCCCTCAAAGAACTGTAGCTCCCCAGTGCCGGAATCACTCATGTAGCCCCAGACCATGACACTTCCACCACCATGCTTGACACTTTAGGCAAGACACAGTTGTCTTTGTACTCCTCACCTGGTTACTGCCACACACGCTTGACACCATCTGAACCAAATACATTTATCTTGGTCTCATCAGACCACATGACATGGTTCCAGTAATCCATGTCCTTAGTCTGCTTGCCTTCAGCAAACTGCAGGCTTTCTTGTGCATCATCTTTAGAAGAGGCTTCCTTCTGGGACAGCAGCCATGCAGACCAATTTGATGCAGTGTGCGGCATATGGTTTGAGCACTGACAGGCTGACCGCCTACAACTTCAACCTCTGCAGCAATACAGGCAGCACTCATACGTCTATTTCCCAAAGACAACCTCTGCATATGACGCTGAGCATGTGCACTCAACCTCTTTGGTCAACTACAGCAAGGCCTGTTTTGAGTGGAACTTGTCCTGTTAAACCGCTGTATGGTTTTGATCACTATGATGCAGCTCAGTTTTGGAGTCTTGGCAATCTTCTTATAGCCTAGACCATCTATGTAGAGCAACAATTCTTTTTTCAGGCCCCTTTAGAGAGTTCTTTGCCATGAGGTGCCATGTTGAACTTCCAGTGACCAGTATAAGAGAGCAAGAGCGCTAAAACCAAACAATTTGTAAATTTTCACTAAGGGGTTTATTCACTTTTGTTTCCAGCGGTTTAGACATTAATGGCTGTGTGTTGAGTTATTTTGAGGCGAAAGCAAATTTACACTGTTATACAACCTGTACACTCACTACTTTACTTTGTAGCAAAGTGTAATTTCTTCAGTGTTGTCACATATATATATATATATACAGTATCTCCAGAGCACAACCTCAGTATCTCTTTTCTATTTTTTTTATTCTACAATAATCAAAGCAATTCAGCCAGATGGTTCAATATGTGATAATGGGTTGAACAATACAGGTCTGATTTCTTAGGTAGAAGTGTGGGTCATTATAAGACCTGCTGCAAAGTCTATGATGTTTGGTATTTGAAATATTCCAATCACAATCTTTTATTAAGCGGCACACGATTATGATATTTTCCAAGGAAAATTTGAACAAAATCTTGCCCAATCGAACAAAAATGCAGATGGCTTATTTAAATTTAATTTAATTTGTCCAACAATAAATTAAGACAGAGGAGCTCAATATAAGACCAAATTAATTTAAAATATTTTTATGCAATACATATTTAAATTATTTATATTTAAATATTTAAATTATATATATATATGGATTATATTATTAATCAGGCAAGTTTGATTATGGGTCATTAAAGCAATGCTAAAGGTATATTAAAAAAAAAAAAAGAAATAACAAACATATCATGCTTACCTGCTCTGTGCAATGGTTTTACACAGAGCAGATCTTATCCTCTTCTTTTTGGGTCCCATGCTGTTGCTCCCGACTATTCCCCCCCCCCCCCCCGCTGAGTGTCCCCATAGCAAGGGGACACTCCATAAGACACACAGAACACAGCTCGGGGCTACTCCCTCCTCATTGGCTGTGCTTGACAGCAGTGGGAGCCTGTATGATGTTCTATTTTTTTCTTCTTTATGCAAAGCATTAAGAGACCAAATGTCATAGTTTGGGCTCCACTTCAATGTTCTAATTAAGTTTAATTCTAATCTATTTGTGTTACTTACAAAATAAGTACAAATGGCAGTGAAAGTGCAGTAAACTGTAGCAGCTAAATAGATTTCATTTGCTGAAGTTAGATCAATGCAATATGAATTTTGGTTGTTATGAGTTACTGCCCTTGGATTTTTACCCTTGGCCTTATTATGAAATCCTGGTATATGTTTCATTTCCTCTGCATCCTTAAGCTAAACTAGCTGATTTGCTTACGCTGTGTGTTTTCCCCAAGAGATAGCTAATTGATTAGTTACATTTTAGGTACAGTATTTGATTAGTTTGTCCAGATGACTTCCAGTCTATTTCCCTCTCACCTCACTATGCCTTGTTTGTGATTACTTTGTGTTCCATAATACTTAATCATGTTTCTAACTGTATACTTATCATCTGATTTACATATGCCAGAAAGTTTGTTGGAGCACATTTATTTTTAAGGCCTATTGAACAATTGTCTGGTTATTTTTTAGCCTGTTCTTTACCATGTAAGGAGTGTTGATGGGGAATTTTAGATTGCGGTAGGGCTCTTGGACTATATAATTTGCACACTTTACGGCAAACTGAGTTTTCCTTTCTCCAATGGATCACTCCAAACTCTTTGTCAGGACTACAGACATCTTCTCTGATGCTTTTTCTGCACCCAGAATCTTTTTTCTTCAGCCATTTGACAGCCAGTGATGATTCAACTCCTGCGAAAGAATTATGTTTCTAAAAAACTTGGTTCAACTCTTAACCTTGGTTCAAATTGGAATCTTAAAGATGAAAAAAATTCTAACAAAACTTAAATATGTTTTTTAGTTATATCAGATTATACATACAGTGGGTGCAACTGGTGTGATTACTTTATTGGAAAGTCCTTGACCAGATTCATGAAAGATGTAAGACAGTTTTCTAGCTAGTTCCGACACGTGCAATAAATTAAGCAAAATCTTTTTTTAAAGTTTTGGCTAGAGATCAATTTTTTACTGTCCCCAGAACAGTAAAAGAGGGAAGCTATTTTAATGGGGACACTAGTTCTGGTGACCTGGGGGTCCCAAGGGATTACATTAATTTGAAACATATGGGAAAACAATTCACTTCACGTTGAGTAAATTGTGTTGCATGTGTAAGTATTGTGACAAATGCGGGTATCTCACACCGCGCTGTCACTTACGTAACAATGCTACTAGCAGCTTCACCTGGCACAAAGATTTTTCAGCTTGTGTGACCCAATCTAGGTGCCAGCAGCCTGGGAGCAATTGTCACTAGGCTAATTAAGGAATTAACCCTTTAACTGCCACCACTGACTTTTTACTGAAGAGTCAGAACTTTCACCAATTACAACATTACAGCTATGCTCATAAGATTTTTCCTATACAGTAGCACTCTTCAAGAGACATATTCTTTTTTAGCTTGCATTAAAACTTAGGGACAAGGTTAACACTTTTCAAAATAAGCTTTTAATAATAAAAAGGTCAAAGTTGGTGCAAATAAAATATTTACAGAAAAAAGGTGTTTCAAAGAAATAAAGACATAATATAGCAATAGAGAAATAAGGTTGAATTGAGGAGGAAGGATACTTGCACTCAATGTCCTTGGGTTGAACAGAGTTCGGTCGATGAGCCAGGTATTATTGGTTCTCAAACTTGGCAGATGTTCCTGGTTTGATGGTAAAGAAGAAGTGACAACTGTCTTGGCATCTCCCTTTTTCTCTGCGATCAAACGGGTGTTGGCAGATGCTCTTTAACCACTTAGACATCTAGGGAGTGTCCATGGGCTATTCATTGGCTGTCCTGGGTTAATGACAGTGTCAGGGCCCTGTTTTACACCCAGTTCTATACCACTATACATATCTCCCAATATGTGCTGGTTGAATTCTTGAAACTGATAGATTAGGCCACTTTCACACTGGGGCGGTTTTCAGGCGCTACAGTGCTAAAAATAGCGCCTGTGTAGCGCCTGAAAAAATCCGGCCCCTTTCACTCCAGTGTGAAAGCCGAAGGGTTTTCACACTGTAGCGGTGCGCTAGCAGGACGGTGAAAAAAGTTCTGCTAGCCGCATCTTTGGAGCGGTGAAACCACTCATACCCATTGAAATCAATGGGGCAGTTCGGCTATACCGCTGGCAAAGCATCGCTGCAGCACCGCTTTGCGGGCGGTTTTAATCCATTTTCGGCTGCTAGCAGGGGTTAGAACCGCCCCGCTATCGGCCGCAGACCTCCACTAAAACGACGGTAAAGCGCCGCTAATAATAGCGGCGCATTTCCGCCGATGCCCACACCGCCCAAGTGTGAAAGGGGCCTTATTGTTCAGTATTGAGTTCCGTGTCCAGGGATACTAAACACAGGGTAGCTCAGGTAAACATGTCACCCAGATGGCATCTGACAGCTATATTCCCTTCTCTATGTATCACCTTGATTCGTTCAGTATGACGTTCCACATTCAAAGATATACTTTTTATTAATTTGTCATGTTCCTGTCTGAGTTTATGAATCGTGTGAGGATTTCTTAAGTTTTGAATTGGGCAGAGGTTTCTGAAAGGTCACTTCTGATTCAAATGCCTTTTACAATCCCAGTTATTTCTGGGTATCCTTTGATGGCATGCTATGTATTCTTAATGGATTTGGTCATAGTTTTACGATAGGTCTGGACAGCAGAAACAGACATCCTGCCAGGAATTGATTAACTGTTTTACAGCTCTGTACAGGCCTAAGCCTGGTTTCTGATGTCTCTAAGTTGAGATAACGGCTCTTTTGAAGTGTTCTAAAGTTAAGCCTATGGATTCCATGTATTAAAGGAGGAGGGGAGGGATAAGATCACTGCTGCAATGTAACTGTTCTGCAAAACTGTCATGGCTGACCTATGATTTCTGAACATGGCTGCTGGTTACAGCTTTTCGTGTGTCTAGTATGTGATATCATTACAAGTATTATTTCACTGCCAAAATTCTGTCTGAGGCAAATCTTCCACTGATTCATGTGCGCCTTGCAGACAGTTACATTCACAAAATGCACAACCACAGGCAGCATTTTGGGAGTAGTAGGTGTAGGTGGAGCCACAATACAGTGCTGGTTGTCTAAACAGATCTGGAGCAGTGATGCCTGCAATGGGCTGAAAACACAGCAATAGCTGTACTATCTGGCAGGACCACGATTTTACTGTGATCACAAATACAGTAATTGTGTGCCGCAGCAGCATACTACCTTGAAGCTAAGGTAAAGATCAGAATAACAACCTTTTTTCAATTACACTTTGATGGAAAGGTGCTATGATATGCCTTGTACTAGTAAACATAGTGCTGGACACATGGTTAGGGGGTTCTTACTTTATTGGAATACAATGGGAACATTGAGACAGGAAATCACATAGTTTTACTAGAAAATAACATTACAATATACAAAAACAAAAACTGTATAGCCTAGTGGTATAACTACTAATCAGAGTGCTTTGAAAAAGTATTTATACCCCTTGAAATGTTCTACATTTTGTCATGTTACAACCAAAAATGTAAATGTATTTTATTGGAATTTTATGTGATAGACCAACACAAAGTGGCAGATAATTGTGAAGTGGAAGGAAAATGATAAATGGTTTTCAACATTTTTTTTACAACTAAATATCTGAAAAGTGTGACGCGCATTTGTATTCAGCCCCCCTGAGCCAATACTTTGTAGAATCACCTTACTGCAATTATAGCTGTCAGATTGGATGGTGGGTGTCTGAACAGAAATTTTCAAGTTTTGCCACAGATTTTCATTTGGATTTCGGTCTGGACTTTGACTGGACCATTCTAACACATGAATATGCTTTTATCTAAACCATTCCATTGTAGCTTTGGCTGTATGTTTAGGGTGATTGTCATATTGGAAGGTGAACCTCCACCTCAGTCTCAAGTCTTTTGCAGACTCTACCAGGTTTTCTTCTAAGATTGCCCTGTATTTGGCACCATCCATCTTCCCATTAACTCTGACCAGTTTCCCTGTCCCTGCTGAAGAGGACCATCCCCACAACATGATGCTGCCACCACAATGTTTCACAGTGGGGATGGTGTGCTCAGGGTGATGTGCAGTGTTGGTTTTCCACCACACATAGTGTTTTGCTTTTAGACCAGAAAGTTAAACATTTGCTTTCTTCTTGCCACTCTTCCATAAAGGCCAGATTTGTAGAGTGCACGACTAATAGTTGTCCTGTGGACAGATTCTCTCATCTGGGCTGTGGATCTCTACAGCTCCTCCAGAGTTACCATGGGCCTCTTGGCTGCTTTTCTGAATAATGCTCTCCTTGCCTGGCCTTTTTAGGTGGACGGCCATGTCTTGGTAGGTTTGCAGTTGTGCAACTCTTTCCATTTTCGGAGGATGAATTGAATAGTGCTCTGTGAAATGTTCAAAGCTTGGGATATTTTTTTATAACCTTAATTCTTCTTTAAACTTCTCCACAACTTTATCCCTGACCTGTCTGGTGTGTTCCTTTGCCTTCATGATGACGATTTGTTCACTAAGTTTCTCTAACAAACTTCTGAGGGCTTCACAGAACAGCTGTATTTATACTGAGATTAAAATTACACACAGGTGGACTCTATTTAATAATTAGGGGACTTCTGAAGGCAAATGGGTCGACTAGATTTCAGTTAGGGATATCAGAGTAAAGGAGGCTGAATACAAATGCACGCCACACTTTTCATACATTTATGTATAAAAACTTTTGAAAATCATTAATCAGTTTCCTTCAATGTCAAAATTATGTGCCACTTTGTGTTGGTCTATCACATAAAATCCCAATAAAATACATATACGTTTTTGGTTGTAACATGACAAAATATGGAAAATTTCAAGGGATGTGAATACTTTTTCAAGGCACTGTATATGAGAATGGTTGTTGCACCTATGTCTTTCATAAACAGCATACTAACACCCCACTAAACAACTACTCCTCTAAGTCCCACATTCTTTCTGAGTACTTTGGCTTTGGTAGTGGTTTTTCATAGCATCTGCTGTTATCATATATGTTTCACAAGCACAACCACATTTTGTCCAATAAGGTCTTGGATGTCTGGTCATTTGACCCTTTGCAAGCTTCATACACAACAAAGGATAGCCTCTAGGTCTCCCTCTTTCTACTTCTTCAAAAATCTGTGAACTAGGAGCCCTTTGTCATAACATAATTCATTGCCTCAGGCCGCGTACACACGGGCGGACTGTTGGCTCAACTTTGTCCGCTGAACAGTGTTTCAGTGGACAGTCCGCTTGTGTGTGGGGCTTCAGCGGACAGTTTTAGCGGACAGTTTGACGAACAAAGTTTTTCGGAAATTCCGAAAAACTGTCCGCTGAAACTTGGTTTGAGCGAACAGTCCGCCCGTGTGTAGGCTACTTTCGAAATGAGCAAACTGTTCCCGCTCGGAGGGAAGTCTGCTCATTTCGAGCGCGTGTGCAGGTAGGCGGGGCCCGCGACGGAGACGTCGCGGGCTCCGCCGCCTGGAATGGACTTAAAGGGGAACCCCAACGCCGAAAAAAATCGGCGTGGGGGTCCCCCCAAAGTCCACAACAGACCCTTGTCCGAGCACGCTACCCGGCCGGCCAGGAAAGGGGGGCGAGCGAGCGCGCCCCCCCTCCTGAGCCGTACCAGGCCGCGTGCCCTCAACATGGGGGGTGCCTTGGGGAAGGGGGGGCCGCGCGGCCCCCCCACCCCAAAGCACCTTGTCCCCATGTTAATGAGGACAAGGGCCTCTTCCCGACAACCCTGGCCGTTGGTTGTCGGGGTCTGCGGGCGGGGGGCTTATCGGAATCCGGGAGCCCCCTTTAATAAGGGGGCCCCCGGATACCGGCCCCCACCCTATGTGAATGAGTATGGGGTACAATGTACCCCTACCCATTCACCTGTAAAATAAAAGTACCCAAAAAAAAACAACACACGAGATAAAATATTTTATTGCACAGCTCCGGGGGTCTTCCGTCTTCGGGGGTCTTCTCGCCGGACTCCTCCGCTATCTTCTTGTAGCTCTTTTGCTAGCGGAGGAGTCCGGCTTTCTTCCTCCCCGCCGCCGGCCTCTTCTCCCGACTTGGGGGGTCTTGTCCCCCTCTTCGGTTCTTCTGCCGGGCCACCGCGCCTTCTTATAGCTCTTTTGCAGGCGGTGGCCCGGTCTTCTGTCGCCGCCTTCCGTTCTTCTGTCGCCGCCTTCTGTTCTTCTGCCGGGCCACCGCGCCTTCTTATAGCTCTTTTGCAGGCGGTGGCCCGGTCTTCTGTCGCCGCTGTCGCCGCCGCCTTCCGTTCTTGTTCTTCTTCTTGTTCTTGTTCTTCTCCAGGAGATGTTGACACGTCGCTCTCTCCGGCCGGAATGCCAGAGCCGCGCTGAGCGGCCACTTATATAGTGACAATGGGGCGGTGTCACATGGTATATGTCACATGGGTTGGTCACATGGTGGCCCCGCCCCCTTACGATGTCATAGTCCCCATGTGACATCAACCCATGTTACCAACCCATGTGACATATACCATGTGACACCGCCCCATTGTCACTATATAAGTGGCCGCTCAGCGCGGCTCTGGCATTCCGGCCGGAGAGAGCGACTTTTATTTTACAGGTGAATGGGTAGGGGTACATTGTACCCCATACTCATTCACATAGGGTGGGGGGCCGGTATCCGGGGGCCCCCTTATTAAAGGGGGCTCCCGGATTCCGATAAGCCCCCCGCCCGCAGACCCCGACAACCAACGGCCAGGGTTGTCGGAAAGAGGCCCTTGTCCTCATCAACATGGGGACAAGGTGCTTTGGGGTGGGGGGGCCGCGCGGCCCCCCCTTCCCCAAGGCACCCCCCATGTTGAGGGCACGCGGCCTGGTACGGCTCAGGAGGGGGGGCGCGCTCGCTCGCCCCCCTTTCCTGGCCGGCCGGGTAGCATGCTCGGACAAGGGTCTGTTGTGGACTTTGGGGGGACCCCACGCCGATTTTTCTCGGCGTTGGGGTTCCCCTTTAAGTCCATTCCAGGCGGCGGAGCCCGCGACGTCTCCGTCGCGGGCCCCGCCTACCTGCACACGCGCTCGAAATGAGCGGACTGTTGCCTCGTGTGTGGGCGAGTCCGCTCATTTCAAAAGTTGCGCGGACTTAGTACGACGAACTTAGTTTGCCGTATTTGTCCGCTCAAAAAGTGCCGTGTGTGGGCGTGTTCGTTCATTCAAAAGTTTGAGCGGACTGTTTGACGAACTTAGTTTCGGCAGACAGTCCCCGCGTGTGTACGCCGCCTAAGAGTATTTGTATATGCATACCCTTTCCATGACTGGTTGAGTCCATAACTAATATATTGTTGGGTAATTCAAGCTTCATACATTCCTGATTGTCCACTTACATTGGTTCTCCAAGATCTTCAAGTAGCTGCGACAACCACCAGACTTAAGGACAAGCATAAGCTGCTGACATATATTCAGCTTCTGTAGAAGATATTGTCACTTAGATTTGTTTTTTGTTATTCTAGCATATTGGACTATTGCCTAATTAGAAAAAAATAACCTCATGTTCATTTATACAATGGGATCACTTGCCTAATATTAGTCTACATATCCCGTGTTGTCTTGGGCAGATGATATCAGTTTGTATTTACAGAGAAGTGACATGACAGCTCCACTGGTGTACTTACACCTTTGTATTCTGTAAGTTCCCAAGTGTGGAGCTGGTTGAGGGATGTCATCTCTTTATCTGCATCTTTAGGCTTGGTTCACACTACTGAGATGCAGTTTTAATTTCCAATTTCAGTGTGATTATTCACTTCACAAATGCTTAACTGGGAAAATACGTCATGATTTTGATGTTAAATACTGGGGGTTATGGCTGCAGCTAGATGCCAGAACCTCAGTATAATGTTTTCCCTTAGGCACCGGTCTTTCCAATAACAGTGCTCCAAGTGGCGGATTCACCGGTAGGTCTCTTAACAGCAGCCGGAGGGGTTGACCCCCCCTTGCAACTTTCTGATGGTTTTTGGGCTTACTTGGCAGATTGGGAAAATCGAAAACGAATCTAGCGCAGGCTATAATGTATATATGTTTGGGGGGTTCTAGATAATATTCTAGCAAAAAGGTTGTAGGTGGCTCAGCTTCTTCTTCCATTTCAGGTAATAAATCATTGACAGAAATTTAAATTTCTGTGATGTTATGTTCCTTTTCCTGCATCACACATGGGGCTTTTTGCTCATGTGTTGTTTAAAATCACCTCATAAGGCTTTTGACACATACAGTATACAAAAGTATTCACTCTTTTTCACCCATTTTTTGTTGCCTCACAACCTGGAATTAACATGGATTGTTTGAGGATTTGCATCATTTTATTTACAGAACATGCCCACAACTTTAAGGACGATTATTTTTTTAATGTAAAGCAAACAACAAATAGGAAAAAATAACAGAAAAAGTCAATGTGCATAACTATTCACCCCCCTAAAATCAATACTTTGTAGAGCCACCTTTTGCAGCTATCACAGCTCCAATTCGCTTTGGATATGTCTCTATGAGCTTGCCACATCTTATCACTTTTTGCCCATTCTTCCTTGCAAAACTGCTCCACCTCCTTCAACTTGGATAGTTTGCGCTAGTATACAGCAATCTTTAAGTCTGACCACAGATTTTATATTGGATTGAAGTCTGGGCTTTGACTAGGCCTTTCCAACACATTTACATGTTTCCCCTTAAACCACTCAAGTGTTGCTTTAGCAGTGTGTTTCCGGTCGTTGTCCTGCTGGAAGGTGAACCTCTGTCCTACCCTCAAATCACACACAGAGTGGTACAGGTTTTGCTCAAGAATATCCCTGTATTTAACACCATCCATCTTTCCCTCAACTCTGATAAAAAGTATCCCGCGCTAAATGCTAAAAAAAATGGCATACAGGTAATAAATGATACACTGGTAACAATTAATAAAATTAATCAAACAGTCCCCAGTGAAAACAAGGTGCTTGTGCTAGTGAAACAATATCCAGTGCTGTGACTTGAATAATAGATGGATGATTCCATGCTTAAGTGCTTTAAATAGGGTGCCCCCATAATAGATGTGCACTCACCCCTGGGAGTGGACCAACTATCGCTAGTTAGGTCAAATGCGCGTGTGGGGCGACCCCTATGGATATCCTCTGAACCATTGATTGGCAGCAGTGAATGTAACTCATATAAATAGATATAATAGAAAAAGCCTCATTGCGCAGTACCGTTGATAAAGAGCTTTTTATTCCAAAAAATATAAAGGTATTGAACTCACATGTATGAGTGCTTAATGTCCTGGCACCTGGAGTGAACAGCAGGTATAAGTAAATCCGTGAAATCTACCCTGTTGGTTGATGCAGCTGCTGCTCACTCAATAAAGGCTTGATTTCCAGATTGATTGATTTCCAGATTGAATGTGTAGGCTGAAGTGTGTCACAATAAAGTGACTCAACCTCTATGCATTTCGGCTTATCAAATTGGCCGTCCTCAGGAAGTTACAATTCCACCATTTTAACTGAGGGCATAAATGCCCTCAGCATGAATCAAGTGATCACTTGATCGCTCTTCAGGTGTATGAAGAACTTGAAAAGTGATTTGTGGCAATAAAAATACGATTCTATCTCCTTTTAGTCCACTGGGTTTGTGTGAGAGAAGGTCATTGAAGGTCTGTATGGAAAAAAGACAGCTGGAAAGGGAGAATCATATTGCTTAAGGCAGGTTTTATTTTAATTCTCTCTGCCTCCTTACATTAACCACTTCCCACCCAGCATATAGCAGAATGACGGCTGGGCGGTGGTTGCGTTATCCTGACCAGACGTCATATGACATGTGGTGATCGGAAAGACAGCGTGTGTCCCTGGGCCATAACCCATCCCCAATCATGGTAAACAGCCAGCGAAATTGGCTGTTTACCATGTGATCGGATGTGTCCAATCACAGCCGGATACAAGTGTAAACAAACAGCTGTCACTAGGAGATTCCTGCTTCTTCTCCTCTCACACCGATCGTGTGAGGAGAGAGCAGGGATCAGTGAGTGATCAGTGTCTGTACTGTATATTGTACACCTTACTGTGCACAACACCCCTCCCCCCACCAATAAAGAGAACCTGTCACCAGTACTGTCCCACAGCCCATCTGCATCTGTCACAGTCAATCTGGATCAGTCAGACAGCCCATCATCTCACATCTGTAACATAGCCCATCTGTGACACAGGCCCGCCACCAATACGGCCATCAGTACTGCCACACAGGCCTGCCACTAGTACTGCCATCCATAATGCCACACAGGCCTGCCACCAGTGCCGCCATCGATACCGCCACAGGTCGGATGATGAGAGCAGTGATGAGCTAGAGTAGAGAGCAGTGGATCGGAGTCAGCGGAGGAAATTGTCCCTCCTAAAAGAAAAAAGAGGTCAGGACCAAGATCAGAAGACCTAGCTACCACCAGCAACGCCAGACCCTTGAAAGAGGAGGCCAGTACCAGTACTGGAATTACACGCCCAACTCAAAGAATCTGGGCCCAGTCCTACCTTCCCAATGCCGTGGCAAACCCCTTATGGTTGCCTGCCAGCTCAGGGTCAGCTATAATCTCCCCTTTCACCACACAGCCAGGTGTGCAGCCCAACACTACAAATTTTTCACAATTTGATTATTTTTATTTATTTTTCCCAGAAGATTTGTTGCAGAATATGGTGGCCCAAACCAATCTCTATGCAGAGCAATTTATTGCTGCCAACCCCAATTCATCCTATGTTCCAATAGCGACGTCACACACTGGACCAATTTAAATTGTTTTTGGGCCTTACTTTTAATATGGAGCTTACAAAGAAGAACAAACTGCATGCCTACTGGTCCATCCACCACATGCCGATATATTCTGCTGTCATGTCCAGAACACGCTATGACATGATTATGTGTTTCCTACATTTTAATGATAATTCCCAGTGCCCTCCCTGAGACCACCCCAACCATGACAAATTGTACAAAATACGCCCCCTAATAAATTATTTTTCCCAGCGATTTGCTAAAATGTTTATCCCCATCGCAAATATATGTGGATGAATCCCTTATCCACTTTACTGCCCGAGTGCAGTTCAAACAATATATCCCAAGTATGAGAGACAAGTATATGTTAAAATGTAATAAACTTTGTGATTGAGCCACTGGATACATGTACACCTTCCTTATTTATGAAGGCAAAGACTCTCAGCTCCAGCCCCCTGAGTGCCCCACATATATTGGAACCAGTGGGAAAATTGTTTGGGAGCCAGCATACCCCCTGTTCAAAAAAGTATACCATTTATATGTGGACAATTATTGTACTAGCTTGCCCCTTTTTCATCACCTGTATCGTAAAAAAAAACCCTGGCCTGCGTTACCTTAAAAAAAAAAAACACGTAAGGGCTTCCCACAGAATCTATTAACAAAAAAAACGACAAAACGGGGAATCTGCATTCATGAGAAATAAGGAAGTGTTGGCCATGAAGTGGAAGGACAAAAAATATGTACGTACTCTCTACCACTATCCCTACTATCAGAGAAGATGCGACCCTGTTGTAAAGCCTGAATGTGTCCACGACCATAATCTGTTCATGGGGTGGAATGACCAGATGTTAAAACCATATTGGTCAACCTGATAATCCTGTTACTGGTATAAAAAAGTTAAATTTCATCATTTTCATATGGCCATGTTTAATTTGTCTGCCACCAAAAATCCACTGAAAACCAATCCATCACCTTCCTCAAATATATTGAAGACGTCATCACTGCCCTGATTTACCAGCAAGGACCCACCCCAGGAAGCATTTGCTCTGATAGCGCGAATTGACTTCATGAGCAACATTTTCCCTATAACATTCCCGCCACAGAATCAGGAAGAAGACACCAAAAGAGATGTCGTGTATGCAGCAGAGGAGCAGTTAGAAGCAATACAAGTTATTATTGCCCCCAGTGTCCCTCCCAACCTGGCCTGTGCATTGGCGATTGCTTCAGATGTTACCACACATCCATTAGATTTGAGTTCCTCTTATTTTAAACAGACTGCCATTTCTCCATTTCAAATACCTGTGTGGATCATTTGCCTGCTACCATGTTTCTACCTTCCACGTTAACTGGCCCTGGCCTGCCATTTTAAACCAAGTTTCTGACTTCTGCGTGCACCAACCTCAGCTTGTTTACAGACTATGCCTTTGCCTGCTATTTTAACCACTTGCTTACTGGGCACTTAAACCCCCCTCAGTCCCAGACCAATTTTCAGCTTTCAGCGCTGATGCACTTTGAATGACAATTGTGCGGGCATACAACACTGTACCCAAATGAAATTTTTATCATTTTTTTCCCACAAATAGAGCTTTCTTTTGGTGGTATTTAGTTACAGCTGGGAGTTTTATTTTTTGCTAAACAAACAAAAAAAGATGCAAAAAAATAAAAATAAATAAATCATGTTTTAATAGTTTGTTATAAAATTTTGCAAACGGGTCATTTTTCTCCTTCATTGAAGTGCGCTGATTAGGCGGCACTGATGGCTGCATTGGTGGGCACTGATGGGCTGCATTGGTGGGCACTGATGGGCTGCATTGGTGGGCACTGATAGGCTGCACTGGTGGGCACTGATAGGCATAGTTAAGGCGGCACTAATAGGCACAGATAAGGCGGCACCGATGGGCACAGATAAGGCGGCACTGATGGGCAAAGATGGGCACAGATAAGATGGCATGGATGGGTGGCACGGATAAGTGGCACGGATGGGTGGCACGGATGGGCACTGATAGGTACCACTGATAGATGGGACTGATGGGCACTGATAGGTGGCACTGATAGGTGGCTCTGATAGGTGGCACTGCTGGGCACTGATGGGCGGCACTGCTGGGCACTGATGGGCGGCACTGCTGGGCACTGATGGGCGGCACTGGGTCGCAGCACCTTTGAGGCAGATTGTGGGCACTGTGGGTGGCACTGTTGGTGGCACTGCTGGATGGCACTGTGGGTGGCATTGTGGGTGGCACTGTAGGTGGCACTGTGGGCACTATGGGCACTGATGGGGGGCACTTACTTTTATTCAGGATGGCACGGCGGTGGGCAGGTGGGCACTGGCAGGGGGCAGGTGGTCAGCTGTATTGCTGGCCGTGATCGGGACTGATGTCCCGATCACGGCCGCCGGTGATCGGCTTTTTTTTTCTCTCCTCGCGCTGTCAGCGCGAGGAGGAATAATAGCCGATTACCGGCTCCGTTCTATCACATGATCAGCTGTCATTGGCTGACAGCTGATCACGTGATAAGGGGTCGGGATCGACCCCTTGCACGGATCGGTGATCAGGCGAGTCTCACGGACTCGCCGATCACAGAGCGCGCCGCGCGCGCCCCTCAGGGGGCGCGCAGGCCGCTCGTACACGGGACGACGTCAATAGACGTAGTCCCGGAAATGTAGGTCCGCGCTAATGCCGTCATTTGGCAATAGCGTGGATCTGTAGTGGTTAAACTACGTTTCTGACTTCCACGTGCACCGACCTCAGGCTGTTAATCGACCATGTTTTTGCCTGCCACTTAGACTGATCTTTTGCCCTTCTACTTTAGTACACAGGGGTTTGACATATGTGAGGGGCTTCACAATAGCATTCTGAGTAGAGAAAAACTGTTTTTGGTTTTCTTTGTGCCCAGAACAGGATCTTGTGTTTCAAGAGGCTTCAAAGAAATTTAGGTGGGAGAAGCCTTTACCCCTGTTCCCCTGGCCCTAAGCTTGATTGTCTGTCCTGCTGCCTGGACAAATACTTTGGCTGTGCTGACCATATCGCTGCCTGTAATGACCTAGGACTTTATGGACCATATTTCTTCCTGCTGCCTGGACTAATACTTTGGCTGTGCTGACCATATTGCTGCCTGTAATGACCCAGGACTTTATGGACTATGTTTCCTCCTTCTGCTTGGACCAATACTTTGGCTGTGTTGATTAAATCTCTGCCTGGTGCCTCTACTGACTATGGACAGTATTTCTGCCTGGACATCTCTGCCTGCCTCCCAATGCTTTGGCTGTGCTTTGGCTGTGCTGACAGTATCTCTGCCTGTACTAACTATGGACAGTATTCCTGCCTGCTGCCTGGATGATTGCTTTTGATGTCGCTGACCACATCTCTGCTTGTTGACTGAACCGATGCTCTCCTCTGTGGACCACTGCACTACTAAAACCACAGGTAATCTTTTGTTATTTGGTATGTACATGCTATGTGTTAGAAATAAAGGGCCTTCAAAAATGTGATCGGTAGTCAGAAAATCATATGTGTAATATATGCCCGCAGAACACCTGAAGGTGCTACTTCAATGTTGGGTCTCTGTATGTGGCCTGGCTATGCAAAAGTCCCACACATGTGGTATCGCCATACTCAGGCGGAGTAGCAGAATGTATTTTGGGGTGTAGTTGCAAGTATGATAAGTTGTTTGGTGTGAGAAATAACCTGTTAGTATGACAAGTTTGTGTAAAAAAAAAAAAATCACAACTTAAAAAAACTCGCCATGCCTCTTACTAAATACCTTGGACTGTCTACTTTCCAATAGGGGGTAATTTGGGGAGGATTTCTACTTTCCTGGCTTGTTAGTGTCTCAAGAAATGAGATAGGCTGTCAGTATATCAGGTGTGATCAATTTTCAGTGATTTGTACCATAGCTTGTAGACGTGTATAACTTTCACACAGACTAAATAATATCCACTAATTTCTGTTATTTTTTTACCAAAGATATGTAGCAGTATACATTTTGGCCCAAATTTATGAAGCAAAATTACTTATTTTCAAATTTTTACAATAGAAACTAAAAAAAGATGTTTTTTCCCCAAAAATTTTCGCTCTTTTTTCGCTTATATCGCAAAAAAATATATAAAAATAAAACAGCAGTGAATAAATACTACCAAAAGAAAGCTCTAAAAATTTTAAGAGAAAAATACTAAAAATGTTGTTTGGATACAGTGTAGCATGATTGAGTAATTGTCATTCAAAGTGTGAGAGCACTGAAAGCTGAAAATTGGTCTGGGCAGGAAGGTGTATAAGTATTGAAGTGGTTAAACTAGATGGTTTGCTTACACTATACTGTTTTCCCAAGAGGCCAGTAATTGATTAGTTACATTTTAGCTCTTTGATGAGTTTGTCTAGATGACTTCCAGTCTGTTTCCCTCTCTCCTGCAACCAGACCATTCGATGTCTGTAATTGTTGTACTAATTTTGTAAGCTGCATACTTGTGATTGAATATAGGAACTGAAAATGTATGTCTTTGCTTTGGGTTATATTTAACTGAAATGCCAGCAGGAATTGCCAGTTTTTACTGCCCACAACAACTGAGTTTTTCTGATGGATAAGGATTGATGAACTGAAAATGTATGAGTCGTATTCTCTTTCACCTTAAACTAGCCATTTTACCAGCTACTACAAATGTCATTACACAACAGTCTGTACTCTGGTTAGTTATTGGGCGCATGCGTATAAGTTGATACAGTATTAATTTAAACAAATTCTGTGTTTTTTGTAGGTAATACTATTAACAGGGTTGATCTTTTCACTGTCCTGTGTTAAATTACAGGTATCATTTTATTAAAATATCTTTTTTTTCTTTTAGTCTGTGTGTTTCAATGTGATGTTTCTTTTTGCCCTTATTGTATCTGGTATCACAGAACATTGTCGGTTTTCTATAGAGTGACTGCAGCAGAAGTTGTTTTATTTTAGTCATTCTCCCTCTCATTGAAAGCCTGCATAGAACTCTAGATCTTCTAGCTGAAGATTATCAGAAAGGGAAATAATTACTCCTTCAACTTATGTAGAATGTTCTGAGCTTGAACTATTGAACTCTGTAAACAACAGGTTTTTTTTCAGCAAAGCAGACTGCATTCACACTTGAGCATATCTCATTCAGGTGATTTTAAAAGCTTTTTTAGACTTTTTCTGGAAATTTTTCACACATTTTTGGATCTTCTTTGAGGCAGGATCACACATTTGTGGCCAAATAGACATTTATGGTGTAGAGCCCTCTGACCGATACGGATAAGGATGACAAACAAGGATAACATAAACTCGCTTACTTGAAATGGACCTGAAAGTGTGCCCTGGTCTAACGTACGGTATACCAAAATAAGGGGGCATACCTCAAAAATGAAATGAATATGAAATGATGAAATGAGTACTCCCATGAGGAGTATGCTGGAGAGAAGCCCTGATAAAAGGGCGGGTGGGCGGGTATCGCGCACTGGAACCGACGAGGAAGGATGGGCGGACGGCGGGTTATATACACGACCGGGCTCCTCCCATAATTTCAGGCCACCATACTGGCCTTTCTATTTATGGTGTAGAGCCCTCTGACCGATACAGATAAGGATGACAAACAAGGATAACATAAACTCGCTTACTTGAAATGGACCTGAAAGTGTGCCCTGGTCTAACGTACGGTATACCAAAATAAGGGGGCAAAACACTCAGGTAGGGAATACATTTTATTGAACCAAGACTGTTACTGGGTGAGTTTGACGAAGGCCTGGGCCATCTCTACTTGCGGATTGGGTATGTAACGGGCAAAACAGGAGGATTTCCATCTACCCAACTTTTTGATAATATGGACCGGGACCCCTTGGCGGGAGGCCGTCGAAGCTGCCCCGATACGAAATGAATGTCCAGAGTAGTGGGCAGGATTGAGGTGAAGGATGCCCAGGAGTATCCTGACATGTTCCATGAACTGGGCTGCGTTGAGAGGTTTCGTGTGGAAGGGCAGAAGCGGGCCAGTCCCTGGTTGATCGGCCAAAAGGGTCAACAAGCGGGTGAGAACAGTGACCGGGCACCAGCGGTTGTAGGTTTTATAGAAGTGAATGTCCGTGCCTGATCCAAGCTGCTGTGTCTTGGAAACCGCTAAATGTAGGATGAAGTGGTCCTCGAACCTGATTAGATGGTGCTTGCACAGCGTGCGTGCCGAGGGGCTACTGCAGGTAAACTCGCCTGGTCGCAAGAAGCCGTAGAAGGCCAGATGTATGGCTGCTTGCAGGACGACACTAACGTGGAGACCGAAAGGTGAAGAGGCCAGAATATCTGACATGTCCCTGAACACTTCACCTGTGATAGGCAGCCGTTTGGTGCTGGACACCGGCCGACGCTTCTGAATGCCGCGCATGAGAGCCCGGATGGCGTGGTAAGTGAACAAGGAGGGCTTAGTAGGGTCCTGAAGGGACGTGAAATGTTGTACCCCGGCCAAGTACAACCGGATCGTATTAAAAGACAATGCCAACTCCGAATGGCAGTAAGAAATGAAGGCAAGGACTTGTTTGACCCGGGAGGACTCTGTGCTGTGAGACGATGCGAAGCGGCTAAAGGCCCTCCAGGCTGATTGATAGGCCTTGCGGGTATTGTTTGAGAGGGAGAGATCAATGAGTTGAGTTGCTGCTGAGAGGTGTGGGGCTAATCCAAGGTCAGTTGAGACCAGTCCGGGATAGCCGCTGATGTTGGTCCGGCTCCGGGCACCTGGTCAAAAAACGAAACAAAGTTAAAGCGGGAGAGGGCATCCGCTGCCTGATTAAATTTACCGGGGACAAAGGAACAATGAAGGTTGAACTGAAACAACAATGAGAGCTGGGTCAGTCGCCGCAGGAAGGACATAATCTGTAGAGACCTGGACCTGCCTTTATTAATGATCTCCGCAGTGGCCAGGTTATCTGTAGAAAAAAACACCGTCTGGCCCGACCAGCTGCGGCCCCACGTGTGTGCAGCGGCTACAATGGGATATAACTCGAACAGGGAGGACGTCTCAGTGAAGCCAGGAATAGCCAGTATCTGGGGAGGCCAGGGGGCTGCGAGCCAGAGGTTGCCAAAGATCGCCGCAAAGCCCGTGGAGGCCGCCGCGTCGGTCGTCACCCGAGGTGAAAGGGAGGACACGGAGGGGACGAACAGGGACACTCCATTCCAGGAAGATAGGAATTCCTCCCACATGGCAAGGTCTGCTATAGCTGTGGAATCCAGGCTGAGTACTTGCTCCGGGTCCTGAGAGTGGGACAGTAAGGCTAACAGGCGTGACACGAACGAGCGCCCCTGAGGGATGATGCGCATGGCAAAGTTAAGCATGCCCAGAAGGGATTGAAGCTGTCTCTTGGTACAAGTCCTGGCACGGGTGAAGTCCCTCAGGACCGTCCTGATGCGGGTCAGTTTATCCGGGGGAAGGCTGGCCTGCATAGTGTTAGTGTCTAGGCTGACCCCGAGAAAGGTAATGGCCTGCGATGGCCCCTCCACCTTATGCTCGGCAATGGGGACGTTAAGATTATTGAAGACTGCCCTCAACTTACCCAGATCTTGTGGAGGAGAGCCGGGTGACTCTATTAGCAGGAAGTCATCCAGATAATGAATGACTTCCTGACACTGGGCTACGTGCAGCAAGATCCATGCGAGAGCCTGCGCAAAAGTGTCGAAGAGCCAGGGACTACTCTTGGATCCGAACGTGAGTTTAGTGGCGAAGTAGTACCGCTGCCTCCACTTAATGCCATGCCAGCACCAGAGGGATGGATGGATGGGAAGAAGCTTGAAGGCGTTTGAGATGTCGGCCTTGGAAAGCCAGGTACCTGTGCCTGTTTTAAGAATGACCTGGATGGCCATGTCTACCGATGCATATTTAAGGGAGAACTCCTCAGAGGGGATAAGGGAATTGAGGCTGGGGACCGTGGAGGAATGAGGCGCTGACAAATCATAAACCAATCTGAGTTTATTAGAGAACTTGCCCTTGACAAGCCCAATAGGGCTGACTCGCCAGGTGTTAAATGGGGGCTGTACGAAAGGGCCGATGACAAAGTCCTGGTCTAGCTCAGATTGCAGCAGTAGGTCAATGGCTTGTTCATCCGTGGCTGCCGACCGTAGGTTCTGGCATTCGTGCGTGATGTGAGGGAGAGAGACAAGTCCAGTATGAAAACCATGCGTGAAGCCCTGGACGAGGAAGGCGGATAGTGAGGGGGTAGGATGACTGGTGAGGTAGGCACTAAGCCATGAAACGTTGAGCCGGGATAGTCAGGACCTCTTGTGCGGCTTGAGCTCACACATCAGCCGGGGGTGAGCTCTATGACACTGGGTGCACACATGGAGCAGCCTACACTGGCTAAAATTGCACGACCCACTGTTGTAATTGTTACAGATTGGTGCACCGCCCATGGTTTTGACTGGGCGCCCAAGCTTATCGGTCTGTGGCAGGCGTGCCGGTGCCTGTAGGCCCTGAGCGGCACTCGAGGTAGATGGACCGTCTAAGGGCGGGGCTGCCACTGAGCTAGCGCACCAAGCTGAAGTATGAGTTGCTGACTGGCAGATCGCACACAGAGGGGACCGTAGCCCCGCGAAGTGGCGGCAGAACAGCTCGGTATCCATGTTGCTCCAGTCCGTTGGTGTCTGGAACTGGGAGAGCCTGGCAGCTGTTTTAGCAGAGAAGGAGCGGTGGTAATCATAGAATGAAAACCCGCCGTACTTGTAACCCAGGTCAACTACCACATGGAGGTACCGATCCAGCTCCTCCCTCCTGCCAGGGGAAGCTGAGCAAATGATGTCCCTCATCATGCCGAAAGCCAAGGTAAACTCGGTGATAGAGAGTTTCCTGTCCAGTCTGGAATCCTTGGCTTTGAGGACCACTGAAACGTCCCCCCAAGTATACGCCTTGTTCTCTGCCAGCTCATGAATAGAGATGAGGAGAGAAGCCAAATTGACGTCTTTGCCCTCTAAGATGTCCTTCCTGATGTTAGCTGACACCAGATGGGATGGGTACACTATTGGTGCACACCCGGAGATACCTGCGGAAGGATTAACAACTGGCTCGGATGCTGGTACTGGCAGAGGAACGGCGGGGTGGGTCTCGAGGAGGGCCACTCGATTCTGCAGTTCTGACATTGATGTTGTGAGGGACGACACCAGGGTGTGAAGCTGTGAGATTGAGGAGGCGATGGAGCCCAGGGAGGCCTGCTGGGCAGAAGCCTCAACCGCCGCAGGGGGAGGAAACAGGAGCCTGAAAAGCTCGGCCTTTCTGGCTGTTGCTGGAAAGGGCACGCCCCTGCGTCTTAGCTCGGCTGTGAGCCTGGGAATGGTCCACGCTCTGAAGGCCCTTTGGCTGCCATTCTCTGAGACAACAGATGGAGATAATGGAGCCGTGAGGTCCTCGCTGCCAGTCTGGGACATGGTGGCAGAATGCGGGTCTGGCGAGGCTATAAGTCCTCTGATCGGGTTTTCTCCTAATATGGACCTATAGGGGTGACATGGATTACAACTGGTTGGAGACTCCTAAAGAAAATACATTTTCCTTCTCCTTTTTTTTTTTTTTTTCTAAAGAAGGATGATCGTGCTGAAGAGCATCTCCTACCAGAAGATATGCTTACCTAAGGAGGCACCGTCCGACCAGGTGCAGGCTGGACCTACTGAACTCGACTGACCTGAGGAGATGAAGGTGAAGTTTTGTTTGAGACTCCCACCTGACGAACGGCTAGCTAACCGTGGAGGTGAGATTTAGACATGAGATGAAACGACAAAAAGAAAGAAACAAATGAAATCTCCTCCTCCCTTTGCTTTCCCCCTTTTATTATTATCTTTTTTTTTTTTTTTTTCCTTAGCGAATGAGGCTGACGAGCAAGGGCCCCCCGATAAAAATCCAACGTTGAAGAATCAACTGGACTAGAAGCGGGAAGTGATGAGTGACCGTGAAATGAGTGAATCTGCCATGACAGAGATCCGAATCGCCATGCCACGAACTTGCGACCGAGCACGAAACGGATTCTGGAGCATGTACTGAAATGAGGCCAATCCTGGGGCACGCCGGGACGAATTTGGTCCACGAATGTGACTATTCGTACCGGAACGTGATAGGTGAAATGAAATGAAACCCATGACAAAGACTGGAATCAGAAGGCAAGCCCATGAACCTAACAGGTGAATCCCGTCTTTGGAGCATGTACTGAAATGAGGCGTAGCAACTGGGCACACCGGGACGAATCGGTGCATAAATAAATGCAACAGGATTCGAATCGGAGCGTAATAAGTGACAGAAATGATATCCCATGACAGAGACAAGATTCCACGACTGGACTGATGGTAACCACAAAGAATCCGACTCTGGAGCATGTACTGAAATGAGGCGTAGCAGCTGGGCACACCAGAACGAATCGGTGCATAAAAGCGACAGGATTTGAACTGGAGTGTAATAAGTGACAGAAATGATCTCCCATGACAGAAACAGGATTCAACGACTGGACTGTAGGTTACAATGAATCCGTCTCTGGAGCATGTACTGAAATGAGGCGTAGCAGCTGGGCACACCAGGACGAATTGGTGCATAGAAGAATGCGACAGGATTCGCCTTGGAGCGTAATAAGTGACAGAAATGGTATGCCATGACAAAGACAAGAATCAGGGACCGTGCGTGATCCTGCGAGTGACTCAGTCTCTGGAGCATGTACAGAAATGAGGCCGAACCCTGGGGCACTTCAAAGCGAATCGGTGCACCGGAGGTGCGACAAGATTCGCGCCGGAGCGCGGCTAGTGACAGAAATGACTTGAAACGGTAGAAATGAGTAGGACTGAAATGATTTGAACGAGACAACATGAGATACATAACACAACTGTATGAATGCTGAGACATGTCGAACTGGGGCAGACCAACCAATACGTGCGGACTGCTTGCTTTTGTCGTAACAAGCAGTCGGCTGTGAGTCGAACGATTCGACCGACACTGAGACATGTCGAACTGGGGCAGACCAACCAATACGTGCGGACTGCTTGCTTTTGTCGTAACAAGCAGTCGGCTGTGAGTCGAACGATTCGACCGATACTAGAATGGAGCCGAACGGTTCCGAATGTACCTGCGAACGAATCGCCTGACGTGGCGTGATAGACCGAAGATGATAACGACTACATCGAAAGTAGAAACCGTGACATGCGTACGAGAGCCACAATAAAACATTTGAGCGGTTCGTGAGTTCAGGGAATGTTTGCATTTGTAATACATAAAAGGGGGTGCCGAAGCCCTACCTGCGACAGCCGGCCCGACGTGTGACGACAAATACGATGGCAAGACGACACTCCGACGGCGAAACCCACGGACGCTGATGAACGGGAAGATGGTCAAGACGGAGACGAACAACGCGGGAACTCACGAACGGGCTCACTGCGTCTGGTCTGGATAGTCGGCCCTTGATATCTGACGTATCAGGTATCGCGCACTGGAACCGACGAGGAAGGATGGGCGGACGGCGGGTTATATACACGACCGGGCTCCTCCCATAATTTCAGGCCACCATACTGGCCTTTCTATTTATTATGCCTGAAAAACAAATGTAGGGCACATTTTTGTTTTTTCAGGCACTAACATTGAAGTCTAGATGGCCAAAAATGCCTGAATCTGCCTGAAAAGAAGCCTGTTCTGAAAAGGCACTATTGCCAATCTAGCATTTTTTTAATGCCTAGTGTTTCATAGCTTTGAGCTACAAAATTATCAGGTATTAATGGAGCCTTAAAGCCCAGCTCCCAGCATTAAAAAGAAACACTGATCATTAAAGCGGAGGTCCACCCTAAAGTGGACCTTCCGCTCATCGGAACCCTCCCCCCCTCCGGTGCCACAATTGGCACCCCTATAGGGGGGAGGGGGGTGCAGATACCTGTACAGTACAGGTATCTGCTCCCACTTCCAGGATAGCTCTCTGCAGAAAGGGGCGTAGATTACGCCCCTTTCCGAAAGTCCCCCGCTGCCTGCTGGGAAACACACAGTTCCCAGAGGCAGCGGGTCCATCCTTATTGCGCAGCGCGACTTGCGCATGCGCAGTAGGGAACCGGGAAATGAAGCCGAAAGGCTCCACTTCCTGATTCCCATACCCAAGATGGTGGCGGCAGCACCCGAAAGACGATCCAGAGATCGGCTTCGGGTGCCGACATCGCGGGCACGCTGGACAGGTAAGTGTCACTATTTTAAAAGTCAGCAGCTGCAGTATTTGTAGCTGCTGGCTTTAAAAAAAAAAAAAAACGCGGACTCCCGCTTTAACTGCAAGTAGTTAAACTGACCTCATACATAAAAACAGCCCCCCTCCCCAAGCTCTCTGCACATCTTCATAGCATCTTCAAAGCTCCAAGAAATCCAGATCCTAGAGTGTTTATTGATGCCAATTTGCCAATATGGACTTTTTAATAGGGAGTCAAGAGTTGTCTTGTCCTTTACAATAAAGATGGCTTATCTGCTTGATGGCATAGACACTTGAAACTTTCACTAACAAATGTTTGCACATACAGTGATTATGAATAATATGCAGTATATAACATAGAGCACAACATTTACAGTGGAAAAGCATTAAGTATGTAACCTGCTGCAAAGTATACAGAATAAAGTGGTCATACTGTCATAAACAGGAAGATGTACATAGAGATTATTTACCCAAATATGCTAACACAGCCGACCATGCACCCCTATTCTAAGGTGACCAGATGTCCCGGTATCAGGGGACAGTCCCTGGATTAAGGACACTGACCCTGGGCCAAGTTTGTCCCTGGTTTTGTCCCCGGATTTGACTTCAACAGGAGCTGGGGTAATTTTCAAAGACAGCCAGTGCAGAATAAAAAATAAAAAAATCTGAATTACACACCCCCACTCCTACTAGCTTAGGGGGGTGTATTTTTTCCATTATCTGTGCCCCTTTCTGATGAGGATGTGCTGGTCAGAGCGGATGGACTATTTCTTCAGTTTTCGGCACATGCCCATTCAGCTCCGCTCACATGTTCTTCTGCCTTGGCTCAAATCCTGACCAGCCGCCTGCCTGCTTATCTCCTTGCCTTCCCCGGCAGAGTCATTTTCCTCCGCTCTCCACCCAGTAGTAGCCAGGGCCGGAGAGTGAGATCTGAGAGGCTGTGAGGCAGGTAGCGGTGGCAACGGGCAGAGAGAGGCAGCTGAGCTCAGCTGATGATGTCCAGTAGCAGGAATAGAGGGGAAGCAGATCCAATCATGGGGCTGCCAGTGCCTTCAAGGCTTCAACACTGGTGTGCTTTGGGGGTGTCTGTGAATAGACTACATTGCACTGTGCCTGTCTCTCTGGCATAATGGATGGTATCAGAACTCACAGGCAGCGGGCACTTATTGGTCATAAGTTAACAAAATCAGCACCCAGCAGCCATGTTATGTGACACACTGTGACAGAGCCAGCCAGAGCCATGATAGAGTGCCTACTGCCTGTGAGTTATCATAATGCTGATGATCTTAACCAGTTGCCGATCACCTGATAGCAGATTTACTTATATACGTGATCCTGCATTTCTGGGTATCAGAGCCAATCAGCGGATCCGGCGGACTCGCCTAGTGATCTGCCTATGTCAGGGGTGTCCAAACTACGGCCCTCCAGTTGTTCAGGAACTACAATCCCCATCATGCCTAGTCATGTCTTTGAATGTCAGAGTTTTACAATGCCTCATGGGATGTGTAGTTCTGCAACAGCTGGAGGGCCGTAGTTTGGACACCCCTGGCCTATGTAAACAAGGCAGTTTGCCAGTCTGTCAGTGTGGAAGACATTGATCCTGTGCAAAGCAAGTACAGGGATCTATGTCTTCCCTTAGTAAAATTAGCTCAATACCTGCTATGAGTCGCTGATTGCTGGCATTACCAGTAAAAAAAAAAAATATGTCCCCGGATTTCATTTTAAAAATCTGGTCACCTTACTCTATTCACTCAGCACATGCACCCATCACATCTTGTTCTCATGTAGAGGTTGTATTAGTGGATCAGCAAGCTGTTACTTCCACACCTCTTCAGGCTGTAGATCTGCAGTCTGGCCAGCAGCTTTAATTTTCCACACTCTTTTCTATAGTTCTGCCCACTTCCTACACATCACTTTCCTACCTCTCCCAGCTGGCCCTGTTTATACTGAACATTACTATGTGAGAAGGTGTGAGTGGGAATACGTTTGACTCAGTTGACTCAGTTCCTAGATTTTTGTCTTTAATATAATTATACCAAATTTGAAATTAAAACTCAAACAGACATGAGCACAATGCTATTATTGCAGATCTCTTGGGGGAGGATTAAAAAAAAAATCATATATGTATTTTATAATCATTTTGTTTCAAAGCCCTGTCTTAGGTCTTGTCAATCTCAAAAAAATAAATAAAAATCTATACCTGAAGTTCCCTTCAAGAGAAGAGCCTTTAACCACTTGCCGACCGCCGCACGACGATGTACGTTGACAGAATGGCACGGGCAGGCATATGGGCGTACCTGTACGTCCCTGCCTTCCTGCGGATGGGGGGCCCAATCGGGCCCCCCCCCCCGGTGCCTGCGGCGGTCGGTATTCGTTTGGGAGCGATCCGGGATGAGGGGGCGGCCATTCATTCATGGCCACCCCCTCGCGATCGCTCCCGACGAATGGAAATCCTTCGTGACATCACTTCCTCTCCTGTAATGTAAACACAGGAGAGGAAGTGATGTAATCTCTCCTCCGTGTCGGTATTTTTCGTTCCGACACCGAGGAGAGAGGATCGGTGAGTTGCACCAACACGAAACTTCACAGTAGAACATGCCAGGCACACTCACACCCCCCCTTTACCCCCCGATCACCCCCCCAATTACCCCTGCCCCCCCAGTCACAGTGACACCAATGCATTTTTTTTTTTTTTTTTTGCATTGGTGTCATTTGTGACTGTAATAACTGTTAGGGCAGTTAGGGTTAGCCCCCTTTAGTTCTAATGTACCCCCCTAACCCCCCCCAATAAAGGGTTAGCCCCGTGATCACCCCCCGTCGCCACTGTCACTAAGGCTGGGTTCACATTGCAGCGGTTTATGAGAACGGATGTGATTCGCACCGCACTGCAGTGCAAATCACATTCGATCTCTGCGATTCGAGTTCAGCCATTCGCCGCACCCGCCGCAAATTCGCACGGGACCCTTTTTTTGGTCCGCAGCAGAATCGGATCGCATGGGTGTTCACACCATGCGATCCGAGTTTGCAGATCGCACTGCGATGTGCGAACTGATCTGGGGGTGTCATTAACATTTCACTGACACTCCCAGCAGTTCGCATAGGGCAGTGTGAACTGCCGCCGGGAGGCATGCGATGCGGGAACCCGCCGCGGATTCGTGGCGTTCCCGCATCGCTCCAGTGTGAACCCAGCCTAATAAGCGATCGTTTTTCTGATCGCTGTATTAGTGTCACAGGTGACGCTAGTTAGGCAGGTAGGTATTTAGGTTCGCCGCAGCTTTTTATAGCGCCAGGGACCCCCATATACTACCGCATAAAGCCCCCTGATTGCCCCCTAGTTAACCCTTTCACCAGTGATCACCATATAACTGTTACAGGTGACGCTGGTTGGTTAGTTATTTTTTTATAGTTTCAGGGCACCCTCCATTTATTACCTAATAAAGGTTTAACCCCCTGATCACCCGGCGGGTGTCATTTGTGACTGTAATAACTGTTAGGGCAGTTAGGGTTAGCCCCCTTTAGTTCTAAGGTACCCCCCTAACCCCCCCAATAAAGGTTTAACCCCGTGATCACCCCCCGTCGCCAGTGTCACTAAGGCTGGGTTCACATTGCAGCGGTTTAAGAGAACGGATGTGATTCGCACCGCACTGCAGTGCAAATCACATCCGATCTCTGTGCGATTCGAGTTCAGCCATACAGATAGTATGGCTGAATTCGCGTTGCACCCGCCGCAAACTCGCACGGGACCCTTTTTTTGGTCCGCAGCAGAATCGGATCGCATGGGTGTTCACACCATGCGATCCGAGTTTGCAGATCGCACTGCGATATGCGAACTGATCTGGGGGTGTCATTACCATTTCACTGACACTCCCAGCAGTTCGCATAGGGCAGTGTGAACTGCCGCCGGGAGGCATGCGATGCGGGAACCCGCCGCGGATTCGTGGCGTTCCCGCATCGCTCCAGTGTGAACCCAGCCTAATAAGCAATCGTTTTTCTGATCGCTGTATTAGTGTCACAGGTGACGCTAGTTAGGCAGGTAGGTATTTAGGTTCGCCGCAGCTTTTTATATCACCAGGGACCCCCATATACTACCGCATAAAGCCCCCTGATTGCCCCCTAGTTAACCCTTTCACCAGTGATCACCATATAACTGTTACAGGTGACGCTGGTTGGTTAGTTATTTTTTTATAGTTTCAGGGCACCCGCCATTTATTACCTAGTCTCACTAGTGTACCCCTAAATTTAGGGGTGTCTACTTTCCAAAATGGGGTCATTTGGGGGGGGGGTTGTGCCATCTTGGCATTTTATGGCCTTCAAAACTGCAACACCCTTAGAAAGCCTGAAGGCGGTGCTTGGTTTTCGGGGCCGCGTACGCGGCTAGGCTCCCAAAAAGTCCCACATATGTGGTATCCCCGTACTCAGGAGAAGCAGCAGAATTTATTTTGGGGTGTCATTTCACATATGCCCATGGCATGCATGAGCAATATATCATTTAGTGACAACTTTGTGAAAAAAAAAAAAAAAAAAAAAGTTTGTAATTTTCCCGCAACTTGTGGCAAAATATAAAATATTCCATGGACTCAACATGCCTCTCAGCAAATAGCTTGGGGTGTCTACTTTCTAAAATGGGGTCATTTGTGGGGGTTTTGTGCCATCTTGGCATTTTATGGTCTTCAAAACTGTAATAGGTAGTGAGGAGTGAAGTCAAATATTTACGCCCTTAGAAAACCTGAAGGCGGTTCTTGGCTTTCGGGGCCCCGTACACGGCTAGGCTCCCAAAAAATCCCACACATGTGGTATCCCCGTACTCAGGAGAAGCAGCAGAATTTATTTTGGGGTGTCATTTCACATATGCCCATAGCATGCGTGAGCAATATATCATTTAGTGACAACTTTGTGAAAAAAAAATAAAAAAAAATTAAAGTTTGTAATTTTCCCGCAACTTGTGGCAAAATATAAAATATTCCATGGACTCAACATGCCTCTCAGCAAATAGCTTGGGGTGTCTACTTTCTAAAATGGGGTAATTTGTGGGGATTTTGTGCCATCTTGGCATTTTATGGCCTTCAAAACTGTAATAGGTAGTGAGAAGTGAAATCAAAAATTTACGCCCTTAGAAAGCCTGAAGGCGGTGCTTGGTTTTCGGGGCCCCGTACGCGGCTAGGCTCCCAAAAAGTCCCACATATGTGGTATCCCCGTACTCAGGAGAAGCAGCAGAATTTATTTTTTTGGTCATTATTCAATCGCTTGAGGCAAAAAAATAAAATATTCAATGGGCTCAACATGCCACTTATTAATTTCCTTAGGGGGTCTACTTTCCAAAATGGGGTCATTTGGGGGGGTTTTGTACTGCCCTGCCATTTTAGCACCTCAAGAAATGAGATAGGCAGTTGTAAACTAAAAGCTGCGTAAATTCCAGAAAACGTACCTTAGTTTGTAGATGTGACAACTTTTGCGCAAACCAATAAATATACAGTTATTGACTTTTTTTTTACCAAAGACATGTGGCTGAATACACCAGATGCCCATTAAATGTATAGAGAAAGAAAAAGCTGCTGGCGTTAAACACGTCTCACAATTCTTGCAAACATAAATGTGTAAATACTACGCCGCGCTATAAATATGATCTCATCAAAAAATATGTAAAAGGTAATAGGATCAATATAAGTAACAGCAGCTAAAATCAGAACAAATTGTAAAATAAATTAATTGAAAAGTGCTGTGCTATATAATATGCACTATACACCCAATAATTGGATACTAAATGTATGTATAACATAGGAACACACAAATATTGACCAATGGTGAAGTGCCAGTAAATAATAAATAAATAAAAAATATAAGGGAGTGGAAACTCGTAAAATTCATAAAGTTCATAGAAGTCCATAAAATAGATGCAAGAAAAATAAATAAATAATAAAAAAAATTGCATTTGAACCTCCTCTTGGCTCAGAAGGGAAACCTGCATCCAGGGCTCCTCAGTGAAATACCTCTGTTTATGCAAAAATAAAAGCGCTTGATAGTGTAGTAGGTTTAAACAATTTAACCGCTTAAGGACCGCCTCATGCCGATATATGTCGGCAGAATGGCACGGCTGGGCACAATCACGTACCTGTACATTGCCTTTAAGTGCCCAGCCAGTGAGCTCCGTGACCGTGGCCGCGGGACCCGCAAACCCGATTGCCGCCAGTGTTCCGCGATCGGGTCACAGAGCTGAAGAACGAGGAGAGGTAAGTGTAAACAAAGCTCTCTTCGTACTTCCTACTGAGGCTGTCACCGATCGTCTGTTCCCTGTTATACTAGTAATTCTGGCCTGATCTCCGCCATTACTAGTAAAAAAAAATTATTAATAAAAATGCCATAAAACCATCCCCTATTTTGTAGATGCTATAACTTTTGCGTAAACCAATCAATATACGTTTATTGCAAATTTTTTTAACAAAAATATGTAGAAGAATACATATCGGCCTAAACTGAGGAAAAAAATAGTTTTTTTTATATATTTTTGGGGATATTTATTATAGCAAAAAGTAAAAAATATTGAATTTTTTTCAAAATTGTCGCTCTATTTTTGTTTATAGCGCAAAAAATAAAAATCAAATACCACCAAAAGAAAGCTCTATTTGTGGGGAAAAAAAGGACGCCAATTTCGTTTGGGAGCCATGTCGCACGACCGCGCAATTGTCAGTTAAAGCGACTCAGTGCCAAATTGCAAAAAGGGTCCTGGTCCTTTAGCTGGAAAATGGTCCGGGGCTTAAGTGGTCCAGGGCTTAAGTGGTTAATGAACACAAGCAAACAAACCCTAATACAAGGTACTCACATTTATAAAGTGTGTCTAGTGCAATGTCTAGTGCACCACTCTATTGATAGCAATAACCAATAAGATTAGATACCGGAAAGGTATGGGGGTGATGTGCGTTTCCTCCTATGGCAGGTGGACTGCCCCTCATGCCGTCCTGTCCCCTCCCCAACGTGTATTCGATACAGGGAATTCGTATCTACTTCAGGGGGAATTGCTTCAGCTTCTGTCATGGTGCTCCTATTTTACACAGACGGTTGTTCTGCCACTTGTAAAAGCATGATTTATTTTGAAATTCCACCACTCCCGGCACAGTGAGCACTTGTGGTTTTACATTGCGTTTATCTGTGGTTACATGCGGCTGAGTTTAGCTGTGGTTGTAAATTCTTGCCATTGCCATTACAACTGTTTGCTTTTTTTTGTCCTTTGTCTACCTATAGTGCATCTTTGCCCTACCATTTCCTTTGTTTTTGTTCAGTGTGAGGACTTTGACCTTTGAAGTGTGATCATTGAAAGTGGATTACAGAAGCAATCTGATTGCTGTAAAAATGTTGTTGCTTATGAGGATGAGTAGGAGGAGACAGACAGAACTGGTTCAGTGGCAGAGATGTCATATCTGCTGGGTACATCCCTTGGCCTCCCAGCACCCATCTATTGGCTACTTTTTCCTCATGTTTGGGGAAACATGCGTAGTCACTCAGAAAAGTTCTACAGTTTTACCAGGATGTTGGTGGCAACCTTTGATCAGTTATTAGGCCTTGCAAAAAAGATGTGTGAGCCAAATGCATACCAAGATGTGATGAAGCATTAGTGCGGAAGTATGGCTGTTAGTTACATTATGGTAAATCTGTATATATGATAGATGTTTCACATGGGTTTGTTTTCGAGGAACTATTTACTTAATATCCACTACAACCCAAGCCCCCCGGGCTATCTTCTTTTCCAACCTGCTAAAACTTAGTATACAAACGCCCCATGTCTATTTTCTTCACCTACACAATTTCTTGGTATGAAATAAATTGTGAACCAGTGCAGAAAATCCAGTGGACACCCTTCTCCGTTTGACCGTCTTGTTCTGGACCCTCAGCTGGACAACCAATATAAATTGTACACATAATGCATGCTGTAATGTGCACACCCCCAGATGTATTCTTAACATAATACAATAGGGAAATGGCCTTGTGTGCTTCAGGTAAGTAGGCAACAAAAGAGGGTGGAACAGGTGTTTGATAATATGCCTTTTTTTTTTTGGTAATGTGGTCATTTTTTTTTGTTTTTATATAAATTTTGTTTAATGCCAGTCAAATTTATATTGTAGATACCTTGCCACTGGTACACGTTTCACCTGCTTACATCATCATGTTTTAATGGAAATCTCTAGTGTGAACTATTGTGCATGAAACTTGTCTAGCACTGTGGGAAGAACAGTTTGTGTGAAGAAATAGTGGATGAGTTTTGGGAGAAAACGAATTTCCCAAATTTCCTCTGACATTATATAGGAAGCATGCTTCTGATCAAGCCACCCAACTCAGGATCCTGCTATTTCAACTATAAAAAATATTTCTCTATAGTTCTGCTGGGACTCAATGATACCAACACAAAATTTATAGCAGTGGATGTTAGTGCCTATGGAAGTTCTGGAAATGTAAGAATTTTCCATAATTCTGTGATGTGTCAGTGTTTCTATTATGGGGCATTTTACATACCACAATCAAGGTCTCTGAGATGTATCTTTGGCAACCATCCCACCTCTCTCTTTTTTACTGTCCCTGCAACTTCCTGGGTCATTCCCAGTTATCCATTGCGATTCAGATGTGCTTCCTGTTGTTTTTCTTTCATTTCTTGCCGCTGCTATTTTGAGATAAAATTGTATACTGCAATTAACAGCAGCCATGTACAGATAACTTCAATACATTGCTCCTGGACGCTGTCGACTTAATTTTTTCTACATGCACAAAACCACAAGTAATGAAAACATAGTTACGCAGTGTGTAAACGGTGCCATTGAGATTTATTGTCTGCATTTAGCTGTGATAAATAACTTTCACTATCCGCAGCTAAAAGCTGAATTCAAACCACCTGTGTGAAGGGGGCATAACATTTCTGTTTGAGGCCACTACTGTATGCTCGTTCCTCAGGTCAGTGCTGTGTCCTGTAGTGTTGTAGAGGTTGAAGGATGAAACCACAGTGTGTGAACAGGGACACAGGCATCCAACACTCCCAGAAGTGTCAAATGCTGAAGTGTCTTATGAAGGTTACAGCACTGGAACAGAGAGAAGGTAGGATACACATGCCACTAGAGCGAAAAGTATGACAACCAGCCAGGTCTCTTTGAGGGTTAAAACCTCTGCCAAGTTTTATTTTTGTCTTTTCCCCCATTAAATTGATACCTGTGTCATTGCCTGCACATGAAATGAGGGTAAATTATCCAAATAGGTGCATGTAGAATACATAGGTTTTAACCAAATCCCCAGGATGGCTGCAGCCATCAGCTGGTATCCCATCAGCTCATGGACAGTTGCCCTCAGCATTACGAGAGCTGCCAGAGCAGTGGGACAGCTCAGGGGTGTCTTCAAAGAGACAAAACCTGCCCACGCACATGCCTCTACCTTTCTCTCGGTCCCTATCATGTGGTAAGCTTGTTTCCCTTCTGGCAGTAAAAAACTTTTGCTGCTCAGGTCTAGCTAGTGGGGGGCCTATAAAAGAGAGTTATTAGTGCTCTGATGACTTTCAGTTACACTAAGGCCAGCAAACATCCATCAATCCCTGTTTTATGGCCCATCCACCCTTTTTATTTCTCCTCATTTGGCCTTTAGTTGCAGGGCCCATGCAGAGACTTTTGCTCAGTGAAGATGAGCCTGCAATTTTAGCAAGCTCCTCCTCACTGACCTGGCTGCCCTTGTGTGGGTTTTGTGGAGGGTGCCTTTGATCCCAGGTACAATACTAATTCTAAACCTTCCACACTCTGTCCGTAATAAAATTAGCTGAATTCTCACTTTCAAATAATTCAACACTGAGGTAGGGGTAACATCTAAATCACTTGAGTTTGAGCTATCATGTTGGCAGCGAGATGAGAGTAGTAGGAGGAGCAAAAGTGAAACAGTGACTCTTTGGGGGTTATTTACGAAAGGCAAATCCACTTTGCACTGCAAGTGCACTTGGAAGTGCAGTTGCTCTAAATCTAAGGGGTAGATCTGAAATGAGTGGAAGCTCTAGTGATTTTATAATCCAATCATGTGCAAGCTAAAATGCTGTTTTTTTATTTTCCTTGCATGTCCCCCTCCGATCTACAGCGACTTTACTTCCAAGTGTAATTTCAGTGCACTCTCAAGTGCACTGAAAGTGCAAAGTGGATTTCCCTTTTGTAAATAACCCCCTTTGTCTATTAACTGACTAAAAGTCAGTTCTGCATAGTTCATTAAGACAGAACACTATTCATTGTTGATAGGTTTTGATTTTACCATGATATAGGGAAAGGGTTACTCACTAATGTGAGCGTCATTATTGTACTGATAGTATTAAAATTTTGTACCAGTTGGCACCGTGAATGCCAGAATGTGTCTGTTAAAGGATATTTGATGGTCATTTAAAAACTGATGGAATTTTAGGTCTATTGCATTAAATTATAAACGAAAATACATTATGGCCCAATTAACTTAGGAGTAGATCTTTAAAATTATCTGTCTGTAAATTATACCTTTCAGATGAGGTGTATATATAATGGCAATAAAATAGAACATATTTAAATTATGTGGCTTGAAGAACGAATATGTTTTGGAGCAGGTGCGGACTGGCCATAGGGCACATCGGCCGTGTGCTCGCTGGGCCACATGTCTATGTGGGGTCCGCAGTAGCTGGGCTGCTGCTCAAGCCCGCGCCGCTCACCTGGCCACCTATTCAGGTGGAAACGACTCAGCTGCCCCATGACTGTGAAGGGGAAGGAGCTGCAATAAACCCCATCATCTGATGCCGCCTGCTACCTGCCAGACTGAATAGAAAGTGAGTACCCGTGCAGTTTCCTTGTGTGCCAGGGTAGGAAGAGTGGCAGGGCAGCTGCATGTACAGGGATGGATCTTTCCATGTTCCTCCAGCAGCCACCGAATGCCTGCAGGGGGAAGAGGAGGAGAAGCAGTCATTCAGTGGCTGCAGAAGGAATATGGAATGACCAAGATTGGAAGATTCCTCTATATGCAGCTCCCCACACCTCTCCTTTTTCTTTTGCTGGCCCGCCCAGTACTCTCCAGCCCCCCGCCAGTGCACTTGCCCCCCCAGTGCTCTCCAGCCTCCCCAGTGCTCTCCACCATCCCCCCAGTGCTCTCCACCCCCCCCCGTGCTCTCCACCCCTGCCAGTGCTCTCTGTCTCCCTTCTCTACCCTCCCAGTGCTTTCCGCCCCCCTGCTCTCTGCCCCCTGTACTCTCCATCCCCTCATGCTCTCCACCCCCCTGATATCTGCCCCCAGTTCTCTCAAGCCCCCCCCCCCCCAGTGCTCCCCACCTCTGTGCTCTTTCCTGGCCCCCCTCCAGCCAGCTGCTCATGGGGGTTCTGTCAGCATGGAGAGCAGGGAAGGGATCGGTATCATGGCCTGTTCAGTCTAAAATGCCCGGGCCTATTTTTTGTCCCAGTCTGGGCCTGCTTTGGATAACTTAAAGCAAAGGCTGATAAAATAATGAGATAGACATACAACACATCAGTTAGGTTTACAAATCTTTTTTCTTAGATCATCTTTCTGCTGGAAAGGGGAAACCCACATTGCCTAGGTGTTTTGCATACTTGTAAGCTTTGGCTCTGCACATTTTGACTGTCCAAGGGAAAGTGAAGATCTCCATACATGTGTACCATGAACTCTACAGACCTACAAATTTTTGCCAATGTAGAGCAAAGTTACAGAAAACCAAAAACAGGAGCCCGGCATCAAGTTATCGGTGGGAAAAACTATTGATTGGGACAGTTCTTCTAATCCAGCTGACTGTTTCCTCAACAGCTACCAGTAAGATCTGGGATCTCTACTTTTCAGGAGTCAGGTCATATTCACGACTTTTAAACAGGCAGCTTTTTGTTTTACTCACCAGCTGTGAGGTTAGAACTGGACTCCAGGAATCGTCTTTTTTTTACATCTATTCCTTCATATATCACATCCACAGGGTTCATTTGCATGGCACCTTTACAATTCAGAGCATCTCTATTTATTTATTTTTTTTATGAATTTCGACATCCTCAGCAGCCTTACAGATGTGAAATATGAAGGATTAGATGTTATCGAGCTGGACCAATGTAGGTTTGAAACAAGATCATTCTTGGAGCTTTAATAGAATTGATAGTACTGTCTTGACTTGCTTCATGATCAATAGACTTATTCCATCGACACCATATATTGACATTCTCTAGTGCTTTAATATGCAAATATTACATTGAGAGATCAACTACTTAATTTTCTATACAATGCTTGGGGCCTAGTATGCTATTCCTCTAAACTCCATGAAGGAGGGGGGTCAGTGGCGGCTGGTGCTCCATTTTTTGGGTGGGCAAAAGCTCCCATCAACTCAATCATTATCCCAACAGCCCTGCACTTCGTCCTCATGGGCTTTATCCTGTGTCTCCTCCTCCTTGGCTTCATGGTGGCTTCCCCTGCATCTCCTCCTCCTCCTCAGCAGTCGATATGATCCCTTCTCCTTTCAGCCAATTGATTGGGTCTCAGGACCCACTTCCTGATTGGCTGGGAGGAGAATCAGGAAGACAATAGCGAATGAAGCCAATTAGAGCCTCTGGCATTAATCACGTGCTTCTATAAAAAAAAAACTAATTGAAATTGATGCTTCAGGTGCCCTACATTTAGATTAGGGGTTGGACATATGGATTAGAGGGTCCTTATGGATGGGTTGCCACTGGTCAGTGTGGTACCCATCTATATTAAGTAGGTCCCTGTCATTTGCACCAGCCAGTCCAGTGTCCATATGTAAAAAAAAAGGGAATATATATTGATGGTGGTCATGTTTTGTTATAACTGCTGCAACAAGGATTAGTGAGGCAAGCTGGGGTCATTCACAGAGAATCAGGCAGGGTCAGGCAGAAACAAAAGTCCTTGATGTAAGCTGGGGTCAGTCACAGCTAATCAGGCCGGGTCAGGCAGAAGCAAAGTCTTTGAGGAAAGCCAAGGTCAATCACAGGTAATCAGGCAGGGTCAGACAGAAGCAAAGTACATGAAGTAAGCAGGGGTCAGAGCCAGGAGAAGATCAGAGCAGGTCAAAGGACAATCTGGGTCACAACAGGAAACACAGGAAGCAGATGTGGGTTCAGGAATACAGGGGAAGCTGAAGACAATCCAGCAATGGGAGGGGATCCCGGGCAGCCTTTTATAGGACACCAGGGAATTGGTGTCTTTCACACTACATGCACACCGCCACCCCGAAACGCCCACGCCCTCCCATTCCGTTGTGCACCAGCATGCGCCAAACCATGATTCTTCCACTTCTGGTAACACCTCTGCCATTGATTCCACTGCTGTTTCCATTGGTATCCATGATACCCACTATGTTGGGCAGCCTCCGGATACTCAACCTAGTTACTCTTTTTGGATGTCTGCTGTGGAAGGCCTGTATTTGTTGGGGGGCATGTATATTGTTTGAGGGCTCCCAGAAATTATCTTCTGGGGGGTAACCCTTCCACTTGATGATGTACTGCACTTGTCTCCCTCTTCCTCTGCAATCCAAAATGGCTTCAACCTCAAACTCAGCTTCGCCTTCTTCCAAGACTGGAGGGGGTGGCAATTCTCTTTCAGGAAAAGGACTGGGAACCACTGGTTTCAGTAGTGAAACATGGAAAACTGAGTGAATCTTGTAAGGTAATGCCAATTCAAAGTCTACTGGGTTTACTATCTTCCTGATCATAAAGGACCAATGAACCTTGGTCCACGTTTCTATGATGGACTTGAGAGTTTGAGATTTACAGCAGATAGTCAAACTTTGTCTTCTACTCTGAAAAGAGGGTTAGCTCTTCTTCCTCTGTCATGATATCTTTTGTAATTATACTGAGCCTTTTGCATGGCTCCCGGAGTTGCTGGTAATTGACTGGATGAAGTTAAGCGATCGTGGACCTCGGGCACTGATACTTCTGGCATAGAATTGGGCAAACATGAAGGATGAAATCCATAATTGGCTCAAAAAGGCGTTTGATTAGTGGGGATATCCAAGGAGTTATTGTAGGTGAATTCTGCACAAGGGAGAAGAGAAGTCCAGTTGTTTTGAGAGCCAGAACAAAAACATCATAGATATTGCTCCAAGCTTTGATTTGTCCTTTCAGTCTGGCTTTTGCTTTGTGGATGGTAGGCTGTTAAAGGGAAACTTCAGTTGCCAAGGATTTGCAGAGGTCCCTCCAGAACCTGGAAGCAAATTGTGCTTTTCTGACGGATACAGTCTTATCTTTTATTCCATGCAACCTGACAATTTCTTTGATGAAAATATTTGCTCTGCCAACCATAGGTAAGAGATGTGCCATTTTTGAAAGATGGTCAACCACTACTAAGATGGTGGCGAATCCTTCAGAGGGGGGCTAATCTACGATGAAGTCCATCGAGACCTTTCTCCAGGGCTGTTCTGGAATGGGTAATGGCCTTAACAAACTAGAGGACTTGGTATTAGACCCCTTATTGTGTTTGCAAATAGTACAGGAACTGACATAGTTCTTTACAATCTTGCCTCCACCCAAGCCACCAGAAGGATCTTTTTATAAACTCAGAGGATTTTGCACCCCAAAATGTCCAGCAAGCTTATGATCACGGAAAGTCCTTAAGACCTGAAACCTTACTTGTTGAGTGATGAATATCTTGCTCTGAAACCAAAGTAATCCTTCTTGATTCGTCAGAGAAGGTACTTCAGGTTCCGTACACTGCCTGGAAGCTTGTCTAATTGCTGTCTTCAGTTCAAGATGAATGGGCAAAAAATGTTGTGCAGATAGGATGGTACCTGGTTCAATTGTTTTAGGCACATCTGGAAATATCCAGGAAAGAGCAATGGTTTTTCCATTCTTAGAGTCTGGTTGATAAGAAATGTGGAAGTTGAACCTGGTAAAGATGCCCATCGAGCTTGTTGAGGCCTTAGAAGGTTCATTGTTCTGAGGTATTCCAGGTTTTTGTGATCTGTGAAGATCATAAAGGGATGGTTAGCCCCTTCCAGCAGGTACCTCCATTCTTCTAGGGTGAATTTGATGGCCAATAATTCTTGATCGCCTACATCATAGTTCTTCTCTGGTGGGTTCATCTTTCGTGAAGCAGAAGCTACAGGGTGAAGAAGAGCTTTGGGTCCTTGATGTTGGGACAAGATTGCTCCTGTGGCTATTTCTGAGGCATCTACTTCCAACGCATAAGGTAGAGTTGGATCAGGGTGCTACAGAATTGGAGCATAAATGAACAAGCTCTTTAGTTTGTCAAAGGCTACTTGGACTTCTTTGGAGCCACTGGAACTGGACCTGCTGGGGAGTCAACTGAGTAAGGGGTGCAATGATTGCAGAAAACCCCTTCACAATCCTATAAAAGTTGGCAAAGCCTATGAATCATTGGACACCCTTCTTGTCTACAGGGGCTGGCCATTCCAGAATTGCCTTGCCTTGTTTTGGATCCATTGTGATTCCTTTAGTGGAGATGACAAACCCTAGAACTGAACAACTGATCTTTCAAAGTCGCATTTTTCTGCTTTTACGTAAAGTCCATGTTCTCTGAGAGTTGCGAGTACCTTCTTTACATGGGTTTGATGAAGTTCCAATGTGGTGGAAAAAATAAGGATGTCGTCAAGATAGACAATTACGAATGATAAGGTACTGAAAATGACCAAACCGTGATCAGAAAGCCGTTTTCCACTCATCTCTCTCCCAGATTTGCATAAGATTATAGGTCTCTCACAGATCCAGCTTAGTAAGAATACAGGCAGTTTTGGAACCTTTGGAATAATTCAGGGATGAGGGGGAGCAGGTAGTGATTCTTTTTGGTGATCTTGTTGAGATCTCTATAGTCCACACAGGGTCTTGGGGTGCCATATTTCTTCTCAAAAAAAAAAAATACCGGCTCCAGCTGGGGATGAGGAAGGACGGATGAAACCTTTTTCAAGGTTCTCATTGATATATGTCCGCAAAGCTCTCAACTCAATTTCTTATATTCAGCCAAAACGGAATGTCGGTTCCAGGTAGTAATTCAATTGGGCAATCATAAGGCTGATGAGGTGGGAGTTTGTCGACTTTTTTCTTATCAAAAATGTCCATGAATTCCTGGTACACTGGATGGACATTCTGATGTATATTAGATGTGAGCTGAATAGTCAGGCAGTTGGCAGAGTTATGAATACTTGGAACAAATCAATGCTGTAGGCAGTAAGCAGAAGGAAAGGATATTTCTTTCTTGATCCAGTTTATTTGTGGATTATTGGCCTGTAGTCACAGAAGTCCTAGAATAATAGGGAACATAGATGAACAGATGATGTCAAAACAGATCAATTCTTGTTGGCCAGAGTCTGTAATAGTGAGGATGGACCTTATTTCTTGGGTAACGGGTCCAGAGAAAGGGTAGAGAAGCATTGACCAGGTGTATTTGAAGGCTCTGCCTCTTATCATGAAGTGGGATACTAAGTCTCTTTGCCAGGGAAGAGCCCAGGAAGCAGCTGCAAGCCCCGGAATGAACTATGGCTTGAAACCGGATTTCCTCTTCCCCCACCTGTAGGGAGACAGGGAGGAAAAGATGAAATGGGGAAGGACCAGCCACCTAAAAATTCATAGGATATTGTTGACGTAACTTACTGGGTCTCACTGGACAGTCTCATAGTAAGTGGTTGGCTCCTCCGCAGGACAGGCAAAGATTGGCCTGACGACGGCATTGCCTCTCATCAGAAGTCAGCGGAGAACAGACCAGACCAAGTTTATATGGGTTCACCTTCAGAAATGGTAGTAGAGAAAGGGCTACGTAGAGTGGAGTGACCTGGTGGAACTTTGGGCAACATCCAGGTAGTTCGGGAAGTCTGCAAGCGTTCAGACTGCCGCTCCTGCAGGCACCCATCAAGCTTGAAGGCAAATTGGATTATGACTTCCAGTGTAACTGGAGTTTCAACTCGTTCCAGTTCATCTTGGCGATATTGCTGTTTAAGGATGGCTTCGCTCCACCTGGTGTCAGCAGACCATTTTCGAAAGTCCACAGTATAGTCTTCAACCGGGCCGTTTCCTTGGAACAGAGTGTGCAGGATGGTTTCAGCAGTAGCTGTGGGTCATTATAAAGTTAACCATTGATTCGAAAAGTATCCACAGAGTTCAGTACAGGACTTTTCTGTTTGAGCAAGTTATGGGCCCATGCTTGGGGTTCTTCAGACAGCAAGGAAATAATGAGCCACACTTTTACAGCCTCTGCAGAGAAGGTTCTGGGCTGGAGGGCAGGCACGCCTTCTTGAAAGCTCTGAACTTCTTTGATCACCCTATAATCGCACAGTTGTGGGAACTCTTGGTTCAGGGGGTGTCACTGCTATGGTAGGACTTGAGCTGACCCGCTCTTGTGAAGGAGTGGTTGAGGCCCCACTGGCAGTTGTGTGCCTGGGTCTACAGGAACAGGAAATACAGTCAGATGCTGCAGATGCCCTTCTAATTGAAAATAGCCTTCTTGAAGTCTCTGTACTGCTTGAGTAAGAGTTGTGACCTGCTGGCATAGGACCTCAAGTGGGGAACTAACTCTGTCCACCTCTGACATGGCTGGGTTGTACTATCACGTACCTTATCCAAGGCCAAGATGCTGAGAGAGGCTCCCCTTGCAGCTAAGTGCAGTATACCCCTGAAGGTGGCACAGAGGGTATAATGCTCAAAGAGGCATGGGTTGCCAGCAGGTTATGGAAGACTTGGGCAGATGATCAATAGATGGCTACGTAAGGGTTTTAGCACGAGTGCTGGAGGAAGTGAGCTGAGACTGAGCACATTCGGCTTCTTAGAGAAGCTCAGTAAAGGCCTGGCTGAGGATCTAACATTGGTGATCCAGCTGATAACTCCTGTAGCGGGGATTAGTGAGGCAATCCAGGGTCATTCACAGAGAAATAGGCAGGGTTAGGCAGAAGCAAAAGTCCTTGAGGTAATCTGGGGTCCATCACAGGTAAACATGCAGGGTCAGGCAAAAGTGAAGTCCTTGAGGAAAACTGAGGTTAATCACAGGTAATCAGGCAGGGTCAGGCAGAAGCAAAGTCCTTGTGGTAAGCCGGGGTCAGAGCCAGAAAAAGATCAGAGCAGGTCAAAGAACAATCCGGGTCACAACAGGAAACACAGGAAGTAGATTCAGGCCAAACCGCCATTCTTCTGCATATACGAGCAGGAGTACGCCTGTAGCTGAAGACAATCCAGCCATGAGAGGGGATCCTGGGCAGCCATTTATAGTCCACCTAAGAATTTTTCGTCTTTAACGCTACGCACACGCCACCCCGCATGCGCCCACGCCACCCTGTTCCGTCATTCACCCGCATGTGCCAAACCGCCATTCTTCTGCATATACGAGCAGGAGTACGCCTGTAGCGTCTGTTAACTCTTCTGCCAGTGATTCGATTGCTGTTTCCCTGACAGCCATGCACAAATGAGTAGGGAGGTATATTGTTGCAGTGCTATGTGTTAGATTTTAATTCAAATACTAGATTTTTCATCATTACACAAAGATGTACTTTTACCTACAAAAGTTATGTTTACGTTCTCTCAGCCCATGCCTTTTCATCATGTTTGATGCTTGATATGCTATACCCCTGCATGGCTGAATGGTTGTCATGTTGCCATGCTCATCACAATAAAAATGATTGTACCAGAAAAGTGTTGTTCATACAGTTACACCTCATACTGGGGGATAATGCTGTCTTTTACTGGTGTCTATCACAAGTACAGATCTATACAAGATCTCATAAAGTCTGGAAGCATTTGGCAGCCTGAGCCTCTATATTGACAGTTCTTGTGCTGCCATGTCCTTGTCAGACAGTATATAGAATAATGAGAACAGGTAGGTGATTGAGCAGACAGAAGCCTCACACATAAAGAGGAGACAGTCAGCAGTAATCAAACATTTTTCTTTACCTGCTGGCATTACATTTTTTTACAACTGGTTTCAAACCTCGGCCCTGGGAAAAATTGGTCTTACTCATAAAATGTTCTAATAACTCACATCTTTAGCATCTGCACTCAGTGATGTCTGCATGCTTTATTATAACACACTACTGAAAACCTTCATGAGCATAACTTCCTTATGATCTGAATTACAGAAAAGCTTGACCTGGGAGCAGACATTGTCCAGTTCTAGCCTGCATTTGCACATCAGCATAGTGTATTTCTGGTGATTTAAAAGCATTTTAGGGTGTTTTACAGATATCACACAAGCTTTGTGCAAGCGTATTTGAATGTGTATCAAGCTTCAGGCATTTTCTTCTTGGGCTGGACAAGGATAGGAAAGCAGTTCTAGTGGAGGAAAGGAGTTCTTCAGGCAAAAAAAAATTGTTTATAAGCACTACCATTAAAAGCTATGGAGCATTTGCGCACGTTCAAGTGCTCTGGTTCACTGCGCCAACAAAATCTTAGTAAATGTCAAGCCACGTAGATTCATTTGCATAGGTTGAACAGGCGCACCTGTCAACTTGACTTTTTTTTTTAGCTGGTTAACTTATATGGGTTTTTTTAAGGCTATATTCACACAGGTAATGTTAGCATTAAGAAAACAAAAAAATTAAGCAAAAAAAAAATGCGTGGGGATCCCCCGAAATTCCATACCAGGCCCTTCAAGTCTGGCATGGATATTAAGGGGAACCCCGCGCCAAAAAAGAAATGGAGTGGGGGTCCCCCTCAAAATCCATACCAGACCCTTCAGGTCTGGCATGGATTTTAAGGGGAACCCCGCGCCCAAAAAAATGGCATGGGGGTCCCCCTCAAAATCCATACCAGACCCTTATCCGAGCACGCAACCTGGCAGGCCGCAGGAAAAGAGGGGAGACGAGAGAATGCCCCCCCTCCTGAACCGTACAAGGCCACATGCCCTCAACATTGGGAGGGTGCTTTGGGGTCCCCCCCAAAGCACCTTGTCCCCATGTTGATGAGGACAAGGGCCTCATCCCCACAACCCTGGCCGGTGGTTGTGGGGGTCTGTGGGCTGGGGTTTATAGGAATCTGGAAGCCCCCTTTAACAAGGGGACCCCCAGATCCCGGCCTCCCCCCGTGTGAAATGGTAAGGGGGTACTTGCACCCTTACCATTTCACCAAAAAAGTGACAAAAGTGTTAAAAATGACAAGAGACAGTTTTTGACAAGTCCTTTATTAAAGTCTTCTTCCTCCATCTTCTTCCTCTGCTTCTTGCTCTGGTGTTCTTGGCCTGTGGCCTTGTACAGTTCAGGAAGGGGGCGCTCTCTCATCCCCCCTCTTTTCCTGACGCCTGCCAGGTTGTGTGCTCGGATAAGGGTCTGGTATGGATATTGAGGGGGACCCCCACGCGGGGGTTCCCCTAAACCACTTAAGGAACGCCTCAAGCCGATGTACGTCGGCAGAATGGCACGGCTGGGCACAAGCAAGTCCTTGTACGTTGCTTTTTAAGTGCCCAGCTGTGGGTCGGGAGCACACCGCCGGCGGCGCGCTCCCGTCCCAGTCCTGTGCTCAGTGACCGTGACCGCCGGACCAGCAGACCCGATCGCCGCTGGTGTCCTGTGATTGGGTCACAGAGCTGAAGAACGAGGACAGGTCTGTGTAAACAAACCTCTCTCCGTGCTTCCCTGTGTGACTGTCACCGATCGTCTCTTCCCTTTTATAGGGAAGGACGATCAGTGGTGTCACATGCCAGGCCACGCCCCTCTACAATAAAGAAAACACATAACGTCATACACTGCCCCCGTGCGCAAACCAATCAATAATTGCGATTTTTTTTTACCAAAAATATGTAGAAGAATACGTATCAGCCTAAACTGAGGAAAAAAATTTTTTTATATATTTTTTGGGGATATTTATTATAGCAAAAAGTAAAAAATATTGCATTTTTTTCAAAATTGTCTATTTTTGTTTATAGCGCAAAAAAATAAAAACCGCAGAAGTGATCAAATACCACCAACAGAAAGCTCTATTTGTGGGAAAAAAAGGACGCCAATTTTGTTTGGGTGCCATGTCGCACGACCACGCAATTGTCAGTTAAAGCGACGCAGTGCCAAATCGCAAAAAGGGCTTGGTCCTTTGGCTGCAAATTGGTCCGGGGCTTAAGTGGTTAAAATCCATGCCACACCTGAAGGGCCTGGTATGGATTTTGAGGGGGGCCCCCACGCCAGTTTTATTTTTATTTTTTGGGCGTGGGGTTCTCCTTAATATCCATACCAGACCTGAAGGGCCTGGTATGCTCTTGGAGGGGAACCCATGCTGTTTTTTTTTTTTATTAAAGTTGCCTGGCCTGGGGGCGTGTTGTAAGTCGCCCCAAGTCACGCTGTGATTCACACTCAAGTCGTGTCCAACCATAGAATACATTTGTTTTTTTATAAAAAAATTTTGGATATGTATTATAGCAGAAATGAAAAAATATATATATTTTTTTTCAAAATGGTCATTTTTTTTTGTTGATAGTGCAACAAATAAAAACCACAGAGGTGATCAAATACCACCAAAAGAAAGTTCTATTTGTGGGGAAAAAAAAGACATACATTTCATTTGGGTACACGCAATTGTCAGTTAAAGTAAAGCAGTGCTGTATCGCAAAAAATGGCCTGGTCATTAAGGAGGTAAATCAATCAGGGGCTGAAGTGGTTAAATTCAGCTGTACACTGTAGGGCGTAACATAGATCTTCAAAACTAAAAACAAAGGGACGTGTTAAACCCAACTCTGACCATGCCAGCACCTTAAAACTGGACATAGTATACTTCTTTCAAGCTATTCTTTAGGGAAATGTAAATTAACAGAGATTTTTTGAAGTCATGCTAGTAATTAATTAATTAAGATTCATACCTGTGCAACAGAAAAAAGGCTGTTGAAGGCTATATGGTTGATATGAGTATCAAATGTTTTTATTAAGGCATTTTTGGTAAATGTGTGTAGTGTTCTATCGTGCTCAAATCAGTAAAAAGGGGTATAAATATCGTAATGCCGCGTACACACGACCGGACTTTGTGGCAGACTAGGTCTGACAGAATCAGCGTGTGGGCTTTACAAAAATCAGACAGACCTAGAAATAGAACATGTTTCAAATCTGTCCGATGGACTCAATTCCTATCGGGAAAACCGCTTGTCTGTATGCTGGTCCGGCGGACCAAATACGACGCAAAGAAACCTATTGGCTACTGGCTATCCTTTTTCAGGCCCGTCTTACGTCATCACGTTCAAAACGAACGGAATTTCGAACGGACTTAGTCCGTCCTTGTGTGGCCAAGTCCGTTTGTTTGGAAAGTCCGTCGGAACTCCGCCGAAAGTCCGTCGGGAAGACCATCAGACCTAGTCTGCCGGAAAGTCTGGTCTTGTGTACACGGCATAAGACTGGAGACATGCTTACTGGTTTATGATCAGTGGACTATGGTAGCTACTTGGAGTTCAAAGTTACTTTTGCCATTAATCTTTTGTAAAAAAACAAAAAAACAAAAAAAACACTCAAAGCAAGACTGGAATAATTAACTCCCATAATCCACAGTACAGTTGTGTTTATAACAAAGACATTTTTGTATTCCCTCTTTATTCCTTTTTCCATAAATTAGTGACTTGTATCAAATTAGTATTTCTACTCTAGAATATGATATAAAGGAGAACTAATTGTATTAGTGGATTTTTTATCACATTAGAACATGCATTTGCAATATGCTCTCACTTGAAATAGCTTTTAAGGGAGCATAGTGCATGAAGAGAGGCTGCATTAGGAAAGCCACATGGAAATCCAAACATCATATCTGTTTTATGCACAAGTCTTGTGTGTGGCTATAAATACTTATAGTCATGTTAAAAGAAGGGAAAGAGAGTAGAGGTTGTCCCTAGAAACTGTCTAAATGTTCTTTTTTATCCTGCCTAAGCAGACAGCAAAATTCAGATGGACAATATAAAGGAGGTCCTTATATTTTATGAATATGTAGACTATAACGCAGAAACTGACATAACCCAAGATAGCCAATGTTCCTAGAAAATGACATTTACCAAAAATGTTCATTTCTTTTCTATTGCCTGTAAAAACATATCTGCCTGGCTTCGTTAAGGACACAGATTATAAATGAACTCTCCACTATCCACTCAAACACAATTCTTACTAAATCACCATTGGTAACTCACAGCTGGTTTCCGTTGGGCACAGTCCTAAAATTCTCACTGGTGCAATCTTCCAGTGATCCCTTGCCTGTACAAGCTAGAATAATTACAGAGGATGGGAGATGATCCACTGCAATCCTTTTCCTGATTCAGTAAACTTCTAATCCACATTTTTGCAAAGCACTTTGGGGCTTTACACTTTTGGTTAAAGAGGAAGTAAACCCTGCAACTTATTGCTGTTTTTTCTAATAATTAAATGCTTTTAAACCGTGCCAAGCAAGATAATAGGATTTTAATATACAGCTTACCTGTAAAATCCTTTTCTTGAGAAGTACATCATGGAACACAGGAGCTTCATTACATAGTGGGTTATATAGGCACCTCTGGTGATTGGACACTGGTTAAAGTGGTTGTAAACCCTTACAAACCACTTTGACCTACAGGTAAGCCTAGATTAAGGCTTACCTGTAGGTCCAAGAAATATCTCCCAAACCTATACGGTTTAGGAGATATTTGCCCGAAGACTGGCACCGACAGGCGCACTGAGCATGGCATCCTCTATAACGAAGATGCCGCGTAGTGCCGCGCGTCTCGGCTCCTGTGCGCATGCGTGGGAGTGACGTCATCGCGGCTTCGCCGAATGCGGACTGTGGGTCCGGAAAAAAGGATGGTTGGATTACATCTTGATTCAAATGGAATCCTGAAACCACCTTAGGCAGAAAGGACCTGTTGGGACGCATTACCACCCGGTCCTTATGAATAATTAGATACGGCTCTTTGCTGGAGAGAGCTGCTAGTTCTGACACTCTTCTAGCCGTGGATATGGCTACCAAGAAAACTAATTTTTTAGTCAAAAGAACTAATGAAGCCTGATGCAAAGGTTCAAAAGGTTGCCCCTGCAAAGCCGAGAGAACCAAATTCAGATCCCATGGGCATACCGGAGGTTTGACTGGCGGTCTTATCCGCATGGCCCCCTGGATGAAAGCCCGCACCAGGGAATGTGATGCAAGTATCTTCTGAAAAAAAACACTGACAAGGCCGAAATCTGCACCTTGATAGTGCTTATTCATTTCTAGGCCTGACTGGAGGAAGGCCAAGATCCTGCTAATGACGTACTTTCTAGGATGCCATCCCCTGGGTTCACGCCAGGAAACATATGCCCTCCAGATTTTGTAGTAAATAAGCCTGGAGGCCGGCTTTCTGGCATTGACCAGAGTAGAAAGGACTGGCCCCGAAAGCCCACGGTCTCTCGGGATGTGGGTCTCAGCAGCCAAACCGTCAAATTCAGACTGTGTAAAGCAGGATGGTAAATTGGACCCTGTGAGAGCAGATCTGGCCGGAGAGGGAGGATCCACGGCCTGCCTACTGCCAACTTCATGATCTTTGCGTACCTGGGCCAAGCCGGAGCTACCAAAAGAACCGACTTTGTCTCCCTCTTGACTCTTCCCAGGAACCGCGACAGAAGCGGGCAAGGGGGGAAGGCATAAATCAGATTGTACTGATCCCAGGGAACTGTCAGAGCATCCGACCCCTGAGCGAGTGCATCACTTGTCCTTGACACGAATTTGTCCAGTTTTCTGTTGAACCTGGACGCAAACAGATCCACGAGTACCCCACCTGCGACATATGTTCCAAAACACGTCCGGGTGCAGAGCCCATTCTCCTGGGCACAACTGCTGGCGGCTCAGAAAATCCACCTGCCAATTTTACACTCCTGGAATGAAGACTGCAGAAAGGCATGGAACATGCCTTTCTGCCCAGACAAGTATGCGATTCACCTCTTTTTGCACAACCAGACTCCTGGTACCGCCCTGGTGATTGATATAGACCACTGCTGTGGCATTGTCGGACTGAACCCGAACAGGGAGACCCCGTAGTCTGAAAGACCAGTTTATGAGAGCCATATAAACTGCCCGGATCTCCAAGACATTTATGTGCAATAGCTTCTCGATCGCAGACCATTTCCCCTGCGAGCACGTCTCCTCCAACACTGCTCCCCAGCCTGTCAGGCTGGCATCTGTAGTTATAATCTTCCATGGAAGTGGAAGAAAAGTTTTGCCTTTCAGCAAATTCTTGTTCCAAGCCACGAGGATGCATCTTTGCAGAGGCCTTGAGTGGAACTGGGCGAATGGAACGGCCTCGAAGGAGGCGACCATTTTCCCTAACAGTCTCATGCACAACCTAATGGGGGAAGAACTCCTGCCCAGAATTAGGCGCACCAGATCCCCAATGGCCAAGGCTTTTGGCCTTGGGAGAAACACCTTGCCCTGAGCGGTGTCGATAAGCATACCCAGGTATTCCAACCTGGTAGCAGGCTGTAGGGACGACTTTTCTAGGTCTATAATCCAACCTAGGCGTTCCAGGTGTTCTAGCGTCCTGGTAACACTGTGGTTCAGGAGCGCTACTGTTTTCTCAATGAGAAGCAAATCGTCTAGATAAGCCATGACAGCTATACCCTGAGCTCTTAGGTTTGCCAAGAGAGGGTCCAGAATCTTTGTGAAGACTCGAGGGGCCGTAGCGAGCCCGAACGGCAAAGCCACAAATTGAAAATAGCGCTGCTCTACCGCAAACCTTAGATACTTTTGGTGTGCGGGTAAAATTGGCACATGGAGATATGCATCCTTGATGTCTATTGATGCCATAAACTCTCCCCCTTGCAGGGAGGAGACCACAGTGCAAATTGACTGCATTCGGAAAGACCGGATGCGTAAAAAACGGTTCAGATCCTTCAGATCCAGGATAGGTCTGACACTTCCATTTGGCTTTGGAACGGTGAAGAGATTCAAGTAAAACCCTAAACCCTGTTCTTTTGGGTCCACTTCTACTATCACCCCCTGGGATAGTAAGTTATCTAAGGCCAGACATAGCGTTTTTTGCTTTACTGGGTCCCTGGGGATCCTTGACCTTAGAAAGCGAGAAGGTGGAATCTCCTGAAACTCTAGCTTGTAGCCCAGAGATACCGAGGAGACTACCCACTTGTCCCGGATCTCTTCCTGCCAGGAGCCTTCCCCCCACTCGGCCGAGTGGGGGCGCCCCTTCACAAGGAAGCTTTTGGGCTCTGCTTGGCAGGCTTTCGCCCCCAGGATTTCTTCTGCCCCGGGGCCCAGCCTTGAGCCTTTCCTGTAGAGGAGGGTTGAGAAGGCCGTCGCCACTGCTTAGAGCTTGATGCTCCGGGAGAGAGAGAAAACGCCTAAATGATGGACGTTTGCTCCTTTTGACTGGAAGGAGAGTAGATTTACCCCCTGAAATTTTTTGGACGAATTTGTCTAATTCTTCTCCAAACAAATGTTCCCCTTTAAACAGGAACCCAATCAAATGCTTCTTGCATGATAGCTCAGCTGCCCAATTCTTTAGCCATAGGGCCCTTCGCATGTGTACCAACAAGAGAGACAAACAAGATGCTTGTTGGACAGAATCCAAAATCGCATCAATCATGAAACACAGAATTTGAGGTATTTCTGCATAATTCTCCACTTCCTCACTGGGAAGGAGGCCAAGCATCTGCTTAACCTGTTCCTTGAGGAACTGACACAACCCCACAGCTGCGACTGTAGGTTGCACTACAGCGCCAGTCATGGAAAAGGAGGCTTTTAATAATGTTTCCAGCTTATCAGTTGGATCTTTAAATACCTGAGCATTATCCAAAGGACAGGTCAGGTTTCTATTCAAGCAAGAAACAGCTGCATCGACAGATGGGACCCCCCATTTCTTGGTGAAACTTTCCTCCAGAGGATAAAGCAAAGAAAACCTTTTAGGAGGAACAAACAGTTTATCGGGATGTCCCCAATCCTCATACAACAATTTATCCATTAAGGGATTAATTGGAAAGGAAAAAGCAGTATGTGGGATTTTCCTGACTCCCAGGGAAGAAACAGAGGACGTAGCGACCTCAGCAGCAGGCATTCTGAATGTGGTACGCACCAATTCAGTATAATATTGCACCTGTTTTCTGAGCGCCTGGGAGGAGGGGACTCTCTCCTCTTCCTCTGATTCATCCGACTGCTCAAGATCCCTGTCCCAAGACAGGGATCTCTCTTCATTGTCAGAAGTGTCATCTGAAAGAGGAATCTCAGCAGAGGGAGGGGATCTACTCCTTTCCCTGCTATCTTTCAGGGAAGCTGAAATAAAATTCATGATTCTCCCTTCAAAACCCTCCAATGTAGCCCTAAGGAAGTCCTCAGTGACGTATACCGGGGCTGAAATATTAGGAGAGGCTGCAAAACCTGACGGGCACTGACTCATCCTGTGAGGCTGGCTCCAGTCTTCCAGGGGGGGATGGTAATCTACAGGCATTTTTAGAACCCCTGGACCTAGGCGGTGATTTACCAGTGCCCTTGTTACCTCCCCCTGAGACCCTCTTACGAGGAGACATAGCCCTAAGCTACAAAACAGAGGTACTAGTACAAAGTGCAATCACTGTTGTGCTTAAAGTCTCACAATAAATATATATGCTTAAACTGCACAACCTGATGCTGTAGGTGTCTAAGATTTGCCTGGATCCAATCCTTTGGGATGCTTACTGGCCACAGCTCCTGTGTCTCCACTTACAGCCCCCTGATGCTCTGGGCTTTTTAAAACTGCCACCTGGCGCCTGAGCAGTACAGCGCTGTGCACACTGACGTGCACGGCTCACAACCACACTCCCCCCTCCTCCATCAGCCTGGGAGTGCGCTCGGCGCGCGTGCATACAGACCTCCGGTATCCGGGGGGAGGGAATCGCCATTGGAGCTGCGTGGGACCCCCAGACTACGTGGGACCCCTGTATTACCTTTATTGTGGCAGGGATTGCAGTGGAGACGTGAGTCATCTGGAGAACCAGGCTTCACTGAGCGTGTGTACTGAAAGGCATGTAAGTATGCATCAGGCTGCTCTTACTCCCTCTAGTGGTGGAAACTAGGTAAGACATACTACTACTCAATGAAGAAATCCATAATCTAATTTATATAGGATTAACTTCCCTTACCTGTCCTCGCCGCAGGAATTGCTGAAAACAGACAGATTCCAGCCTTCACCCATCACGGCGGGCAGAGTTGTGCCAACTTTCAGGTTTTTTTGGGGTTCTTTCTCAGAAGACCTTGTAAAGACTCTACCAGAAATTTTCGTGCCACTAAGTAAATAGTACACCAAGTCTGGTTTTCCCAGAGCCCAGTCTTCCAATGGGAGAGGACTTACAGGCCAAACCTCATTTCTTCGGATGACGAGGCCCGGGTACCATACCATCTTGGGAGTCAAAATATCGGCCCGAGATATGGATCCTGTTAGTTGTAGCCCTTAGGCCCCCGCAGGGACCTGCACAGAGCTTTCTTCATAGCACATGTTTTACGTGACCAACCACCATAGACACTGGCGAAAAAACTGAGGTGCCTCCCATATGGGAGGGGTTATATAGGGGAGGAATTCTCCTTAATTGGGGGTTAACCAGTGTCCAATCACCAGAGGTGCCTATATAACCCACTATGTAATGAAGCTCCTGTGTCCCGTGATGTATGATCAAGAAATATCTATAATTGTCCAAAACAAGCTTAACTTTTTTTGCAGTTTTATTCTTTTGGCTCTTCCGGGTATCGTCCACGCCATTCTTCCTCTTGTATGCTGAAGCTTTTGTGCACGTCATTTCCGTCCTTAATTTGTTTGCTTGTCGAAAACTTGTGCATGTGCCATAGCTGCTTCCTCCTCTCTATGCTGCTCTGGTTCACTCCCCTGTGTGACGTCTTATACAGTCACAAAGGGGAAAACCAAGAAAGAGGGGGTCATGCTGCAGCATCACGAGGCTTTGCTCTGTGCCATTCTGAGTATCGGATAATGACACGGCAAGCAGAGGAAGCTGAAACGGCACAGATTAAAGGAGATACCTAGTGCGCAAGCGCAAACAATGTCACAGCACCTAGAATGATTTACATGGAAGGAATAGGAAGGGATACATTTCCTGAAACATGTCAGGCTAAAGGAGGAAAATTACGTTCACTGGAATTTGTAACAGCTCATCATAAGCACAATTTATGTCTTTTCATATAAATGTACTGTACAAACTTGATATGTTTGTCATTACACATGTGTTTTTACTACAAAACAATTTTTATAAATAAATGATATTTTATTATATATGTTTTTCTTTCTGTTTGCCCATAAAGTCCCACTATACCAGGGGGTACTTATGCCCTTTTTTAGGGTCTTTATTTAACCAATGTTTGGAATGTTGGCAACATCTTAGCGAGAATATTATATTTCTCTTCATCACTTATATTCAGTTATACTTAAAGGAGTTGTAAACGCAGAAGGTAAGGTTTTTTTATTTTAATGCATTCTTTGCTGTGTATAGCAGCCTCACCAGCATCCCATAATTACTTACCTGAGCCCCATCTCTCCCCAGAGCGATGTCCACAAGTGTCTTAGCAATCCAGGACTATCCTGCTGATTGGCTGAGACACAGCATCAGCCCCATTGGTTTCCACAGCTGTCAATCAAAGTAAGTTAGCCAATAAAAGAGAGAGGGGCGGGGGTGGGTTGGGGATCCATGTCTGTATGGACACACAGCCTGTTACTTGGCTCGGGTACCCCCCATAGCAAGCTGCTTGTTGAAGGAGCACTGAACAGGAGGAAGGGGCCAGGACCACAGAAGAGGAACCCAAGAAGAGGATGTGGGCTGCTCTATGCAAAACAAACTGAACAGAGGAGGTAAGAATAACATGTTTTTTGTTTTTTTGTTTTAAATAAGATTTTACAATCACTTTAAAAGCTGTCCAGACTCTTGCATTGCCCATAATTGCATACATTGATCTGATCAGTTGCATCACTTGTAGATACTGAACGTTGCAGAAAATTCTGTACATTACCCATAAGAAATAGCTGGGAGCTCATTAAATAAAGAGGAACTGCAGTCAGCTCACATAATTTGTAATAAAAACACATTTGCCATTCTGATGCTTCCCTCCAACCCGTTTGCATTTTTTATATATGCTGTGATTCTGTACTTGCAAATATGCTGCAGAAATCTCCTCCCACTAAGTCTGGCTGCAGCAATTCTAACTGTGGGCAGCTGAAGCTGCTGCCTGCTCACTTACTGGATTTACAGAGACACACAGAGGCACACCTCCAGCTCTGCAGCCCTACAGCTTTCATTGGCCCTCTTATGACACATCCCCCCTTCCTTCCTGGCAAACTCTCACAAGAGTGAGAGAGAGCTGTGCATGTCATAAGCCTAGGCTGATGACCAGACAAAAAACAGGAAGTGGGCTGTTTAAGGTATTTTGCTGCTTTAATAATCCTTATCACACTACAGGCATACCCCACTTTCAAGTACACAATGGGGTTTATTTACTAAAGCTTGAAAGAGCAAAATCTGGCTTACTTCTGCATAGAGACCAGTGAGCTTCCAGGTTTTATTACCAAAGCTTAATTGAACAATCTGGGGTTAGAAGATCATTGGTTTCTATGCAGAAGGGAGCCTGATTTTGCACTTTCCAGCTTTAGTAAATAAAACCAGTTGTGTACTTAAAAGTGGGGCATGCCTATAGTTTTGGTTTGAGCAAGTAGCTATAGAACTACTATGACACATTTGTTCTCTGCAGAACATTTTCTGGATTATATGTGCATGCACACTTACATTTTGCATTAGCACCTGTGCTTCAGTTATGCCAGTGTGTTCCTCCTTTTCCGTTTGCATGTGACATTTACTATAAGTGGCATTTTGTTCTCTCTTTTTAATGAAATCATAACAAGATTTGGGCCACAAAGTAAATTCTGTATGGGTGCCAAGACTGCTGAGCTCAGACCGACTGGACAGAAATGTGTCGCATCAGCCATTTGCCGTTCACTGTTTTACAAATCCTTATGATTAAGTATAATTTGGTAAACAGCAGTTACAATAATTTGGGCTTGCTGTGAGGAGCCTGAGAATGCAGTTTTTCCGCCAAATCACTCCTCTGTTGCAAAACATTTGGTAGTGTTGGACAAACAGTGGCAATGACTGCCAGGAAGAAATTGGCATGGAACTGTTGCAGCATGCCTGAGTAGTGGACCATCCTAACTGCTGCTCCACAATAAACTGCTTAATTGCAGGTCAACTTTAATCAGCTAAAAATGTGGGCATTTACCTTAAGTTCACCAACATGGGCACTATGACTAGATCAAATGAATGGAGCCTGGGAACATAAAGTCTTCATTTGAATGAAGTTAAACCCCTTTTCACTACAAAGTATACATCGTTACTTTCACATTGCCATAATGTTAGTTCCCATGCCAACATGAAAGTGAATATGCCATACTTGCATTTCACTAATGTCTTAAACAGAACTTTCCAGGATAGAAATTTGGGAGCTGCTGTTCCTGACTTATTTTTGAAATTATTTGATCCTGGGCTGTAAGCTTTATCCTTCCTTTACTAACTATTGAGTTACTTACCTGGAACAAGCAAAGGCATATTGGTTGCCCTGACACTTGATATGTGTATGCCTGCTCTACATCAGTGCCTCACTAAGTATTAGAATAAGGAGGATGACACCCCCTGCGTCTCTACATGCAAGTCAGCAGTGGCAGTTTCAATATTTTTGTCCTGTCATGTTTCATTTAAAATAGACTTGCTGCTGCAACCAGATACTATTGGTAATTATATTACTTTCTGTTATAAATTGTTTTAAATAGAAGTATAATGACACTAGAATCTGTATAATCAAATTTGCAGATTAAATTTAGAATCTAGATTTTGGATGTCATATTCAGTCCACACTGTTGGATATAAAATATGATTACTGTATATGTTAGAGTATATACAGTATTTGTTCTGATTAATCGGGCATACTTGATATTGAAGAATACAACTGGACAATTTTGAAAACACATTTTTTTTAATGCAAATTGTTATTGAGTATTGCCACGTACACGAGAGAACCAGTGAGTACTGACATTCATGCAATTCTGTTCAGCTGAACAGTGGTCTTCCTTTTCTGCTTAGCATATGTGATCACTGCTGCGTTCGCAATGACTAGCAGCTGGTAGAAGTCAGTTTGTTAAGCAAAGGATGGTATTTCATAGCCTCTTTTTGTTAATTAATTGAACCAGGATTGCCCAAACAGCTAAAGATTATCATTCAAGTATATACTGTATATCATATCATAGTTTAAGTCTGCTTTAATGTCTTATAAACCTGCTTCTCTAAGAAATACTGTTCCTCTACACAAGTCATTTTCTGTAGAACGCCTAAGGTTTCTTCTTTGGGTCTATTAGTCATGAGAGTCTTGTTACTGCTTTTGGAAGATGCTTAACCCTCTATAATTATTTTGCTGGATTTGCTCACAACTGTTCAGAGCTGGTGCAACATAGGTAAAATAACCAATACATGCAATCACAATTTGTAAATGTGGAGCTTGGCGAAACCTCCACCCCTCTGGCATCTACCCAATTTCTGTCCCTTCTGAGTTGCAGGGACACTAGTAATATGAGCAAGTAGAAAAGGAGGAAGAGTGAGTAGAGAGAGCAATGGGGAGAAAGTTTGGATTCTCTGGAAGCATTTTACATTGAAGTGCTTGTTTACATTTACAGAGTGACCCCAGGGTTCCTATAACAGCAGAAGTATCCATCCACCTGTTAGCCCTTGTACACACGGTCGGAGATTCCGTCGGAATGTTTCCTATCGGAGCGTTTTGTCGGATATTCCGACTGTATGTGGTCTGCATCGGACTGTTTCCGTCGGAATATCCGATGGACCAACTTTTCCAACTTGCCGATAAAATTTTCAGACAAAATGCTCTGATCGGACATACTCCAATCATGTGTAGCCTACTCCGACGGACAAAGTGCCACGCATGCTCACAATCCAATTCGGACACGGAAGCGCTCGCTCAGGTAAAACTACTGCTCGTAATCGATATAGCACATTCGTCACGCTGCAATGTTAAAAATTCTTTCATGAAGCGCATTCTCTTGTTCTTTACAATGCTGCAAGAAATAACTTCTTTTGATGCTCATAGTCACACACACTTCTCCCGAACGTATTTCCTGACTCTTTTTTACTCATTTCATCAATACAATTTTTAAATTTGTCACATCTACACAATTTTATTTTTTGTTTATTGTTTTTTGGGTGAATTTTGTGTTTGTTTTTTTTCATAATCATCTCCTTTTTTGACAGTTTGCTCATCTTTCCATTTTTTGGGGTGTGTTTTGTGTGTAAACTTACCACAACAACATTATTATATTTTTTATATTTTGTTTTTCTTTTTTAATCTACAGGAGGTTGTTTAGTGTTGGTACCCCTTGTTATTCATTTCACTTTGTTTTTTTGAAATGTACCTTCCTGCTCACAAATAAACTGGCCTTTTTGAAGTAAAACACATACGCAAGTATTTTTTCAAACAAAAAAAACCTTTATTTAGGTGTCAGTAACAAATAAAGAGGGAGGCAGCGATGGAGAAACTGGGGAGATTAGTGAAGCCTTTGGCCCCCAGGGTACACATAAACTATTTAAACACAAAACTTGGTGGCCTGAGGAGTACATGTCTGAGGGAGAGAAGTCTGGTCCTGAAGTCCAAGAAACCCGGAACAGCAGCAGATGATATCTATGTTCCCAGGCTGTGGTACTACAACAGGTTGCATCTTCTGTCAGACCAGACTGAACCCAGGTCACCACTCTCTGGTCTTCCTTCCACGCTTCCTTCCAGGCTGTGGCTGTGGTGCTGGAGGTATGGCAGAAGGAGGAGGAGGAGGAGGGGCATGGGCCAAATCACACAAGTGTGTTGTTTGCGTCATTTGGCCCAACAGACCCTTGTTGAGGGTGTGTATAATTACCTCCTCACACAAGAGCTGTTGCCCCTCCTCCATTTTCTCCAGCTTGCACACAGCCAAGGCGGCAAAGGCCTCTTGATAGGTGGGTGTGGCATGGAGGGACGCTGATGCCTCCCCAATCAGCCTCAGGGGCGACTCCTCCACATCCCCCCTTTCTCGCCCCTTTTGTGTGGAAGGCAGAGGGGAGGGACCTGGCATTCTGTCAGACTCCTTATCCCGCCCACCGCCTGGCTGCCGCTTACCCCCGCCTCCTCCTGGCTGCCACTTTCCACAGCCACCTCCTGGCTGCTGCATTCCACACCCTCCTCCTGGCTGATGTCTTCCTGTGTATGAAAAAGGGACATAGTTTTAGTTTTTGGTTCATCAAACACACACAATTTTCACATCAAGACTGTTGCAAATTGTTAACCAATAGAAAAGACTATCATTCTGAGCCCAGCATTTTTCTATCTTGTCCCCAACGTTTTGGCCACTACTGTCTATTGATATGTGAAACACTTTCTAAAATCAGCAATTAGTGAGCAAAAATCAAGTTAACATGATTCATTTATACTCCCAAAATATGTAGAACAATACTATACCTGGCTCAAGCTGGGCTCCCCAGTTCTTCCTGAGTGGAAGGCCCAGGTTGGGCGTCGGAAGACTCAGCGGGTGTGGAATGTAGCATAGGACGCGTGGAAGGAAGAGTAGAGAGTGATTCTCTGGCCTCAGCCTGGTCTGACAGAAACTGCATCCTGTTATAATACCACAGCCTGGGGACATAAACGTCATCTGCTGAAGCACCAGATTGCATGGATTGCAGCACCTTCTTCCTCTCCTTCAGATATGTACTCCTCAGGCCACCGATTTTCATTTTTAAATAGTTGACGTCTGCCTTGGGGACCAGCAGCTTCACAAACTCAACCAGTTTCTCCATTGCTGCCTGCCTCTTTAGTTTGTCACTATACTGAGGGTGTGTCGCTTGCCACAGGCAGGGCGTCTCCCTGTATTTATCGATGAACAGAGGGAGGAAGCTATGATCATTGAACCCGTCCATAATGTCTGCAAGACACAACACAAGACAAACCCTAATGTCAGGCTAAACTCCACTAATGCAGGCCTCAATCTAGAAGCAGTATAGCCTAGTGATGTACCAAGTTCAAAATTTTACCTTCGCTTGCACGTTCGTTGCGTCAGCTTCTCCCTCTGTTCACAGATCGTACGGACGACACACGCGTGTTGCGTTTTATATACAGTGCGCATGCGTGAAACTCCGCCCGCCCCTGATGTTCTTTCTAGACTATTCCCCGCCCCTTCACTTTTGGCGCAGTGGGGAGAGCACATGGCGGAGAGAACGCAGGTACGCAATCAGAGTTCCACTAACGAGGAGGAGGGTGAGGAAAGCCCGGAGCCTGAAACGTCCCAATCAAGGAAGAGAAGATTTAAGGCCTCAAATATGTCTTTTGGAGAGATGTTGGAGATGGTGGACATATTGAACAGGACCGACTATGGTGGGAAGTATGGACCTTACCCAAACCCAAATATCAGAAAGGCCAAGATCATGAATAAAGTTGTGAAGAGTCTTCAAAAGAATTTTGGGGTACGCCTATCCATGGATCAACTGAGAAAACGCTGGTCAGACCTGAAACTGAGGGAGCACAAGCAGTACATAAGGATCAAGCGTGTTCTTCAAAAAAGTAAGTAGTTGTCGTGTGTTCATATGATTATTCTTGCTTGCATACTGCTCCATGTGCTTTGATTTCATGTTGTGCATTTTAAAATGGCCTCTTTCAAGTTCATGGTTTCATTCGTTCATAAGAAACATCGTGCTGCAGGTAAGTATTCCAGCTTAACAAAGTGTCCATAATAATGTTCTCACCTTGGAACTCAGCCAAAAAACACAATTGTACAACATTTCCAAGCAATGTTTCATATTCCTATTTCTGCCCTCTGTGTGCTAATTATTCTTTTTTTACATTCTCATAGGGGAGAGAAGACCCCACCCCTCCCAAAGAAGGCAAAATTCCCAAACCAGAAGCAGAGGAGCAGGAGGAGGAGGAGGAAGGAGAGATCGTTGAAGTTGGACAAATTGTCACCACAACAGGTGAGTGTCGGAGAACACAGCTTCCGGTAAGCTCATCAATGTATGTCACCATATTTATAATACATGGTGTGTTTTTTTTTGCTTTGTTTTGTAGGTGATGTGGAAGAAGAATCCCATTTTACCAGTGAAAGTGCCCAGATCCTGATTGGGGAGATAATGGGGTGCAATCGGGATTTAGAAAATATACAGCAAAACATCAATGATGTTAAAAATAAAATGAAGAACATCATTGATGTTTTGGGGAGAGTGTGAAACACACCAAACTAGCTAGGGTTTTTTATTTTGGACTTTTAAACCACAACTTTTGTATTTTTTGAAAATCCAAATTTGGAAGATGCACAGAGTGTGTCAACATGCGCTATCTCCCATCATTGGGGATCAATGTACGCGTTTTGTGGAAAGTAGCTGGGATGAAGGGGGTTGCAGCCCCAAAACATGTACATTGATCCCCCATGATGGGAGATAGCACATGTTGACACACTGTGTGCATCTTCCAAATTTGGATTTTCCAGGGGTGACACCCCATGTGATGAAGGCAATATCAGCCCAGTTTTTACATACTCATGTCTGATATTGTCTTCACTTTTCAAATTTGAACTTTGTAAGTTCCTGTGTTCTGTATGTTACGCTTTGATACATGCCTGTTTACACAAAAATACAAAGTTAAAAAAAAATTACCTGAAAGACTGTTTTTGATACACCCAATTTGTTGGTTTGTTGTAAAACCCTTTTCTAAACGCACATATGAATGTGCTTTGATTAAAAAGTTAAATTATCAACAATGTGTGGCTTCCTTTTTCATTGCGCAAAAGATGTATTTGGAGTAAAATTGTTGTTTTCGGTGAGAATGAGTGTTATTTAATAAAGGTAACTCCACTTTGCACTCCAAGTGCAGTTTCAGGTGTACTTTTGCAGTGCACTTGTAGTGCATAGTGGATGTGCCTTTAGTAAATAACACCCACAGTGATGTGTTAATTTTCACAATCATGCCATTTTCCTGCCATGGTGCTGAAAATGAGCAAGATTTTGGTCAGTAATGCACTACATACATTAGTTACCAAAAACAAGGTGTGTGTGTAGCAGACCCACAACATAATAATATTATCTGAAGAAGAGACTGTCCCCTCATCTCGCTCAGAACTTGGGTTTGCACTGTTGGTGAAAAAGGCACAATAAAAAACATAAATTTACCTAGGAGACACCTAAAACCAAGCCAAGCAGTAAATGAAAACAAATATTGGAGTTTCAAAGAAAAATGTATTCCTAAAATGCCGCTCAGACATTGTCTGGCATATCAATGGCCCCCCTACCCACAAAGTAGTCCATGTATTGGGTTCTAACCTCACGGGCGCTTTGGGGGGGCAAGCCAGGACGAGCAGCTTCAAGGCCCGTGAGGTTCTCATTTTCCAGCAAGTCTGCTTCTAAAGCCCCATACACACTATCAGATTATCTGCTGAGTTTTTCCTTCAGATTTACCAAAACCATATAATATGAGGACAAACCTTAGGAGTTTCAATGTGTATGCAATCAGGCAGGCCCTTCTACTACATGGTTTTGGTAAATCTGAAGGAAAAACTCAGCAGATAATCTGATAGTGTGTATGGGGCTTTAGACAACTGAGACCGCATAGTTTTCAGAATGTCTTTTTAGAAAATTGTGCAGAACACAGCACGCCAGCACAATGTGATTTAGTTTGTATTCCGCCATGTGGATAGGCGTTAAAAAAAGGCGGAACCGGCTGGCCAGTATTCCAAAGGTTTTCTCCACCACTCTTCGGGCTCTGGACAGGCGGAAATTAAAAATCCTCTGGTCCGGGGTGAGGGTCCTCATTGGGAAAGGCCACATCAGATGGTTTGCCAGGGCAAACACCTCATCCGCGATGAAGACGAACGGGAGTCCTTCCTGCACTCTGGAGACGCCAGTAGAACTCCATCCGTGAGAACACTCCACCATCCGACATGCCTCCATTTTGCCCCACGTCCACATACAAGAAGTCATAGGTCGCAGACACCACCGCCAACATCACGATACTATTAAACCCCTTGTAGTTAAAATAGTACGACCCCGAGTTGGGTGGTGGGACGATGCAGACGTGCTTCCTATCAATTGCACCTCCACAATTGGGAAAGTCCCAACGACTGGCAAAGTGGGAAGCCACAGTCTGCCATTCCTGTAGCGTTGAAGGACACTGTGGAGTGAAACAAGACCAAAAATTTGGCCAAGATCAGTATAACATTTTGGGAACTGAGTATTTAAAGCCTAAAGTATAAGGTCCCCTTATCAGAGTCATCCCCCCCCACCCCCCCCCCCCCCCCATCTGATGGGCCCTTGCTAAAAAATGAGGGGGGGGGGATATTTTGGACAGGTAACCCTCTCCACTTGATTGAGAGCTGAATGCCTAAATAATGTGTGATACTTTGGGAAGCCCTTCCTTACTTACACTATTGGCAGCCCACCGGACAGGTAAGAAAAGTCATAATAACAAAAAGAAAACAAAATGGAAGCACACTTTGACATTCTGCTATTACATATCAAGTTAATAATAGGGTAAAAAAATTAAAAAATGATAGCATTTGAAAGTATTGTGGCAGGCCCTTGCACTACATGCTTTGGTGAATTCATCCATAAATGTGAGCATCAAAAAGGTAGATATAGTGTGTATTGGGTTTGGTAAAGTCAGCAGATAGAGGATTGCTATCATTTGAGCTAGCAGTTGGGGGGAGGGGGGTTCCTAATGAGTTTGGCACAACCAAAAAAAAAAAAATGTCACTCTGCATGAATTGAAGCACACACATAACATTTGTAGACATTTTAGGGGGTGTTTAGGGGAAAGCAATACTATGGAGCTGACAAAAGACATTGGTAAGTGATTAGACTATAGTTTTATGGGCCAAGAAGAGCATGGTGGGGAAGTCAGTGAGGCAAATATGCATGAGGACAAAGGGGCAGAGCATATGAATTAGAGCATATTGCAATGATGGTAATTAGGGAATGAGGAAAGAAATGCAAGACATTAGCAATCATGAAATACATAGAATGTGATGTTAAAGGAGAAAACTTACCTTCATTTAGTCCTTCTGCAGGACCTGAATGATGGCAGAACAGGTCTCTGGAATAATGATCCCCAGAGCCTGGGGGGAGATGCCTGTAGAGAACTTGAGGTCCTGAAGGCTTCTCCCAGTCGCCAAGTAGCGCAACGTGGCGATGAGCCTCTTCTCCAGAGTGATGGCTTGCCGCATGCAGGTATCCTGCCTGCTGATATAAGGGGTCAGCAAAGCCAGCAGACGGTGAAAAACAGGGCCCGTCATCCGGAGATAATTCCTGAAATCATCAGGATTATTCTCACGGAGCAAAGGCATGTGCGAGAACTGGTCACGCTGGCGCAACCAATTCTTGGTCCACAAACGCCTCCCCTCCCTGTTAAGGGACCGGGCTTATGTCAAAGTAAGAACCCCAACACGAAGCCCCTGCACAGCACAAACTCTATGACAAGTACGTAGACGAAACATGGTTTGAAAACGGTCGGCTGGTCAGAACGGACAACAGAAAGCACCGATAAACAGCAATGCCTGAAAGAACGAACTGAATAGCAGAAGCAAGCAGACAATAAGCAATGCAAATCAAAGCGTACTATACCAAGATATAGTCCACAATGAGAAACAAATACTTACTGACTACACGCACTGATTATCAGATACGCAAAGACAAGCAGAAACTGAAGAGCAGTACCGAACTGAATCACAAATCTGAAAAGCGCGAATCGTCTCTCACCAAACTTCTACTAACACGCGATACACACGAGATCAGCAGAAGGAGCCCGAAGGGTGCCGGACGTGGTGCTGAACTTCCCTTTTCTAGTCCTGCCTTACGCGGCTTACGTCACCGCGTTCTTGGCAACCGGAAATTCCGACATCTTGGTCCGACCGTGTGTATGCAACATCACTTCCGGACCTCGTCCGGAATGAATCCGTCAGAATAACTCAGACGGATTTGGTTGTCGGAATCTCCGGCCGTGTGTACAAGGGCTTAGAAGTAGGCCCTGAGGTATACATAGGACAGGTTAAGAAGCTTTGCTGTAGCTCAGCTGTAGAGAAACCCATCCATATTCTTCTTTTACTACCGTTTTTTGTTGAATACATTTTTCCTAGGTCTTTTTTTTTGTATTAAATGCTTGGTAAAATGAATAAACCAAGAAAAAAGGTTAAACACCTAACTCTTTCCTGCGAGAGCTAGTCTAAACGATCCCTCCGACAGAGCAGTTTGATGACGCTCTGCTGAGATGTCATTTTATACCATTTTATAAGAGGCACTGATAATTTTTCTGATTCTGATGTATAAAAAGCACTCTTTCCTTTAATGCACTTGTTAAAAGTATCCCGTGGGGGAACACTCGTTAAATGTTTTTGTGCAGTTTAACAGTTTAACATAGAGAGATTTCAAATGCAAAAATAATGTTCCCCGAAGCATTGCAAGTGTCAGGCTGAAGTAGTTTATCAGTAATTGGGCATATTTCCCCTAAAACAAACTGCGCTGAGTTTTATTGTCCCCTGCTGCTTGGGAGTGTTTGCAGTCAGGATTTAAACTGATCCTAAACTGGCAGGAAAACAGCATTCTCCTCACCCTGCATTAACAATTCTCTTTCATGGCTTGTCACTAGTCTAATGCTTTTACATTTGCAGTAATGCGATGAGAAAGTTGCTCATTGGGAATGGTTGTAACTTTGTATTAGTGAAAACAAGTAATAATAGGATGCTATAGCAAATCTACTGTATGCCACAACACTTGCTAATCTAATGTGATGGATATGAGAGGGGCAGTGAAAAGCATTTTATGCTTGTATTAAGAATCGCATAATTGCTTTTTATTGTGACCGGATAATGCTGTTAGTAAAAGCTTCCTGGCACATATATATAACATACCATGTGGTTAGTTTTTTTTACTTTTTATTAAAAGTCCCCATTTGTATTTAGAAAAGGAATACAAGGATTTTAAAGCATTCAAGGCATGGTAAAAGTGCTTTTTAGGGTTTATTTTTCACAATAAAATTACTGTTACTTGCAGTACTCTTTAGTTTTTTTCTGTAATGGAGAAGCAAAGCCTGGCCTCTTTTAAGAACTCCGCACAGTGCAGAACAAGCCATACTAAAGGGCTGATTTACTAAGATGAATGCGCTGCGCCGGTTCATACCTCAATTTGTGCGACAGATAAATTATTAAGTGAGCGTATGAACCGGCGCACGCATAAGCGCAACAGATGATAATATGCCGTATGATGTATCATTAACAGTCCATTCACACAGGGGCAACATGACTTCCAGTGCGACTTTGGGAGGCAACTTGGACACAACTTGAGTGTGAATCACAGTGCGACTTGGGGCAACTTACAACACGACTTGGGGCGAATTACAACGCGACTTTAAGTCGCCCCCAGGCCAGGCATGGGTTCCCCTCCAAGAGCACACAGGGTCCTTCAGCTCTGGTATGGCTATTAAGGGGAACCCTTTGCTTATCCGAGCATGCAACCTGGCAGGCCACAGGAAAAGAGGGGGGGCGGGAGAGCACCCCCCCTCCTGAACTGTACCAGGCCACATGCCCTCAACATTGGGAGGGTGCTTTGGGGTTACCCCCAAAGCACCTTGTCCCCATATTGATGAGGACAAGGGCCTCATCCCCACAACCCTGGCCGGTGGTTGTTGGGGTCTGTGGGCGGGGGGCTTATCGGAATATGGAAGCCCCCTTTAACAAGGGGACCCCCAGATCCCAGCCTCCCCCCCTGTGCGAAATGGTAAGGGGGTACAAAAGTGCCCCTACCATTTCACCAAAAAAGTGACAAAAGTGTTAAAAATGACAAGATACAGTTTTTGATAAGTCCTTTATTAAAGTCTTCTTCTTTCATCTTCTTTCTTCTGGTCTTCTTCCTTCTTCTTTCCTTCATCCTTCAGTTTCTTCCTCCATCTTCTTCTTCCTCCACCTTCTTCTTCCTCCGATCTTCTGCTTCTTGCTCCGGTGTTCTCGTTGAAGGAAAGAAGAAGGAAGAAGACCAGAAGAAGAAGACTTTAATAAAGGACTTGTCAAAAACTGTCTCTTGTCATTTTTAACACTTTTGTCACTTTTTTGGTGAAATGGTAGGGGTACTCTTGTACCCCCTTACCATTTCACACAGGGGGAGGCTGGGATTTGGGGGTCCCCTTGTTAAAGGATGCTTCCAGAATCCAATAAGCCCCCGCCCGCAGACCCCCGCAACCACTGGCCAGGGTTGTGGGGATGAGGCCCTTGTCTTCATCAACATGGGGACAAGGTGCTTTGGGGGGGACCCCAAAGCACCCTCACAATGTTGAGGGCATGTGGCCTGGTATGGTTCAGGAAGGGGGGACACTCTCTCGTCCCTCTCTCTTTTCCTGCGGCCTGCCAGGTTGCGTGCTCGGATAAGGGTCTGGTATGGATTTTGAGGGGGACCCCCACACCATATTTTTTTGGCACGGGCTCCCCTTAATATCCATGCCAGACCTGAAGGGCCTGGTATGGAATTTCGGGGGACCTCCAAGAATTTTTTTTTCTTAATTTTTTTGTTTTCTTAATGCTAACATGACCTGCGTGCAAATAGCCTTAAAAAAACATAGAAGTGAACCAGCGCAAAAAAAAAAAGTCAAGGTGAGAGGTGCGCCTGTTCAACTTATGCAAAGGAATCTACGCGGCTTGACATTTACTAAGATTTTTCCGGTGCAGTGAACCAGAGCACTTGAACATGCGCAAATGCATCTTGCGCATGCGCAGTGCATAAATTAACCTCACGCAGCTCCAAGTGTATTTGCAGGCGTAGCAGGCTTGCTCAGAGAAAGTTACTTTTCCATTTTATTTTGGGCGTATTTGTTACTTGGACAGTTATAACTATACTTCCTCACATCACCCCACATCACCCCCATAATATTGACACTTCCAGCTTCTTTTAATTATGAGTTGAACAATGTGTGTGCCAGGTCTATAGCGGGGGACAGATCGCCGCCTCCCGTGCGTCGGCATGTTATTAGTGAATGGGGAATTGCGCTGTGTTACAGGCGCAAATGCTTTGTGAATACAAAAACGGCTGTTGCACATCGACGTGCGCCGCAACTCATGGCGCAAACCTTTTGTAAATCAGCACCTACGTGTGTATGCGCAAAATGATCAGCTGCAGGTAGAGCCAGTCATTTGCAATGTACTTGCTTCATCGGAACAGCTTTCACAGTTCAGGTTTTTTTGAAGTTGCTGTTTAGAAATGCAGTTCAGAGTAGGCGTCTAAATGTTGAGAGAATGATGTTGATGGAGAATTCAATGCTTAACTAAATTGCAAAGTATGGAGAGGTTAATAGTATTAGCATCCACCAAAGCAAGACATTTGAGACTGCTTTTATTTTTTGATGCAGTCAAAAAAGTATATGAACATTGGTTCCATTTTTCTTCCCAGTGGTGCAATCCTAAGTGCAAATCATATAAGTAAAAGTTTGTTAATTTTGTATACCATCTAAACTGTTGTTGGAGGTGTTTATTGTCATGGCTCGAGGGCCAACCAAGTTGTATGGGGAGGAGGGAGGCTAGATCAGTGTTTCTCAACCTTTTTTTTAGTCAAGGCACCCTTTAAAATTATAGACAGTCTCAAGGCACCCTTTAAAATCATAGACAGTCTAAAGGCACCCTTTAAAATTAGGGACACTCTCAATGCACCTTTTACAATTATGGACAGTCTCAAGGCACCCCATTCTAAAATGTAAAAAACTATTCTAATAGATCTACATATTGCGGCATTGGCACACATAGGATACCCAACATTAGAGGTGATTTATTCTTTCAAAGCAAATACACTTTTTCACACTAGTACTGACTAGTATTCCGGATTTTCTCCTCTCCCTTAGTTTCTCTCTATCACTCAGCTATTGTGACCCCAGTGTTGATAGAGGGGGGCAGGGGAGAGTCAAACAAGGAAGCTGTGCAGGCGATCAACACCCTTCTTATCAACACTGATGACATCACTGGTTGTTAGGATGCCAGTGGCTGGAAGGTTGAAATGGTGCAGAATAAAAACCTTTGACTTTGTGTAACTAAAAAGCAGGCTTGATTCACCTACTGGCTTGTATACATTTTTGGGCAATTGTTAGGCATTTTTCCAAGACACCCCTGAAGAAACCTCAAGACAGCCCAGGGTACCCGGGCACCCTGGTTGAAAAAGGCTGGGCTAGATGATGCACAAGGTATGGCTCTGCAAAACAACATTACACACAACAGTCTCATCAAATGTATATTAATATCCATAGAAAAGGTATAGAAAGTTACAAAACGTTTAAAACCAGAACTAAAGGGGTTAAGCATACACAGGCAAACAGTTTTGAAAATAAAAGAGGTAAACTTACAGAAAAATTGTTTGTCCTGCTTTTGGGGTTGGAGGAAAACTTGGACCATAACCCCTTGCCACTCCATACCACCTGCTTTTCTATTGAGATGGAAGGGGCTGGTCGTTGCATAATACCTAATTACCACAGGAAGGATATTAGTTATTAAAATGTACAGGTAATAATCTTAGCTGTTGTTCTGCTATGCGAAGACACCAAACTTTAATGCTTTAGATGTCACAGAACCACAACCACTGTAAGAAAATCCAAATAATAGAAATCGTTTATATTTTATATTAAAACTAGCATGTTTGATGTCCAACAACTCTATCCACCTCCAGGTTTTTGCAGAGGGTTTTATGATTTTGTGCTGCACTGGATGGTTGTTGTTGGTTTTTACATTTTTCCAGGATTTTTAAGAATAAAAGAAGATAATTTTTACATTGGTCCTTTCTCATTTAGAATGCAGATGTATCAGCTGGTGTTCAGAGAGGAACACACGGTAGAATTCATAAAGGGTGTCTAAGACATGTCTCAGTGTGACAAATGTCAATGCAGGTGACAAATTCATGTACCTGGAGCATGCACTGCATGCAGAGGTGCACTGAAACCAGAGTACCCTTATGTTCTTTCAAGTCACAGTGCAACTGAGCTTCCACCTGCTGTGGCAGCAAGATTTTTAAAGCTGGATGAGCAGAGCCTGATGGGGACTTACATACACCAGTTCCTCATCGGGTCCATTCCCCTTGTGATTGACAGTAGGCAGTGGATGGATTCATAGCCATAGACAACCTGCTATTGGCTATAAAATCTGTCCACTACTCCTCTCAATCACAAGGAGAGCGTACCTGATGGGGGAAGTAGTGTCTCAACTTCCCCATCAGGCTCTGCTCACTCTTAACATACTGGTTGCTGTGAGCTGACAATGTCACCAACATCTATTGACAGGTGGTGAGGGGAAGGCATCTGTAGAGGCTTCCTCCACTGCCTGTTAAATGCTCCAGATTATGCTTCAGTACCACTCTGTCTGGACAGCTCCTCCCATTTTCTAACCCTTACTTTCACTTTTGGGAGAAGATGAGTGCTGTAAGTATACTGATGTCATTGCTCAGGAAGGGGATGGGGAGGTCTCTGCCCTCAGATTACCATAGCTCTGTGGTCGCATGGCTGCTAATAATCAGGAAAAAGGTAATTATGTGGAGAGTTCAGTTGTATAAAGAACTTTGAGAGGCAAAGAACTCTTATGCCGCGTACACACCACCAGACTTTTCAACATCAAAAGTCCGGCAGACCATTCGATCGTGTGTGGGCTGCAGCGGACTTTTGATTTGCAAAAGTCTGACAGACTTTAGAAATGGAACATGTTTCAAATTTTTCCGCCGGACCCAGTTCCTACCGAGAAATCCGCTTGTGTGTATGCTAGTCCGACGGACAAAAACCGACGCGAGGGCAGCTATTGGCTACTGGCTATGAACTTCCTTATTCTAGTCCAGTCGTACGTCATCACGTTCAAATCCGTCAGACTTTGGTGTGATTGTGTGTGGCCAAGTCCGTTCATTTGGAAAGTCAGTCAGAACTCTGTCAGAACTCCATCAGAACTCCGTCGAAAGTCTGTCAGACCTTGTCCCTCGAAAAGTCCGGTCGTGTGTACGTGGCATTAGCCCTTGTACACACGGTCGGACATTTTGACAACCAAATCCGTTGGATTTTGTCAGACGGATTTTGTCCGAAACTGTTACATACACACAGTCGGACAAAGTTGTCAGAAAATCTGATCCTACTTAATGTGATGACATTATTTCGTTACAACGGGACTACGTTCAGGCTAGTAGCCAATAGCTTTGGTCTAGGAATTTGATCTGAGCATGCGTGGCACTTTGGAATTCTCTACACATGATCGGACAAAGTCCGATCGTTGCATGTTGTCAGAAAATTTTATTGACAAGTTGGAAAACTTGTTCCGTCGGATACGCCGATGAAAACAGTCCGATGGAGCCCACACACTGTCGGATTATCCGACAACGCGGTCCTATCGGACATTGTCCATCGGAATATCCGACCGTGTGTACAAGGGCTAAGGCCTCTTTTCACAGGCTATAGCTTTTAGGCCTTGTTTACACTTGTTTCAGAATGTGACATTTGACCCATGTTTTTGAAGCACTCTGAATGCCAATCAAAGCAGCTATCACTGAATAAAAGGTTTACCTTACAGTCCTGTACACACTGTTGAGCTTGCTCTGCTCTGCTTTGCCAACCTGGATACATTAAATCAGCCCTTGAAAATTTCCACTCGCCTGCTTGCATTAGGGGTACAGAAATAAGCTGAGGGCGAGTGTGGAGCCACATCGGGGGGGGGGGGCAGTCTTAGTGAGCGGGCTCCAGCTGCATGGAGGGCCACTGCTAAACTTTCCATATCCCCTTGTATCTTGCCCAAGTTGATTGGGTCAGCAGGCAGCTCAGCGGTGTGGGGAGGCTGCCTGTAACACTCTCCTGTCATTCAAGTTAGGCTGTCCCTCAAGGGACTGCCACTATGCTGCCCTATACTAATCAAAACTGCCACTATACTACCAAAACCTGCTATTATACTACCCAAACCTGCCACTATACTGTCCTATACTACCCAAACCTGCCACTATAATGTCCTATACTACCAAAACCTGCCACTATACCACCCTATACTACCCAAATCTGACACTATACTGTCCTATACTACCCATACCTGCCACTATACCACCCTATACTACCCAAACCTGCCACTATACCGCCTTATACTACCCAAACCTGCCACTATACCACCTTATTCTACCCAAACCTGCTACCATACCACCCTATACTACTCAAACCTGCAACTATACCGCTCTATACTACCCATATCTTCCACTATACCACCCTATAATACCCAAACCTGCCACTATACTACCCAAACCTGGCACTTTACCACACTATACTACCCAAACCTGCCACTGTACTAGGGGTGTTTTTACAGCGGCCGCCGGGATATTGAAATCCAAAATTTGTGACACAGTGGGAGATGCCCACTCTATGTGATCTAGGCACTGGTGAGTCTGCATTGATGGGCACAGTGAGTTTGCATTGATGGGCACAGTGAGTCTGCATTCGATGGGCACAGTGAGGCTACATTTGATGGGCACTGACAAGGCTGCATTTGATGGGCACAGTGAGGCTGCATTTGATAGACACAGTGAGGCTGCTTTTGATGGGCTCTGGTGAGGCTGCATTTGATGGCCACTGATGAGGCTACACTGATGTTTTTTTGATGAAAACCATGGGCAGTAATCATGATGCACTGCGGAATCTAATTGAATAGTTGACATGATAATCTTAATTGAATTGTGAGACCAGCACTACTCTGTACTATCCAAACTTGCCAAACAGTGCCTATAGTAGCCTATCATATTTTATCCTTATTTTATCACAGTCAAATCAATAAAATATGCTTTATTTTAATATAATTAAAGGCGTTGTTAATATTTATTTTGTAACTTAATTCTGCATAAAACATTTAACAGTGTAATTTCATGAGAAAATTTATGAGGGCATGTTTATGGGTGGAGTTCAGGGTGGAGCAGATTAGGGGTTGGTGGGGCAACTGGTGGAGAGTAACTGTTAAGGCCTGGCTAGTAACTTAGGACTTGAAATTTTGAGCCCTGCACTAAGCAGTTACAAAAATATGTACAGTTTTACTAACACAAAGCAAAGTTGAAACATGTAGTACTTGGATCTCTTTAGATCTGTGTTGTGGTTAGGAAATTATTTTTTTTATGTTTGTAATGGCTGTCCCCAGGCTGAAGCCCAATTTTTGGGTGTTCCTATGGGGTTGTTACAGCCAGCACTATAGCCACTGCCCCTCTCTCTTATATCCTCTCTGAAAAACATAATAATAAAGGGAGGGAGGATATACTATAACCATAATAATAAAAAGGGAGAGGATATACAGGGATACACTACCCTTTCTGTAATCCTGGAGAGCAGGCGGTGGCTGCCCATTGTTGCTGGCTGCATGTGAAGGTGGAATTTCTGCACACTGCTTTCTGACCGGGTGGGGGGGGGGGGTCATGGTGGGGTCGTGGTGGTGGTTGATGTGGGGGGGGGGCACTTCTAGGCAACTATAACATCCATGACTGGGTTAGTATCAGGCGAGATGCTTTTTGGAGATCAGCTAAGATCCTTCTCTATAATTAGCTTCACAGCACCTGCTGCAAACCCATCCATGGTCTCTGGAAAAGCCTGGTGCTTTACTTATTATCAGATCTGTTAGCGCTGCTAGTTCTGCTGGTGGTTCTGTGTGACTGGTCTGCCAGCTGATAGGTCAGACACCTGGCAGATACTGTATATCAGACAGCTTGGTAAAAGATCATGCAGCCTCTTAAATCACGCAGCCCCGCTAGCCCTAACAGAGCCCATATAGCTATTTTGAGTGCTTGCCTTGTGATTGGAGCTGACCCTACCACTATCATTTAAAGTTTTCCAGGTAAGAAAAAGCATGTGTATAGTGTAATAAATTGGATTGTAGTTTCTGGAGTTCAAGTAAAGTGCCAGTCCATCCTCAAAAGTGATAATTAGTTATACTTATAGTTATTATAGAGTATGGTGGGCACACCTGTAATTTACTGATCTCTTGGGGACTTTAGAAATATCCCATAGTTTCAAAGTTTGTTTCTTGTTATCTTTTAGTCTTTCTTTTACAACAAGATGTTCCCACATTCCTACTCCATTTGTATTTTCTGTAGTACAGTATTCATTAAAAAGCCAGGGGTAGTGGACCCTCCCATAAGTGCTGTGAAACATATGCAGACCCAGAAACTCAAGTGAAAAACTCCAGGAAGATAAAACCATCTACCAATAAGTCAAACAATAGTATTGTTTAGGGATGGAGTGTAGTGGGCTGCCAACATCCAAAATATACATAGAGAAATATGCACCAAGTGTATTGTAAGGTAATCCCCATGGACTTTTCATGCAGACAATTGTGTGAAAGGTAGATTTCTTTCAAAGGCATTAATGCCACTTTTATTAATACAGTCATAAAAAAGTGGGCAACCACAGGCCCTGCAAATAATAACAATGTTCAAAGACCAGCATATGACCTATATCCAATATTATCAAGTGTACCCAGGTACTGCCAGAGATATACTGTGGTCAGTCATTCATAAGTTTCTTTGATACGTCCCAACATGTTTTGGAATTGTTATTTCTTATTCGGGGGGGGGGGGGGGGTTCTGGGTGATTTTTCCTTCTAGAATGCAGAAGTGTACACAAAACGGGGCGGCGTTATGCTGCGTGTCATCGCTTCAGGGAATTGTCTTCCTCTGCCTCCTTTCGCCAAAAATATCTTGCCGCGTCCTTGGCTCCAAACCCCCAGCACCTCCCCTGCCTGTGGATTGGCTCCCCAGATGGAATATACATATATCAAAACTTCCATCAGACGGCATCCGGTCTTGGCTCGAGCACTGTGGACTACCTGCAGGTAAATTGATGAATACAGGGAATCCTTTTTAGCTATCGCCCCTTTTTTTAGTGGTGACTCTTGTATGGAAATATCTAGTCTATAGTCCTTAACTATTTACTCTTTTTATTACTCAATATACTATATTTAGTAATAACTACAATATTACATTTTAGACACTACCATCTGCACTGCTGGTGTGGTCTGTTGTATGTGGATGATTCTTGTAGATGCATGATGGCCCCATCAAGGCGTCCATCTTCCCACCCAGTGAAGAGGTTTATGTACTTCAGCACTATCCAATTTTGGCATCTTCCATTGATCCATGTGCATGTAGCTTTATATGTTGTACATTGTTTGCTGTACGTAAAAACAGCCACTACTATACTTGACACTCCATATGAATTTGAAGTTATTGTTATTAGGGCCTGTATTTGCCCTCTTTTTTTTATGACTGTAATAATGAAAGGATCGTTAAAAGAGAAGTATGGGTTTGCCTTTTTCTCCATAGTTATACTTACCTAGGTGGATACAGCATGGGACCTATGCTGCATCTGTCCCCCGGCGTTGCTACACTGAGAACCGAGCCATCGAACCGAGCCATCGAACACCACCGATGGCTCAGTTCTCTCACCTCCCCGAGCAGAGAGCTGCTGCCTGTCAATAGGCAGTTCTTCGGCTGTGCTCCTCCACGCTCACTGGAGCTCTGAGCTATCGAGGGGCAGGGAGCGGCTGTCTCAGCCTCTCAGCGGCTCTCTGAGAGGCTGAGACGGCCATCAGTCCAGGCACCTGGCAGATCCAGACTTCATTGCCGTGATGACGTGGTGACTGGACTGATTCCAGCGGTGTCAACAAAGAGTGGACTTAGACCGCTCTCTGCTGAAAATGGGTCACAGGAGTGCAAAATGAATTGCACTCCTGTGACCCTTAGCCAAACGAGCCCAGGATAAACTTCTCCTTTAATACGTTTTAAAGAAACCTACCTTTCACATAATTGTCTGCCTTAAAAATGTCTCTTGGTGCATATTTCTCTAAATAAGTCAAACATCAGTTTTGGATAAATAGACCATTTGTCTGATGTGAGGGAAAATAGATTGGCCTTCCTTTCTCAATTATTTTAAAAAATAATTGTCTGTGTTTGCCCACAGTAAGAGCCCATTCACACAGGGGCAACTCCTGATCCGACTTCAGGTCGCCCCTAGTCGCCTCAGGTCGCCTCAGGTCGGACAACATTTAAAAAGCAATGTAAGTGAATGAGAGCCGTCTTAATGCACACTACTGAAGTCGCTCCGACTTCAGAAAAGGTTCCTGTACTACTTCTATCCGACTTGTAGGCGACCTGTACCCATTGATTTCAATGGAGATCGTCTCCAAGTCGGATCTCCGTCTATACGGAGGCGACTTTGACAGAATTATTAGCTCTGAAGGGGGAACTCCACGGCAAATTTCTGAAAAAAAATTGGCGTGGGTTCCCCCTCCGAGAGCATACCAGGCCCTTAGGTCTGGTATGGATTGCAAGGGGAACCCCCTACGCCGAAAAAACGGCGTGGGGGTCCCCCCCAGATCCACACCAGACCCTTATCCGAGCACGCTACCCGGCCGGCCAGGAAAGGGGGTGGGGACGAGCGGGCGGCCCCCCCCCTCCTGAGCCGTACCAGGCCGCGTGCCCTCAACATGGGGGGGGTGCCTTGGGGGAGGGGGGGCGTGCGGCCCCCCCACCCCAAAGCACCTTGTCCCCATGTCGATGAGGACAAGGGCCTCTTCCCGACAACCCTGGCCGTTGGTTGTCGGGGTCTGCGGGCGGGGGGCTTATCGGAATCCGGGAGCCCCCTTTAATAGGGGGGCCCCCGGATACCGGCCCCCCACCCTATGTGAATGAGTATGGGGTACAATGTACCCCTACCCATTCACCTGTGGAAAAAAAGTACAAAAAAAAAACACAACACAGGGAAAAAATATTTTATTGCACAGCTCCGGGGGTCTTCCGTCTTCGGGGGTCTTCTCGCCGGACTCCTCCGCTATCTTCTTGTAGCTCTTTTGCTAGCGGAGGAGTCCGGCTTTCTTCCTCCCCGCCGCCGGCCTCTTCTCCCGACTTCGGGGGTCTTGTCCCCCTCTTCGGTTCTTCTGCCGGGCCACCGCGCCTTCTTATAGCTCTTTTGCAGGCGGTGGCCCGGTCTTCTGTCGCCGCCGCCGCCGCCGCCTTCCGTTCTTCTTCTTCTTCTTCTTCTTCTTCTCCAGGAGACGTTGACACGACGCTCTCTCCGGCCACAATGCCAGGGACGTGCTCCGCTGCCACTTATATAGGGACAATGGGGCGGTGTCACATGGGTTGATGTCACATGGGTTGGTCACATGGGTTGATGTCACATGGTGACCCCGCCCCCTTACCATGTGACATCAACCCATGTGACCAACCCATGTGACATCAACCCATGTGACACCGCCCCATTGTCCCTATATAAGTGGCAGCGGAGCGCGTCCCTGGCATTGTGGCCGGAGAGAGCGTTGTGTCAACATCTCCTGGAGAAGAAGAAGAAGAAGAACGGAAGGCGGCGGCGGCGACAGAAGACCGGGCCACCGCCTGCAAAAGAGCTATAAGAAGGCGCGGTGGCCCGGCAGAAGAACCGAAGAGGGGGACAAGACCCCCGAAGTCGGGAGAAGAGGCCGGCGGCGGGGAGGAAGAAAGCCGGACTCCTCCGCTAGCAAAAGAGCTACAAGAAGATAGCGGAGGAGTCCGGCGAGAAGACCCCCGAAGACGGAAGACCCCCGGAGCTGTGCAATAAAATATTTTTTCCCTGTGTTGTGTTTTTTTTTGTACTTTTTTTCCACAGGTGAATGGGTAGGGGTACATTGTACCCCATATTCATTCACATAGGGTGGGGGGCCGGTATCCGGGGGCCCCCTTATTAAAGGGGGCTCCCGGATTCCGATAAGCCCCCCGCCCGCAGACCCCGACAACCAACGGCCAGGGTTGTCGGGAAGAGGCCCTTGTCCTCATCGACATGGGGACAAGGTGCTTTGGGGTGGGGGGGCCGCACGCCCCCCCTCCCCCAAGGCACCCCCCCATGTTGAGGGCACGCGGCCTGGTACGGCTCAGGAGGGGGGGGGCGCCCGCTCGTCCCCACCCCCTTTCCTGGCCGGCCGGGTAGCGTGCTCGGATAAGGGTCTGGTGTGGATCTGGGGGGGACCCCCACGCCGTTTTTTCGGCGTAGGGGGTTCCCCTTGGAATCCATACCAGACCTAAGGGCCTGGTATGCTCTCGGAGGGGGAACCCACGCCAAATTTTTTTCAGAAATTTGCCGTGGAGTTCCCCCTTGAGCTCATTCTCTGCTTGGCCTCGGCAAAAGTCGCCTGGCCTGGGGCGACTTGTAAGTCGTCCCAAGTCGGGCTTGAAGTCATCACAAGTCGTTTTGAAGTCGTCCCAAGTCGCGCTGTGATCTTAACTCAAGTCGTGTCCAAGTTGCCTGACTCAAGTCGCCTACAAGTCGTGTTGCCCCTGTGTGAATGGGCTCTTACTATTCAGTTTCAAAACCTGCATGAACATTAAATAATACAAGTTTGAACTGGATTTGAAAATATAAAAACAGATTTATTTTAGGTACTTTTATATACAAAGCCTGGTGGTTATGGGAAAAGCAGAATTTGACTAGCTAGTAGACAAAACATATATATCTATCTATCTATCTATCTATCTATCTATATAGATATATCTAGATATATATAGATACAGTGCCTTGCAAACGTATTCACCCCCTTGGCATTTTTTGTGTTTTGTTGCCTCGCAACCTGGAATTGACATGGATTGTTTGAGGATTTGCATCATTTCATTTACAGAACATGCCCACAACGTTGAAGATGTTTTTTTTTTATTGTAAAGCAAACAACAAATAGGACAAAATAACAGAAAAAGTCAATGTGCATAACAATTTACCCCCCTAAAGTCAAAACTATGTAGAGCCACCTTTTTCACCTCCAAATTTTTCAGCTCCAAATCGCTTTAGATAAGTCTCTTTGAGCTTGCCACATCTTACCACTGGGATTTGTGTTACCTTAGGTCTGTGTGCTGCCTCTCTGATTAATGCCCTCCTTGCCTGGTGTGTGAGTTTTGGTGTGTGGCCGTCTCTTGGCAGATTTGCTGTTCCATGTTCTTTCCATTTGGTTATGATAGATTTGATGGTGCTCCTAGGAATCTTCAAAGATTTGGATTTTCTTATAACCTAGCCCTAACTTGTACTTCTCAACAACAGTACAGAAACAGTACTTCCCTTAGTTGTTTGGAGAGTTCCTTGGTCTGCATGGCAGTGTTTGGTTAGTGGTGTCTCTTGCTTAGGTGTTGCAGCCTCTGGGGTATTTCAAAAAGGTGTGTATATGTAATGACAGATTATGTGTCACTTGCACACAGATTGCACACTGGGGGACATCAGTTCACTAATTATGTAAATTCTGAAGGTAATTGATGGCACCAGAGCTTATTATGGGCTCAATAACAAAGGGGGGAAAAAAACATACGCACATGCCAAATATCATTTTTTTATTTCTGAAAAATAGTGAATTCTTTTGCAAGGCACTGTGTGTATGTATGTATATATATATATATAAATATATGTGTATGTGTGTATATATATTTATATATATATATATATATATATATATATTTATTTATTTTTAATTTTTTTCAGGGAAATATACACAATATAATACCCAATATTTTGGTAAAACTTAAAAACATGATGCTACGTCGATTAAATTGATACCTAACATGTCACACTTGAAAATTGCATATACCCATGGAATGGCGCCAAAGTAATGCACCTAAAAATTCCTTAGGTAAAGCTTTAAAAGACAGAAGACCCGTATAGTACAGTGGCCCTTGCAAGGGGTAGCACTACACTTGGACAAACAAAAAATTGCTAAGGTGACAAGCATAGCATGATACAGTATGTTTTCAATGTGTGTTAGCAAAATTCCTTAGATATGTCTATTCCTTTCTTATATGAAGGCTATTGTAGGTGGAATGCTGGTATAAAAGGATACTAAGGATGATATCTGCAGAGGAAACTCTGCATAGGAATTTTTTTTATCAGAAAACAAAAGGTCAACTGGTTAACCCTTTGATCATCTCAGTACAGCTTTGAAAATAACAACTAGGGAAGGAAAATGTGAGAAAGTTGAGTTAAAGTGTCTTAGAAATTCTATTTTTTTAAAGTTAGCTAATTGTAAAAAAACATTTTTTACACTGCTCTGGAGATTTAAAGAGTGCACTTTTGTTGAGAAAAAAAAAAACAGTCGCCCCTGGGTGATCTATGTACATTGCACAGATTTGAATAAACGTTGTTGAATATTCCTATATTTTGTTATTCTGAAGAAATAGCTGTTAGTCTGTGTCCATGTGCTGAGTGAATCTGTATGGGAGTGCTTTTATAATTATCAGTCAGCTGCTGCACCTGCAGGGCTCTAATAAGGAATGTTGCAGGGTCTGCATCCCTTTAGATGCGAATTCCCTTTGAAAGTAACTCACCAAAAATGTATTTTTTGTTGCAGTGGATGCTCAAGTTCTGATTTGCATCTTAGTGCAGATATATGGTAAAATCGGTAAGCCAATCACACAAGCAGGAAATAACATACCTGAGGGGGCCATTCTGTACGCCATTTGTGTACAGAACACCTCCAGGTAGCCATATCACATTGCATTTTACAGAAATTTACACTGCAGATTAAAAAAAAGGTCATTTTTTTAAGATTACAATATGACTTTTGTTGCAATTCTATATGTTATATTTTTTACATTTGCTATTTTTTCCCTATTCCCCCCCCCCCCCCCCCACAAAAGTGGAGTTACCCTTTAACTTCTAGTCCCATCCAAATAACCACATCTACTGTATTGTTAGTCCCTCCTGTTAATTTAAAATCATGATATAGCTTTATTTGCCGCTACTATATAGTTTTGAAACATACGAGGCATCTACATTTTGAATTTTGTGCCGGGACCATGCATTCTATTTTATTAGTCCAGCATTCTGCTCAGATTTCACCCAGGGGTTACTTTTGTGTCAAAATTACAAATTTAGATGTATTAATCAGCTTGCTGAAAGATTAGTGTTTGAAAAGGTATTTATACCTTAAATACACTCCATAAAGTGAATTCCTGCTGTGCAGTTTGAGCTAGGATTTTATGTGAACCTCCATATTCTGACTGTTTTAAGATAAAATAAACCATTTCCTGATTTACAACCTTTGCAAAATATCAATTTCTGTCGTATGGAGGCAAGTGATTTGAACCAGAACAAAACAGAAATAAACATTAAACAATTATTGGAATTTAGGTTTATTTAAAAAAACAGCAGGGTCGAGGGAACAGGCCACCCATTAGCGAGAAAGAGCTATTGGACTTTTTAACAACCTGCTGTTTCCTGGCTCAGAATCCAATGTGGACGCTACGAGGGGTGTCAGGCCCGGATGCTATCGATTACAGATGATGCAGCAACAGTGCAATTATATCTCAGTTTGTGTTTGCAGTGATCAGAGTACAGGCTTTTCTCTGGCTGTACAGCAATGACTTTGCTAATTGCGAAGCTTTTATGCACAAAATTATCTATTTTGTGCAACAGAGCAACATTTGTCACACTTGCTTACAACTTTTATCCAAATTTAAAAAGAAGTTGTGCTCAATTTTTACTATAAAATATAGTGATTTGAATGTGATGGATTTGCATCAATGGTTACCTTTCAACAGTTATATTTTGGCTCTTGAAAAGGATGTTTCTTTGTCAAGTAGAAATGGGAGTCCATGGTTGCTGGGGGTAGATCTATTGTAACTTTGTTGCTGTCAGATCTATTTTACTGACTTTTTTGTTTATCACTAACAAATTCAAGACAAAATACTTGGCACCACAAAATGAGCCTTGGTTCTATATTCTCTAAAAGGAGTGGTACTGGGAGGTAACCAAGTGGTGGAATGTTGGAAAGGTTCGCGGAGGTGGGTAGGGGGCAGAGTTAAGGGGTGAATCAGAAGGGAGGAGTTCCTGCACCTATTCTCTGAGAAAAAAAGCCCTGACTAGGAGGCATAACTTAAAGCCACTCTGTCACTAAATAAGAAAAAGGCTGCACACTAGCTGTGCTTGTACATACCTGCAGCAGTTTTAAGTGTACCCTCTATGCCCAAATGCCAGGCCGTTCGGATCAAAGTTCTGGCAGAGAGGGGCTTACCTATTCTCTTTTTCCTCCCATGCCTTCCTTTTGGCCAGTAACTTAACCCATCATGGGCCAGTGGAAATGTATGGCAGACCTGGAAACTGTAGTAGTATGACCAAACCAATGTGACTCCATCTTGCCCTCATATTACTACAGAAACTACCTTTTTTTTACCAGACAGGTACTGAAGAAATCTCCCACTGCAAAGCCTGACAGGAGTTCTCATTCATCCACACTCTAAAACGAAAAAAAAAAAAAAAAACTGTTTGGGATATATGTAAAATTTCCAGAGATTTTGAAGCCATGACAAAAAAAAATTCTGAATATAACTGAGATTTTTAGAAAAATTAAGATTAAAATAAAATAAAAAATAGTGTGGGGTAGTTTCACAAATTGAAAGTCTTTTTGTTACACTCACTGAGAATGTGAAATGCAGTGTATATAAAAGCATGCTTGAAACAAAAGTACAGCTTATTCAGTAACTAAACTAAACTTTCTTTTTATTTTTTATTATTATAAATGGACAAACAATCACTGTACATGTTAAGAACTTTTCATATATACATGAGAACAGGTTATCACCCCCTTTCCCTTCATAATCATTTAAAAGCTTCCTGACAATATGCATTTTCAGTTATTGAAAATGCTGATCCAGAAGCATATATTGCTCTTGCAAGAGTTTGATCAATTAGCACCTGATTTTCAGGCGTCATTTTCTCTATAAATGGATTGATTGTGTATTTTTGTGAGGCAGTGGTTTTCAACACTTCCTTACTTGAAGATGCTGGTGAAAAAACACTTTGGGGTTGATTCACTAAAATGTAAGAGTTCATATTCTGGTGCAGTTGTGCATAGAAACCAATCAGCTTCCAGTTTTTCTTGTCAAAGGTTAATTGAACAAGTTGACGTTAGAAGCTGATTGGCTACCATGCACAGCTGAACCAAATTTTGCAACCTCCAATTTTAGTAAATCAACCACTGTGCCATGATCCAGAATAAGCAGAAAGAGTGTTTCTGGAATAAGAAATCTGGAGGGAAAAGCTGCTTGCTCTTTCATTATGTTCCTCTTCATTTCATTCAATTAGGTATTTTTAATTTTAGGTCAGCTCTGGCATGCCAGGATGTGTTCTGCCATCCTTGTAGCATTTGGAAAATAATATTTTATCTCACAATATTTGCAAATTGCAGCTTTGCTCTCAGAAATTGCACCGTTGAAATGTTTCCAAACTCTAGATGTTGGTCCCAAAATTTTACTGAGAGAAGGAAAAGAAAAACAATTTTACTGATCAGACTATGGGTAAACATTATGCTGTGATGGTGAAGAACTTTAATAGGAATCATTTAAAGGTTAAAAAAGATTAAAAAAGAACTAATTTGTCAGACAATTTTCCCTCTTATCTGTCAATTAAGACCTAAGAGACTATTATCTACTGTATCCCAACAATCACCCAGTTGTAGGAGATACAAGATGGAGCCCATAAACTAAACTGGAGCCATTCCCCTTCAGTGCTCCCCTAGTGGCAGAAATGCATATTTCTCTTGTCTGACAACTGCATTGAGAAGCTCAGTATTACATGAACTGTACTCCAGGATTTGCTTGTCTTCAGCTGAGAGAACTTGCAATAATTTAGGACTTCACATAAAGTGTCAAAAATCTTTCATTAAGGTCTTCATATTATATAGTTTAAATACCATGTCATATAGATATATATATATATATATATATATATATATATATATATATATATATATATATGTGTGTGTGTGTGTGTATATATATATATATATATATATATATATATATATATATATATATGTTATTTATCATTGTAAAAGAACATATTCCACACATTTTTTTTTTTGTTTAAAAGGCTTCTTTTACTTATGAACTATTTCTGTTTCAGATGCATCTTTTCAATAAAACACAAGAGAATTTTGCTTCAAGGGTTCTTTGTATCTCACACAAACAGAGTGGTAGCTGGAGGGTACACTACATTTCACATATAAAACAGTTTTGGTCATCCTTTATGAGATGGAAGCATTTGTTTACCATCTTTTATATAATAGTCAAGTTTTCTTTTTGCTGCTGTCTCAAATCATATTCCGTTTTAATTCCCAAGGGATCCCCAGAAGGCAAACATGCACTTCGTTATTTTCTCAAAGGATATTCAGTAAAATCCTCAATAAAGACTAATTTCCTCATGCAAAGCTGTCACATTTGCTCATCATTAGACATCTCCATACAGTTTGCCAAGTGTCCATATATTGCATTGCTTAAGTACCGTATATACTCGAGTATAAGCCGAGATTTTCAGCCTCTTTTTTGAGGCTGAAAGTGCCCCCCTCGGCTTATACTCGAGTCATCGCTGTCTGCCCGCTCGATCAGCGTGTCGAGCAGACAGACAGCGGCCATTCTATTCAAAAGCCGCGCCTCCGGCTCCGCCTTCGCCTGTGATAGGCGGAACACTGAATTTCCCAGCAGCCTGTGTTCCGCCTATCACGGACATCGTATCATCCTCGTACTACGGACGAGGATGATACGACGTCTGTGATAGGCGGAACACAGGCTGCTGGGAAATTCAGTGTTCCGCCTATCACAGGCGAAGGCGGCGGCGCAGCTTTTGAATTTTACAATGGCCGCCGACGAAGAGGGCACGGGACGGAGGCAAGGCACGGCACGGCACGGGACGGGACGGGGGCAAGGCAAGGCACGACACGGGACGGATGCAAGGAGGCAAGGCACGGCACGGGACGGAGGCAAGGAGGCAAGGCACGGGACGGAGGCTCGGGACAAAGGTAGGCTGGACACACACACACACACACACACACACACACACACACACACACACACACACACACACACATGGATGGAGACACACACAGGGATGGATGGATGGATGGATGGAGACACACACACACAGGGATGGATGGATGGATGGAGACACACACACACAGGGATGGATGGATGGATGGATGGAGACACACACACACAGGGATGGATGGATGGATGGACACACACACACACAGGGATGGATGGACGGACACACAGGGATGGACGGACACACAGGGATGGACGGACACACAGGGATGGACGGACACACACACAGGGATGGACAGGCATGTCTCACCCTCGGCTTATACACGAGTCAATAAGTTTGCCAGTTTTTTTGGGGGTAAATTGGGGGCCTCGGCTTATATTCGGGTCGGCCTATACTCGAGTATATACGGTATGTACAAATGTTGCAGATGAAGTTGAAGGAAATCTAGCTTGATTCTCTGATTGCCTGTTCAGAATATTATTTAATATTTTTGTGTAGCTGTACCTGCAGAACTGGGATAAAAATCAGTGCATCTTAACTTAGCCATGTACATGTGATGTGGTCAGATATTTGAGTGTAATCTGGTAGCCTTTTGTAAAATAATTGTTACATTAACATGCATGCTTATAATGCTTCAGCAGTTACACTGCTTTAGTGGGGAATAATGTTAGACAGCCTTGATGCTAACCTTATATTTATGGAAACAACAGCAGCCCTCTTAAAAAAAAGTCTCAGCAGCCTTATTAAAAAAATCTTCAACCTTGCCAATTCATTGTTCCTCTAAAGATTGTTTTTTGGAAACCTTCTGTTATTCTTAGTTTTGACATGGTGTCCCATACATCATTCACTGCAACAAAAACACACAGTGATCATCTTATATGTGTGGCTCACTTTTAGTGGTTGTAAACCCTTACAACACACAGGCGCACTGAGCGCGGCATTTCCAACGACGGAGCTGCCGCGCGTGTCGGCTCTTGTGCGCATGCGCGGGAGTGACGTCATCACGGCTTCGCTGAATAACAGCGGCGGAGCTGCAAGACCCCACCGAGAAGATGGATGTGCCGGACTACAGGGGACAGCGGTGACTTCGCTGGCTCCTGTGTCAGGTAAGTGACACATAATGGACTACTATGTGATGCATAGTAGTCCATTATGCTTTGCCTTTGCAGGGAATGAAAGAGGAAGTAAACTCATCAGGGTTTACTTCCTCTTTAAAGAAGAACAATAGACATAACGTATTTGTTTCATTTTGGATAGAGTAAGGGAGGGTTATAACCCCTGTCAGATTAGGTTGTCACCATCTGTGTCTCATTTTGGAGATTTCCCTTCACTTCCTGTCCCATAGCAAAAGAGGAAGTGAGAGGAAATCCCTGCAAATTAAGGGAATTACTTGTGGACCCCCAGATCTCTGGAACTAGTGGAAGATTGGAAGATTTCCCCTCTATTCCTTTTCTGGGGACAATCCAAAATTTGGGATTTTCTTTGAATTTCAATGATAATGGTAAACAGGACACAGGCAGCAGAAAAACCAACAAGCATTCTAATTCCTCTCCACTCTATCCAAAAGTACGAAAAAAGATTTTGCAATTTTAAACCCTGAAATCTGTTTTTCTATTTCAATGCATTTTACAGTATCACTTTGTAAATGTCATAATTACCTGTCTTATATTAAGAAGGGCTCATGCACATTGCAGCTCAAAAAAGCTGCTCCTACAAGCATTTGAGCTTTTTTGAGCTTTAATTTTTTCTGCCTGGAAACCCCCCTCCATGTTAGAAAATGTATCCATGCACACTATAGGTGTTTTCAGGCGTTTATAGGCATATGAGCTTACAGGCAGAAAAAAAACCCCAAACCCTTTGGGATTTTTTTTTCTGCCTGTAAGCTCATATGCCTGTAAACTCCTGAAATGTTTATAATGTGCATGAACACATTGGCTAACATGGAGGGAAGTTTCCAGGCAGAGGAAAATAAAAGCTCAAACGCCTGTAGGAGCATCTTCTTTGAGCATTTTGTAACAAATGCATTCTATGCATTAACCCCCCTGGCGGTATTCCCGAGTCTGGCTCGGGCTGGAATTTCAGAACCAAAAGCGGTAACCCCAAGCCAGACTCAGGATCGCATCGCAGGATCCAGGAAGAGTGTGCTTACTTTATCCCCTGGATCCTGCAATGTCTCCCCGCAGTGTGAGCGGCTCGTCCTCCACTCGATGTATCATGGAGCCAAGCTCCGTTCCCTGCGAGCGCTGCGACGCACGGGGACGGAGAACAGCGCCAAATTCAAAAAGTGAAACACACACATTACATACAGTATAATGTAATCTTACAGATTACATTGCTGTAATTATTTCACATCCCTTTTGTCCCTAGTGGTTTCTCCAGTGCCCTGCATGCAGTTTTATCTTATAAAAACTGTTCTTTCTGCCTGGAAACTGGAGATTGTCCATAGCAACCAAAAGTGGTTTTAGACCAGCTAGAAAACAGCGATAATAAATTAGAATCACTCACAGAATTGAGTGATAGCGATTTGTGGGGAAACCCGTCATCAAACACTGAAAAGTAATGACAGTGACAATTCTGCAACTGAGCAAATTTCAGTGTTTGTGATTTCATTGCATTATTGAATAATTTTTATTATTATTATATGGTATATTTGCTTATAGTTATTTATTATATTTTAATTTATGATTTTGTTTTTCAAATTTTATCATACCCTGGATGTCTACTAGACTCTGGTTTGGAAAGATTTAAGTGAGTTATTCCTAAGAATTACAGGTCTACAATATAAAACGTCAAATTTCCATGCAAAATAATTGTACCACTTTCAGCACCTAAAATCCAACATAATCATACCGCCAGGGAGGTTAACTACTTCATGCAAAACGATGTACCTGTGCTTTGTACTTTTTTTCAATTATTTTTTATCTATTTTTTATTGCATCACAATGTAAATATGAGATCTGAGGTTTTTTTTTTCTGTTACAAGGGATGTTTACATTCCTTGTAATAGAAATAAAAGTCACCCAAATGTTTTTTTTTTTTTTTAACTGTGTCAAAATAAATCTTTTTTTTTTTTTTTTTAACTGTGTCAAAAGAAAAAAATGAAAAGTAAAATAAATAAGAAAAAAAAATGTTTTTAAAGTCCCCTGTCCCGGCAAGCTTGCGCGCAAAAGCAAGCGCATACGTGAATAGCTCCCGCATATGAAAATAGTATTCAAACCACACATGTGAGGTATCGCCACAATCATAAGAGCGAGAGCAATAATTCTAGCCCTCCTATGTAACTCAAAACTGGTAACCTGTAGAAATTTTTAAACATCGCCTATGGAGATTTTTAAGGGTAAAAGTTTGTCGCCATTCCACGAGCGGGCACAATTTTGAAATGTAACATGTTGGGTATCAAGTTACTCAGCGTAACATTACCTTTCACAATATAAAAAAAATTGGACTAAGTTTACTTTTGTCTTATTTTTGTAATTTAAAAAAGTGTATTTTTCCCCCAAAAAAGTGTGCTTGTAAGACCGCTGCGCAAATACGGTGTGACAGAAAGTATTGCAATGATCATCATTTTATTCTCTAGGGTATTAGAAAAAATATATATATAATGTATGGGTGTTCTAAGTAATTTTCAACAACATTTTTTTTTAACTTGTAAACAAGTGTAAAAAAAGGCTCAGTCCTTAAGTGGTTAAGATAAAAAAACCTTCTGTGTACAGCAGCCCCCCAATACTTACCTGCGCCCCATCTTGATCCAGCAATGTTGCACAAGAGCCTCAGCTGTCTGGGGACTCTCCCTCCTCATTGGCTGAGACAGCAACGTGTGCCATTGGCACCTGCTGCTGTCAAAGTCAGTGATCCAATGAGGAGAGAGACAGGGCGGACACGAAGCAGGGGCTCGGTTCTCGTGCCCCCATAGCAAGCCGCTTACTGTGGGGGCACTTGGCAGAAAGGAGGGGCCAGGAACGCCAGTGAGGGACCCGAGAAGAGGAGGATCTAGGCTGCTCTATGCAAAAAAAACACTGCAGAGAGAAGGTAACTTTAACATGTTTGTTATTTTTTAACAAGAAAATACAAGACTTGAATATCACTTTAATGCTGGGCAATGATATGCAGGTTACCAGACTGTAATTTGTGGGCATTTAAAGATAGTAATACCTATAGAAAACTGAATTTGTGAGAGGACAACTGCATGATCATAAACCTGGGACATCCCATCAGCCCTTCTCAAGAACCAGAAAAGAAGGGATCCGCAATCTACAGCTCTCCTTTTGCCATCAAAACAATGAACATCTGCCAAGACTTGAGAGCCGCTGATCCATCTTACTCATTGATTGGACTTTGCTGGACCAGGACTTTATTAAAGTGGATGTAAACCTACCACTCACCTAGTATAAACTAATGACACAATATTAATCTGTGCACATATACATGACTCCTGCCTATAACCTTACCTTTCCTTTGTAACCCCCTTCAGCTGCAGGATCCCTGCAAAACTCTGGAATCAGTAGGAGTAGGTTTCTTTGCTGGAGCTCGGTGGGTGAAGTTGTGACATCACAAGACTTTTTTCCCACCTCTGCACTCTCCTACTCTTTCTTCTGGTGTCCTGGGTGCTGACTGCACCATGAATATCCTCCTCAGTATTGCTGATCTTCTGCTGATCTAATCAATCCCCATGATGTGTAACATCTAGTCAAAACTCAGGAAAGGCACCATATGATTTCAGCATGTCCAATCATGCTGAGATGTGGAGCAGCCAATCCTAGCAGAGATTGAGAAGAAAGGAGGAGGCATGTGAAGTTAGAATCGTAGACACTCTCTCTGCTCTCATGCTCCTGCATGAGATAATGAAATCAGATGTCAGTCACAGCAGTAGGGGATGTGGCCACACAAACTTATCTGTGTGTTGTTTTTTTATCTTACAAAGATACCTAAAAAAAAAAAAAAACACAAGAGGATTGCTCAGAGCTGGATTAACTCTTTGTGGCAAGACTGGGTATAATGACTTAAGACATCCTCGACTGTACCAGGTAGAAGTCTTCATTAAAAATAACTTTTTCAGGTTTACTTCCACTTTAAATATTTTTCATTCTTAAACCTTTTTTGTTTTCATTATTGTCTTTTTTTCATTTGTAATACCCGTTTTCTGTTAATATTTTTGTTTGCACCATTTTGAAGAGTGCTACTATATGGTAAATCTCTGGATATACATGTCTATCACAAAAGTGTTTATTACAGACATTTATTTAAAGTCATAATTGTATCACTAATATTGTGAATGTGATATTTTATGATAGAAATATCTGATAACAGTGATTGGTTTGGCCTATGAAGGGTTAATTGCTTAGTTAACCAAGCCAAACAAAGATTGCTGGTAAGTCATAGTGGAAACTCTATGTGCAGGGTGAGACTGAGAGGGTCTCTGTTACATACCAGTGACAGCACAGTGTGAGTTTATCAATTCATGTGTCACAGGTTGGTGGAGTTTGCTGGGGACTGACATAGTGAGAAATGTTTGCCAAACTGTAGGCCACAAAATATTTAATACTACCAAAATAACCCCTTACCAATGATTTGTAAAGACAGTCGTTTTTTCCCCCAGAAACACTTCAGATATTGTTTTTTAGAATGGTAAATATTAGAACACAGAATCACTTACTACATATAATTAAAATAGTTTCTGCTTTATACTGAAATCTGCAAGACAATCAGGAGTACAATGAGGAGGAATCCATGCTGTTGTTTACCTTGAAAAATGAAGAATTTGCACTTATATCTAACTTTTAACAACTTCCGGACCGCCTAATGCATATATACTGCAGTAGGGTGGCCCGGCTGCACAAAATCACATACCTGTACGTGATTTTGTGCACGCGGTGTAGAGGGCGCCCCACTGGAGTGCCACTCCCACTGTGATTAGACACATCAGGAGCCAATCAGTGGGTTCCGCGGCCCCGTCGAACCTTCTGTGGAGAGACAGATCAGCGGTGTGCCTATGTAAACAAGGCAAACTGCTGATCTGTCAGGAAGCAAAGGAGAGATTTTTGCGTTTCAGCTAAGCTGAAACACAATCACTCTTTTCCTCCAGTGTAACTGTCCCCCACACAGTTAGAAAGCACCTCCCAGACACACACTTAACCCCTTGATTGCCCCTTCCCTGCCAGTGTGATTTATACATTGATCAGTGCATTTTTTTAGCACTGATCACTGTATTGGTGTCACTGATTTTTTCCTTCAGATTTACCAAAACCATATAATATGAGGTCAAACCTTAGGAGTTTCAATTTGTATGCAATAAGGCAGGCCCTTGCACTACATGGATTTGGTAAATCTGAAGACAAAAATTTGTAGAAAATCTGATAGTGTGTATGGGGCTTAAGTGTCCAATTTGTTTGTTGCAATGTCGCAGTACTGCTAGAAATTGATGATTACCGTATTACTAGTAAAAAAAAAAAGAAAAAGTCTCTAAATATATCCCATAGTTTTTGGACGCTGTAACTTTTGCACAAACCAATCAATATATGCTTATTGGGGATTTTTTTTACCAAAAATATGCAGCAGAATACACATTGGCCTAAATTGATGAAAAAATATGATTTATTTGTATTTTTATTGGGAATATTTTATAGCAGAAAATAAAAAATTGTTTTTTATTCAAATTTGTCAGTCTGTTTTTGTTTCTTGCGTAAAAATTTAAAATCGCAGAGGTGATTAAATACCACCAAAAGAAAGCTCTATTTGTGGGGAAAAAACTGACATCTTTTTTTTTCGGGTACAGCATCGCACAACAGCCTGGTCAGAAAGTGGGTAAAACATTCCGGAGCTGAAGTGGATTATTAAAAGTTAAACTACATTATGTGGTAGGAAAATAAATTAGAAAATATATAATGTTCCGCTAGATATATAAGAGTGCTATAAAGCAATCAAAATTGGAATGATTATAGTAAAGAGTGAATACACATGAATCCTGTAAAGAGTCCATGTTAAATATCAAGTGCTAAAGTAAAACCAAAAGGTAATCCCATGTATATAATTATTCAAAAATTGATACACAAATATACAAAACGTGTAAGAGTCCCAAAAAAAGTTAGTGTTCAATCTTTTTCTCTGGGTTAAATCATGCTCCCATTACTTGAACCGTTATAACTTCCAGGCAACATAAGTAAATATAGACCCTTACCGCAGCTGATGGACTCCCAAACAATTGGAGTCGGTAACGCCGGCAGAAATGACCCTCTGCGGGGCTAAACGTATCTCTCCCAGGCGCACGTTCCACGAGGTCCTTTAAGTCGACAGAGCCTCCTCGTTTGTGAACAGCATGGGAAATCCCAAATAAAGCAGATACCTTCGACGACCGATCCTCCTCACTCGGTCTTCGGCAATGCTGAGAAGATAGACAGGCCAGCCAGCCAATCATTGCCGACTTTCAGAGGCTCTTCCTATTAAAATCTGAAGTGCTCTCTGATGTGGGGGTGCGCTCGGAGGCTCTTCAGTCGGCGAACCTGTGATAACACACAAAAACTCGGGCCGCAAGGCCACGAGTGGAAGGGGGGAGAACAAACGGGCTCCAATCGTGAATGTACCATTTGAAAAGGCTATTTATTTATTAAAATAAGGTAAGACCTGGGGTATTAGCCACCATGACCATGAGAGTTATTTAAAGAGTAACTCCACTTTTGTTGTGAAAAAAACATTCCTCTCTGGGTGATTGATGCACATTACAAGGATTTTAACAAACTTTATTGCAGATTCCTACCTTTTGTTATTCTGCATGTTTGTCTGTGTCCATGTGGTAAGTGAATCTAATTTGAGTAGTTTCATAATTTTTAATCAGCTGCTGCACCTGTGGGGCTCTAATGAGATAAATTGTAGGGTCTGCATCCCTTTATACGTGATTTCTTCCTGGGATTATCTCACCAAAAAGGACATTGCTGCAGGGGAAGCTGGAAATCTGACTTGTGCCTTAGTGGAGACTTCTGGGAAAATCAGTGACCCAATCGCACAAGCAGGACCTCGCGGTAGCCATATTGCATTGCATTTTACAGAAAATTACAGTGCTGCAGATTGAAAAGGAAAGGTACTTTTTAATACCATTCAATCACAATATGACTTGAGTCACAATTGTATATGCTCTATTATTTTAAATTTTTTTGCTATTTTTTATTCCCTTTAAATTAATAAACAACAAAAGATTCCTCCTAATCCAGTGCTGGGGGATGATGGCTACAAACCACTTGAGGCATACCTCAGAAAAGTCATAAAAATGTCTATGCCCTGCTTTGTGATAAAAAGATTTATTGTAAAATCAAAGTCAAAGGATTCCAAGAATGGAAAGGATTAAAATATGGCTGACATAGAATCAATGTTAAACATCATTCTTGATTATGAACCTCAATGTCACCCAAGTCGGCAGGCTGTCTCAGGCATGTCAAGGCCGATGCTGGGGTCGACCATAAGGTGTGTAGACGCCAGATGTGGCATGGGCATCCACCTAATGAAAAGGATAACAGACCACTGGTTGAATCCGTAAGGGTCAGTGATGTGGAGAGGACCCAATGGACCCGCCAGAGGACTCCAAACCGCCAGATGGTGCAGCTCATGTAGACAGGTGGCGCGTTTGATGTTACGACACCAACACAGATAAAGGGACCCAGTCCATTGGGGGCCTTTCCACATTACTGACCCTTATGGGTTCAACCAGTGGTTTGTCGTCCCTTCCATTGGATGGATGTGACATCTGGTGCCTGCACACCTTTTGGTCACGCCCAGTATCAGCCTTGATATGCCTGAATCAGCCTGCCGAGGTTTGGGTGAGATCGAGGTTCATAATCAAGCATGATGTTTAACATTGATTGTATGTCAGCCATATTTTAACCCTTTCCATTCTTATAATCCTTTGACTTTGATTTTACAATAAATCTTTTTATCACAAACCAAGGTATAGACATTTTTATGACTTTTCTGAAGTATGCCTCAAGTGGTTTGTAGCAACCACCCATCCCCCCCCCCGCGCTGGGTTAAGAAAAACCTTTTGTTGTTCATTCTTTTGCACAACACCTTTCCTGGTGTTTGTGTTCCCCTCTAGCTGGGGCAAAGGGCTTACATTTATTAAACAGACTGCCATATGTTGGTTCTCCAAACAGCGCCTGAACTTTTTAGGAGTACCTTTAACCTTCCTAGCGGTAATCCCGAGTCTGGCTCGGGTTGGGATTTTAATTACAGGAGCGGTAACCCCGAGCCAGACTCGGGATCGCATCGCTCGATGCAGAGGAGGACACAGGGAGAGTTACTCACCTTGTCCCCTGGATCCAGTGATGTCCCCCGCGCTGTGTGATCGAGCTGTCCTCCGCTCGATTCACAGTGCCGAATGCCGCCGAGCTCCGTTCCCTGCGACGTTACGACGCACGGGAGCGGAGAACGGCGGCAAATTCAAAAAAGTAAAAACACACAAAACACACACAGCACTGTAATCTTACAGATTACAGTGCTGTATTAAAAAATACACACCCCCTTTGTCCCTAGTGGTCTGTGCAGTGCCCTGCATGCACTTTTATATTATAAATACTGTTTTTTCTGCCTGGAATTTGGAGATTGTCCATAGCAACCAAAACATGTCCCTTTTTCAGTTTTTTTTGGATTTGATTACATTATTGAATAATTTTTATTATTCTTTATTATATTATAAACTTTATCATACCCGGGATGTCTGCTAGACTCTGGTTTGAAGAGATTTCAGAGCGTTATTCCTAAGAATTACAGGACTACAAAATAAAAGCCAGATTTCCATGCAAAATAATTGTACCGCTTTCAGCACCCTATTCCAGACTGAATCATACCGCCAGGGAGGTTAAATTAACAGTGGAGGATGAAAATTTAAAAAACACGGATAAACCCTGGAGTTTTTTCACTATGAGCTGCAACACTACAAACAATGATAGTTTTTTGTTGCTAAATACCTATTGCTGAATACACCAGTGAAGAAAGTATGTGGGAGTGGTTCCCTAGTAAATACAGCTGCATTGTGCGTAATATCTAGCTGTTGCTACTATCAGCATCTTTAGGCAGATCAGGTTTATTGCCTGCTCCAGGTCAAAACTTTGTTAACGTAATTTTAAACTTCAATAACCATATCCAAAAAAATAAAAAGTATGAGTAAATAAAATAGACTTGTGTTGTACTTGAACAAAGTTATTCCTACTTGTAATGAGTCTCTGTTTTTAATAGACATCCTTGTACCTGACCTATGCAAGTTTGGTCCAAAACGTACTTTCTCTGACACCCCTTGCGGTGGCAATAGGGGTAGGCAAAGTACTGCAGAGGAAGGAGCTTCAGAGTCTGTGTCAACGAGGCCATTGTTTTCTACAAGCTGTACTGACACTCATAGCCGTACACTCATAACATCTTCTGAAATAATTTGCCAAATTTCTTTCTAACACTGCTAAAAGTGCTGAAGGGCCTAAACACAGCACCTACATTGTATAGGCCTTGCCGCTTGAACAGGGATTTCTGTGTATAAAAGTATATTTGCAGTTTAGCAGTACATTGGTTTCCTTTTACAGAACTGCAATTTTTTAAATAAATTTATACTTAATCCCTCAGACCTGTGTGTCTCGGTAAGGACATGTGGAATGCATAACTATTCTGCAGTAGTGAGATAAGGATGTGCATACTGTAAATATTCAGATACTTCTGCAATTTTCAGTAATAGCCCCCTGAATTAAAACAGGCATCAGAGTATGGTCAAAAAAATCAGACACCAGTTTAAAAAAACACCTACCTGAAGCTGCATGGATTTTGTGTATGTTTATTGAAGCTGAAATCTTAAAGTGATTGTAAAGTCTCTTTTTTCTCTAAAAATAACAAGCATATTATACTTACCTGTTTTGTGCAGTAGATTTGCACAGAGCAGCCCGGATCCTCCTCTTCTTCAGTCCCTCTTTGGCTCTCCCCTTGCCCCTCCCTCCTGTTGAGTTTCCCCACAGCAAGCAGCTTGCTATGGGGGCACCCGAGCTGAGTCAAAGCTCCCTGTGTCCTTTCAGACACGGAGTCCTGGTTTGGCCCCACCCCCTGATTGGCTAACTGACTTTGATTGACAGCAGCGGGAGCCACTGGTGCCGCTGCTTTGTTTTAGTCAAGCAGGAGGAGAGTCCCAGGTGTTAGAGGAACTCGTGGACATCAGTGGAGAGATGGGGCTGGGGTGGCTACTACACACAGAAGGTTTCTTTATCTTAATGCATAGATTGAAAATAGGTGTTCAGGCTCCCCCACAAAAAATGTAAAGTCAGCAGCTATAAATACTGTAGCTGCTGACTTTTAATATTAGGACACTTACCTGTCCATCGTGCCTGCGATGTCAGCACCCCAGCCGATTCTCAGATCGGCTGCCAATGCTGCTGCTGCCATTCCTGATACAGCTGGGTCGCTGCTGCATATGAGTGAAGCACGCTTCGCTTTCCAATTGGCCCGGTGGCATAGGAAGAAGGAGAAGGGCCGAACTTCCAAGAGGCGGTGCCGCGGCACCGTCTCCAGAAGTCGGGAAGGGGGATTTGTCAAAAAACAGGTACCCCCCAAGAAAAGTGCCAAATGTGGCATGGAGGGAAGTTAAGAGGATACATTTTTAAGATCAGCTTTATCACAATGGCTTTAAGATCTCTGGTTCCAAAAAGCCATTGGGATAAAGCAAAATCAGTGAACCAGGTTGTGATCCCTGGGTGACTCTCCAATAATTTGGAAAGCTAAGTATACCTTTATAAGTATGTCTAATGTATATCTACGTTATATATTAAAGATAATTATCAACATAATGCCTCAGAATATGTAATTATACATTAAAAAATACAACGGGATTGGGTTAACTTTTGTAGGACCCTGATGATTAGGCAGGGCTGCTCCTAAATTTACCTGCCAGGTGTAGTTACCTTGGCTCATTGTTAGGGATCAATTGAGTTCACCCTCAAGTCTAGAATTGCTACACTTCTTTCTTCTGCCATTGAGTGGCTGGGTGCCTGGTGACATTAGATAAGAGAAGGGCGTATATGGGATACCTCAGCCAATGGGCAGGGGTTTTCTTGGCCTATCTGGGAGAACCTATATTTTTGGGAGGAGTCAGGTGATCGGGGTTCTGTGCCCCCTGGACAGCTGTCTGAGTGGACATGCGGTGTATTGCCCGGGCTGCTAGCTCAGCATTTGGGCCTATCCCGGGCACATCTGGCTGCTAGGCTGTCTGAGGGCCTATCCAGAAGCAAGAGAGCAGCGCAGGGTTGGGATTGCGGCTTGCAGTTCAACCAGAAGTCATGGTTTTGACTGCTGCAGAACCTGTCATGGTCAGAGGTAGAGGGAAAAGCTATCAACCTCTAAAGGACCATCCACCCTATTACCAGGGACCACAGTGAGTAGCTGAAGCAAGTACCGGAGCAGAATTCTTACCAACTGGGGATGGTGAAGAATCAGGAAACTTCAGCAGGTATCAAGCCAGGGACCCCAGCCAGCAGAGGTGACGCTTGCAGAGTAGCCTTGTGTGTCAAGCCAGGGACTGAGCAGGCCTTAGGAGTGAAGCTTGAGAAGTATCTGGAGTGCCAAGCTAGGGACCCAGCAGAGGGGTAACGCTTGAGTAAGATGCTACTGTGGAGATTGAAGGAGCTCATAGGATTCAGTGGCAGTGAATCATCTAGTCTAGTGAGATAGATTGGGAGCTCAGTGGCTGAAGAATGACAAGAAGTGATTGTAGTGGAAGTGAAGGAACTGTTACACTTTGTGTTGGAAACTGTTAAAGACTATTGCCATGGGAGACAGCATTCCTACAAATGCAGACGTGGCGTCTTGCTGAATGCCTTTCCCTGCATGGCTGTCCTCCTGTAGAATTCTCTGAGTCTGACAATTAACATTGCAACTACCTGAGGGTGTCCTGGCCCTAACCCTCTCTCCCAAAGTTCTGTTTAAGAGAAATAAAATCTATTTGTATTCAAGAAGTGTCTGGTGCCCATGAATCTACCTTGCATTACACCCACTACACCTTATAACCCACTCTATATGGAAGGATGTCAGCAGTTCTTGGCTCTAAATGTTCTCATTAGACCAGAGGAGGCTTGGGACCTTGCTACACTATGATATTGCATGTCCATATTTATCCTTTTTTTTTAGGTTGGGTTTAATTATGCTTAACACAGACTTGTGTGCTACTGTGTCTTTCTTTTTTCACAGTTTGCACATGACATGATTCTTTAGTCGAGTCATTATACTTTGCATGCTCATAGAGGGTTAAATGTAATCAGTTCATATTTTTTTAAGTACATTCAAATAAGGCTATGAAAACTATTCCTACACTTGAGTTCCAGTTGAACTACTAAACAAGTTACAAGTATGTAACCAAAGCAGCTTACTTTATGAGTAGTAACACCTGCTATTTCCTTACTGATTCAGTGGTGTTATTGGTTTCTTGATACTCTAGACTGCATTTTCTTGAACACGACTTTGTTACACTGAATGAATCCTTCCATAGTATATGGGTGGTGGGTGCACACTAAAGTGTTGATTAGGTTATCAGCCCTGTTCTTTTGGGGAGACTGCTAAATATAGGGATCTTTGTAAACTGCAGTCTTCAAGTATACTGTTGCAAGCCATTTCCGTAAATTAAGATAACGAGTATAAAGTCAATGAAACAAATTTCATTTGTCACCGGCTTTTTATTGTAAATCAATTTCTATCCAAATGGGTCCCTGCACTTTTCACATTTGCTTTTCTAATTGTAATTGTATAGTGGATGGCGAAAGAAAGTATATCACTGCACTTTACTCTTGCTGCATTGACAGTGGAAAAGTTTAATTTACCATGGCTGAATTTACACAATTGTGTAGGATCCTAACCATTAGTGGTGTAAGCATCATCCGTATGTGCCACACATTGTGCAGGGAGAAGAGCTGGTATGTCCTGCAGTGGCACTACTACAAACCTCATTTGGTTAGGCTGGGTAGATTTTCTTGGATTCCAAGTGTATAAAATGCGGTGTTGCACTCCCATTTTTTGCTGACACTATAAGTATCTGAAAAAATCATAGAAAAACATTAGGGTAACTTCCCATAGCAGTCAGTTAGTTTACATATTAAATATAAGTAGTCAAAGGGATGATATGGCAACTCTATGGCTTACAAAGTCACTACTTTATAAATTTCAGCATGCAATGAGGAGAACTGCCATCCTACATAGCCCTAAGCAGGTTCTTCTATGTGACAGCTTTCTGCCTTGCTAAAGGTTGCTTAAATATCAAGTGCCGTATTATGGGTTGGGAAAGGAGATGTGCATACTTTCCCCATATAGCAGAATCCAGTTTAAATGAGAGAAATCCAGGGGTGCATTGAAAGGTTTTACAATAAAGGTGCACTCGTCTGCTTATGGTCTGTATTAATCTTACTGTTAATATAAACTATTACATTTAAGTACAAGTTTGCTCAAAGGGGTTAATCCAAACCAGTGTTAATTTTGTCGACAAAAACATTTTTAGAGTGATGAAAATGAAAAGTACACCAAATTTGCGTCCGCTGACAAAAACTTGATGAAAATCAATACTGTTTTCTTCAACCAACCAAAACAAAACAAAAATGTGAGGTAGGGACGTTTACCCATGTTAGTTTCCCTGGAGCTTCCACCTGTGTAGAGCCCATAAGTGCTTCCGGTCCCAGCAAGCATGCAAGTCTACAGCATGCTTAGTAGTTAGTACTGTGCAGCATTACAGGCCTCTGATGACCGTCAAAGCCAGCACTGTGCATTACAGGCCTCCCAACAAGAGTTCTAATTCACGACCATCCAGAGCAGAGCACTGTATGCATTACAGGCCTCCTCTGATCACCAGCATCCAGAAACTTTGTGCATTACAGGCCTCTTACACCACTGTCCCAGTGCACTGTGCAGCATTACAGGCATTTCAGGCCACCATCCAGAGGACTGTGCATTACAGGCCTCCCCTCAGACCACCATCCAGAGCACTGTGTGCATTACAGGCCTCCTCTGAACACCCACATCCAGAGCACCGTGTGCATTACAGGCCTCTCAGACCACTGTCCCAAAGCACTGTGCATTACAGGTCTCTCAAACCACCATCCCAGAGCACTGTGCATTATAGGCCTCACCTCAGACCACCATCCAGAGCTCTGTGCAGCATTACAGGCCTCCCAGACCACCATCCAGAGCACTGTGCAGCATTACAGGCTTCTCAGACCACTATGCATTACAGGCCTGCTCAGACCACCGTCCAGAGCACTGTTCCGCATGACAGGCCTCCTCAGACCACCGTCCAGAGCACTGTGCCACATGACAAGCCTCCTCAGACCGTTCAGAGCATTGTACATTACATGCCTCCTCAGACCATCCAGAACAGCTAAAATCTGTGTCTGAGTTTGTCAAATCTTAATGCCATAAAAAATAACATGATATTATTATTTTTTTATTCCAGAAGTATATAATGAGTTCAGAAATTCTCGAGAAATTATTAAATAATGTATTACAAATTAACTAAACCAATTCAATTTTAGTCTACTAAAACTATTTAATTTGACTAAAATGTATTAGCCCTTGTACACACGGTCGGAGATTCCGATGGAATGTGTCCTATCGGACCGTTTTGTCAGATATTCCGACTGTGTGTGGTCTCCATCGGACTGTTTCCGTCGGAGTATCCGACGGACCAACTTTTCCAACTTGCCGGTAACTTGCCGATCATGTGTAGCCTACTCCGACGGACAAAGTGCCACGCATGATCAGATCAAATTCCTAGACCTACTTATAGAGGCTACTAGCCTGAACATAGTCCCATCGTAACGAAATAACGTCATCACGTTATGTACAATCGGATTTTCCGACAACTTTGTCCGACTGTGTGTATGCAACAGTTTCGGACAAAATCCGTCGGACAAAATCCAACGGATTTGGTTGTCAGAATGTCCGACCGTGTGTACAAGGGCTTAGAGATTTTAGTATCAGGGCAAACATCTTGTCTTACAACTGAACATTTAAACATTAAGGTTGAAGACTGTTACACAATGCTACAATTTTGCCATGGAGACGCGCTCAAAATGAACAGACTTTTCTCCGTGCAGGAAAAGTCCGTTCATTTCAAAAGTACGGCGGACTAGCACACACACACGGCCGTATTGAGTCAAAAGTACTTTCTAAGGAGCCCACACATGGGCAGACTTTTCCGCCGAATAGTTTGATCGTGTGTACGTGGCATTATTGTTGAGTTCTATATTGAGGCCTTTGGGGGAAAAAACATCTACTAAATATATCCACTGAGTCTCACATTTTGACAACTCGTGGATCAGGTTCAAACCCCTCCAATGTGGTTGAAAGTGCTCAACGCCTAAGAACTCAAGACCAGTTGGATCCATATTGTGTTTAAGTTTGAAATGTAAGGACACATTATGGTCCTTAACCCTATTTTGATGTTGTAAATATGCTCAGCAATCCTTACTCTCAACATCCTTTTGGTACGTCCTATATAGATAAGGCCACATGGGCATTTTAAGGGATACACCACATAAGTACTGTTGCAAGTTATAAATGGTTTTATATCAAAATTCCTATGGTTAGCAGGAGATGTGAAATTATCTAGACCTCTGATCGGTCTAGGCCCTCCCTACATTCCTTGCACCTTCTGCAGACAAAAAAAAAATTTGGTCCCAGAATGACTGAGGGCATTTTGAAGGATTTATCACTTTTTTATTACTTTATCCCCAAAACTAGTGGCCTTTCTATATATCAATTGCGGTGTTGGGGGTAGTAAAGTATTTAATTTCTTGTCCATAAGGAGGATGTGCCAGTGCTGTTTAAAAATCACCTCCACTTCCTTATACTGGGGATGAAACCCCTGAAATGATGCCCCATTCCTTATTATTCTTAGTAGTAGATGCAGTTTCTGGATTCTTCTACTGTAAACATAAATCTCTAGGAATAGCCCCCACTTATTCAACCGATCTTTCCAAGACCCGTGGGTCATACCCCCTGGCTTCAAATCTTTTGATGAGAATTTTGGATTTTGTTAAGAACAATTCCTCTTCACCCTCATGATTTGTCCTTTTGGAATATTTTTAAGCCATAGGGGATGATGGCCGCTGGAAATAGGGAGATAAACCTTTGTCTCCAGTTTATCATTCAGCCAATACACATTTACATCTAGAAAATAAATTTCATCCCTATGCCATTTAGAGGTCAACCATATAGTATTATTGTTAATATTTAGTTGCTGTAAAAAGAGATCTAAAGACTCTTGGGAACCAGCCCAAATAAAAAGAGATCATCGATAAAACATTTGTAAAACATTAATTCAGATCTTTAAAAATTACTTTGTCTTCCCATTCCGTCATCAATACATTTTCGATGCTGGGCGCGTATTTCACACCTCTCTGTTGCGAATAAAATTTATTATCGTACCAAAAATAGTTATGGCTTAGACAAAAGTCAAGGACATTCCTAAGAAAAATCTTTTGATTATGAGGGAGGTCATCCCTTTGGCAAAGTGCCCAATTTAGTGTGAGGAGGGCGTCATCATGTTGTATTATGTCAACATTTTGTAAGCAGTTTAAAACGTTTTTTGTGTCTCTCAAGTATGAGCGGGTATTAACCACACTTTTTTGTAAAAATCAGTCCAAGTAATGACCCATTCTGGAGGAGACAGAATCTACACTGTTGACAATCGGCCTTGCTGGTGGATTCGTGGGGTCCTTATGAACCTTAGATAAGGTATATAATGTCAGAATCCGGCTACTGGGGGGCAACAATACCAATAGCAATTATCTTGACAGATAATACCCCAGTGCTGGCTCCTATACCAACTAAGATTTCCAATTGGTTTCTATAGGATTAAGTGGGATCTTTATCCAATAATTTGTACCTCACCTTGTCAGATAACATGTCCATAATTTGTTCATGATAAAACTCCTTTGAGAGTATCACCACTCCTCCTCCTTAGTCAGCTGGCCTTATAATAATGTCTTTTCATTTTTCCAACATAGCGATGCCTTCCTGTATATGTCTTAAATTGACCTCTTTTTTGGGTTTGAGGTGTTCCAAATCCGATAAGATCAGTCCTTTGAAGACCTCCACTTGATGATTGGCATTATTTAGTGTTAAATAGAGATTTATTTTTCAAACCACTGTTCACAACCCCCATAGTGTTCTCAGTAGTGGCAGTAGTATAAGGATTACATTCTAAAAAATGTTTTTTTATATTCAATTTGCTAATGTATTTATGGATGTCAATAAAAACATCAAATCTATTAATCAGTCTTTTTATAACACATTTAAAACCTAAATTCAAGATATTAATTTATTTGTGCGTCAATTTAGTCTGGCTTAAATTAACCACCTCAATACAGTGCACTTACACCCCCTTCCTGTCCAGACCAATTTTCAGCTTTCAGCACTCTCACAGTTTGAATAACAATTACTCAGTCATGCAACACTGTACCAATATGAAACTTGCATCCTTTTTTCCACACAAATAGAGCTTTCTTTTAGTGGTATTTATTCACTAGTGTCTTTTAAAAAAATTTGTGCTATAAATAAAAAGAAAACGTAAATTTTGTGAAAAAAATGCCTTTTTCTTTGTTTATGTCATAAATTTTGCTAATTAGAAACTTTTCTTCATAAATTTTGGCCAAAATTTATACTGCTACATATCTTTGGTAAAAATAACCCAAATTAGTGTATATTATTTGGTCTTTGTGAAAGTTATAGAGTCTACAAACTATGGCGCCAATCACTGAAAATTGATCACATCTGATCAGGCCTTCAGTACATCAGGTGTATCTCATTTCTTGAGACACTAACAAGTCAGGAAAGTACAAATACCCCCCAAATTACCCCTTTTTAGAAAGTAGACATTCCAAGGTATTAAGTAAGTAGCATGGTGAGTTTTTATAAGTTGTCATTTTTTCCCCACAATTCTTTGCAAATGAATATTTTTTTTTACAAAATTGTCATATTATCAGGTTATTTCTCACACACAGCATATGCATACAACAAATTACCCCCCAAAATACATTCTGCTACTTTTCCTGAGTATGTCGATACCACATGTGTGAGACTTTTACACAGCCTGACCACATACAAAGGACCAACATTGAAGTAGCATCTTCAGGTGTTCTACGAGCAAAAATGTCACATCTCATTTCACAACCACCTATTACACTTTTGAAGGCCCTGGAGCACCAGGACAATGGAATTGCCCACAAAATGACTCCATTTTGGAAAGCAAACACCCCAACCTATAATCTATGAGGCAGAATGAGTCTTTTGAACGGTTCATTTTTTTCCAGACGTTTTTGGAACACATGGCATGCTTATAGCAAAAATTACACTCAAAAACACAGTCTGTTACTCTTCCGAAGTATGGCGATACCACATGTGTAGGACTTTTACACAGCCTGGCCATATAGAGAAGCTGAACTTTGAAGTAGAACCTTAAGGCGAGCTAGGAGCATAAATTACACATCTCGTTTCATTCCTACCTATCACACTTTTGAAGGTCTTCGATCACCAGGACAGTGGAATTACCCACAAAATGACCCCATTTTGGAAAACAAACACCCAAAAGTAAATTCTATGAGGCATGGGCTGCAAATAGGTACATGGGTACTCTGATAGGCTGCAGATAGGTACTCGGGTACTCTGATGGGCTGGTGACAGGTACTCGGGTACTCTGATGGCCTGGTGACAGGTGCTCGGGTACTCTGATGGACTGTGACAGGTACTCGGGTATTCTGATGGACTCTGACAGGTACTCGGGTACTCTGATGGACTGTGACAGATACTTGAATACTCAGATGGGCTGTGACTGGTACTCGGGTACTCTGATGGACTGTGACAGGTACTCAGATGGGCTGTGACAGGTACTCAGGTACTCTGATGGACTGTGACAGGTACTTTGATGGACTGTGACAGGTACTATGATGGGTGGTGACAAGTCCTCTTTATTGGGGGCGCAATCAGTGTGATTGTTGTACACTGTAAGAGGTAACGAGATGTTACCACAATCTCTACCTCACACACGATCGGTGTGTGGGGAGGAGAACCCGATAACATCTCGTTACCGCGGTTTGTTTACATTTGGTGATCGCTTGTGAATCGATCACAGACCATCACATGATAAACAGGCGTCAGCGACGTGTACACGCAGCGCGATTGCATGCACGCGCTGTGCACAGTAGGGTGGAACCATCTGTGATCGGCCGTGACTTCATCACGTGGTAAACAGCCATACCCAATGGCTGTTCACCCCCCTCGGTGGCGAGCGGTGTCTCCGTGACACGCCGCCACCAAAGGAACAGGGATACGCACGCACGATCGCGCGCATTCCCTGTTTAAATGGGAGGCTGTAATATGACGGCCTCCCGCCACAAGAGCCGCGCCACCTGCCCATCATTTGACACCTGGTGGTTGGCAACTAGTTAAAAATACCCCCTATTCCGATTCCCTTCTTTTTCTGGGTCCTGTATCCAGCCCTACATCCCTGATGTCTTCTGTTCTTGGATGTGATGGGATGGGGGTTGAGAATAGATGAACGGCTTCCCCCTGCGCAGGGTATAACCTCGACCCCTCTTTTGGCCACCTCTCCCTAAAAAAAGAATGAGGGGGAGGTTGAGTATCATAATTCTCCTAATATTCCCCTAGTGGCTGAAACCTATTGTGGGTTGGGATCTGATATGGGTCTGATTGATGAAGGTTGTGTGAATAAAGGTTTTTCTACCACATTTCTATTATCAGGCAGAATATATTTTAAACTATATGAATACTTTGCTATATCCTATAATTGCTTTGTTTATTAAAGAGGAGTAGTGATGGCCGAACGGTTCGCCCGGCGGTCGTTTCGCGGCGAATTTCCGACTTTCGCCGTCCGCGGGTTCGAACGCCTTTTTCCGTCGTTCGCCCCGGCGGACTTACGTGTTTAATGTATACAAGAACTTTAACCTTTCGTGACACGTTTATCATGTGTTACAGGACAACCAATTGAGACATGACAGCTCATGGACACTTGGACATTCCCCCTAACCTATAAATACACCCGATCCGGTGGCCATTTTACATTCTTTCTTCTGTCACTGTAGGGAAAGGATCCTGTGTGGAGTAGGGACAGAGAAAACGCTAGCTATTTGGTACACAAAAGTTCTTTTCAGGACTGGTATAGGTGTTAGGTCAGCAGCCTGAGTTTCTTTTGTCAGTTTAGATAAAGGGACAGAGCGCTGTATGCTGCTATTTTAGGGACAGCTCAGCCAGATTAGTCTTTCTTCATCATCATCATCATCATCATCATTAGCTGTTACTATCAGGTCCACAAAAGAGCTGTTCCAGCTAATCGTTCCAGCCTACTCTTTTTTGCCAATTTGTATAGGGACAGGCAGGAAGCAGTGTGTCAGGCAGTGAGGATAATTTTAAAGACTTGCTGTTACTATTAGTTCCACAAAGGTTCTTTTCAGGACTGGTATCAGTGGTACGGTAATAGGCTTGTACACGTATAATATTCTTTCTTCCAAATATAGAAAGAATATTATACTTGACTGCTGCCCTTCTGCTGCAGTCTGCTAATCATTCACAACTCACTTGTTCCACAAAGCTCTTTATCAGGACTGGTAACTTGGTCTGTCTAGGGTGCTACGGTACATAGGCTTGGGTGCGGTACAGTCTGCTGTTCTGTAAGGACCGCTATCGGTCCACAATACATAGGGTTGCCGTGCACTACTGCTGACCGCTGCCCTATACTGCAGCAGTCCTTCATTGGTATAGGGACTGACGTACAGTCTGCTAATCACTAACACACAACCTGCTTGGTCCACAAAAGTTCTTATAAGGACTGGTAACTTGGTATAGGGTGCTACGGTACATAGGCCTGAGTGCGTTACAGTCTGCTGTTCTGTAAGGACCGCTATCGGTCCACAATACATAGGGTTGCCGTGCACTACTGCTGACCGCTGCCCTATACTGCAGCAGTCCTTCAGCGGTATAGGGACTGACGCACAGTCTGCTAAACACTAACACACAACCTGCTTGGTCCACAAAAGTTTTTATAAGGACTGGTAACTTGGTATAGGGTGCTACGGTACATAGGCCTGAGTGCAGTACAGTCTGCTGTTCTGTAAGGACCGCTATCGGTCCACAATACATAGGGTTGCCGTGCACTACTGCTGACCGCTGCCCTATACTGCAGCAGTCCTTCATTGGTATAGGGACTGACGTACAGTCTGCTAATCACTAACACACAACCTGCTTGGTCCACAAAAGTTCTTATAAGGACTGGTAACTTGGTATAGGGTGCTACGGTACATAGGCCTGAGTGCGTTACAGTCTGCTGTTCTGTAAGGACCGCTATCGGTCCACAATACATAGGGTTGACGTGCACCACTGCTGACCGCTGCCCTATACTGCAGCAGTCCTTCAGCGGTATAGGGACTGACGTACAGTCTGCTAAACACTAATACACAACCTGCTTGGTCCACAAAAGTTCTTATAAGGACTGGTAACTTGGTATAGGGTGCTACGGTACATAGGCTTGAGTGCGGTACAGTCTGCTGTTCTGTAAGGACCGCTATCGGTCCACAATAGATAGGGTTGACGTGCACCACTGCTGACCGCTGCCCTATACTGCAGCAGTCCTTCAGCGGTATAGGGACTGACGCACAGTCTGCTAAACACTAACACACAACCTGCTTGGTCCACAAAAGTTTTTATAAGGACTGGTAACTTGGTATAGGGTGCTACGGTACATAGGCCTGAGTGCGTTACAGTCTGCTGTTCTGTAAGGACCGCTATCGGTCCACAATACATAGGGTTGCCGTGCACTACTGCTGACCGCTGCCCTATACTGCAGCAGTCCTTCATTGGTATAGGGACTGACGTACAGTCTGCTAATCACTAACACACAACCTGCTTGGTCCACAAAAGTTCTTATAAGGACTGGTAACTTGGTATAGGGTGCTACGGTACATAGGCCTGAGTGCGTTACAGTCTGCTGTTCTGTAAGGACCGCTATCGGTCCACAATACATAGGGTTGACGTGCACCACTGCTGACCGCTGCCCTATACTGCAGCAGTCCTTCAGCGGTATAGGGACTGACGTACAGTCTGCTAAACACTAATACACAACCTGCTTGGTCCACAAAAGTTCTTATAAGGACTGGTAACTTGGTATAGGGTGCTACGGTACATAGGCTTGAGTGCGGTACAGTCTGCTGTTCTGTAAGGACCGCTATCGGTCCACAATACATAGGGTTGCCGTGCACTACTGCTGACCGCTGCCCTATACTGCAGCAGTCCTTCATTGGTATAGGGACTGACGTACAGTCTGCTAATCACTAACACACAACCTGCTTGTTCCACAAAAGTTCTTATAAGGACTGGTAACTTGGTATAGGGTGCTACGGTACATAGGCTTGAGTGCGGTACAGTCTGCTGTTCTGTAAGGACCGCTATCGGTCCACAATAGATAGGGTTGACGTGCACCACTGCTGACCGCTGCCCTATACTGCAGCAGTCCTTCAGCGGTATAGGGACTGACGTACAGTCTGCTAAACACTAATACACAACCTGCTTGGTCCACAAAAGTTCTTATAAGGACTGGTAACTTGGTATAGGGTGCTACGGTACATAGGCTTGAGTGCGGTACAGTCTGCTGTTCTGTAAGGACCGCTATCGGTCCACAATAGATAGGGTTGACGTGCACCACTGCTGACCGCTGCCCTATACTGCAGCAGTCCTTCAGCGGTATAGGGACTGACGTACAGTCTGCTAAACACTAATACACAACCTGCTTGGTCCACAAAAGTTCTTATAAGGACTGGTAACTTGGTATAGGGTGCTACGGTACATAGGCTTGAGTGCGGTACAGTCTGCTGTTCTGTAAGGACCGCTATAGGTCCACAATAGATAGGGTTGACGTGCACCACTGCTGACCGCTCACCTATACTGCAGCAGTCCTTCAGCGGTATAGGGACTAAGAGTTTTGTCACAGGGTCATTTAAAAAATGACATGCAGAGGAAGAGGCAGGCCCTTCCGCAGGGGTGGTAGGGGTAGGGCAGGAGCAACAGGCTTGAGCCAAAGTGGGAAGTTGCAGAAGGTGCGTTCAATTACTTTAAAGGATGCACCAGACTTGGTTGAGTGGCTCGCTCAGCCTTACTCTTCTGCACCCTCCTCATCCTCTCGATCTGCACCCTCTTCTTCACTCTCTGCTATGTGCACCCCCAAAGACACTACCACCAACAACACGACCACCACCACCACCACCACATACCTTCCGCTTGAGTCACTGGAATTATTTTCCGATCCATATCAAGAGGACATTTCTGATGCGCAGCCACTCTTGGTATTGGATCAGGAAGAGGAGGTAGCAACAAGCGCTACTCAGCAGTCTGACGCCAGTACCCAGATCAGCCCAAGGAGGAGGTTGGTCCCCGGTGTTGCTGCCTACTCTACTTATAGCGGTGGGGAAGGTGACGTTGATGATGACGTGTCTAGTGATGTCACGTGGGTGCCCACAAGAGAGGAAGAGGAGGGGAGTTCAGAGGGAGATATGGACCAGCAGATAGGGAGGAGAAGCAGCAATGACTTACATTGCACAGCAGGGACAAAGCAGACTGCAAATGTATCAGGAGCGAGTCATCGACCATGTACGGTCACATCTGGCGCTCCCAGGACACCGGCACATGGCTCCGCAGTGTGGGCTTTTTTTAACGTGTCCGCTGCTGACAATAGCGTTGCCATCTGCAATCTTTGCAGTCAACGCGTTAGTCGCGGTAAGCCCAATACTCACCTAGGGACGACCGCCTTAAGAAGGCACATGAGCAGCCATCACCGAGCCCAGTGGGAGCAACGGAACACACAAAGCCACACTGCAGGCTCTCACCGTCCAGCCTCGTCTTCTACTTCTCCTTCTCCTCTCTCCTCACAATTGTCCTCCACTCCACCTTCCATCACGCCAAGCTCACATTTTTCTGCAAAAAGGCAGGCTTCCGTGGGCCTAATGTTTGAGCGTAAAAAAATGATGACGCCGGATAACCCTCTTGCCCAACGGTTGGCGGCTGGCTTGTCAGAACTCATAGCCCGCCAACTACTGCCATATAAACTGGTGGACTCGGAGGCCTTTCGCAAATTTGTGGCCATTGGAACACCACAATGGAAGGTCCCAGGAAGGAAGTATTTCTCAGAGAAGGGCATCCCAGAGCTATATGGCCATGTTCAGCGGCAAGTGAATGTATCTCTGGCACACAGTGTCGGTGCCAAGATACATCTGACCACAGACACGTGGTCTAGCAAACACGGGCAGGGAAGGTATATCAGTTTTACTGCCCACTGGGTGAACCTTCTGACGGCCGTCAAGCATGTAACCCGTGGCACCCGTGTAGATTTGGTTTTACCGCCACGGATTGCATGCAGGCCTGACTCTTCTTCTCCTCCTCCTACTCCATCCTCCTCCCTCTCCTCCTCAGCTGCCTCCTCCTTTTCCGCTGCTAGCGTCTCTTCCACTGCACCGCCCAAGCTCCCCAGAACCTATTCCACATGCCAGGTGAGACGTTGCCATGCCGTGCTGCGTCTGTTGTGCCTGGAAGCAAAGAGCCACACTGGCCCGGCACTCCTTTCAGCTTTGCGTTCACAGGCAGATGAGTGGCTAACACCGCTCAATTTGACAGTTGGTAAAGTGGTGTGTGACAACGGTGCCAATCTGCTTAGCGCATTGAAACAGGGCAAAATCACGCACGTGCCGTGCATGGCACACGTCTTAAACTTGGTCGTGCAGCGATTCCTTGTCAAATACCCTGGGGTCCAGGACATCTTGCGGCAGGCAAGGAAAATCTCGGCCCATTTCAGAAGATCTTACACGGCCATGGCTCGCCTTGCTGACATTCAGCGGCGACACCATCTGCCGGTCAGACGTCTTATTTGCGATTGCCCGACGCGATGGAACTCAACCTTCTATATGCTTGATAGGCTGCTCCAGCAGAAACGTGCAGTTAACGTCTACCTGTATGAACTCTGCGAAAGAAACGGTTCTGGGGAGCTGGGTTTTTTTTCACCGCGCCAGTGGCTGCTCATGCGCGACACATGCAGACTTCTGCGGCCATTTGAGGAGATCACCAAACTGGTCAGTCGCAGCCATGGCGCCATCAGTGACATGGTACCTTATGCCTTCTTTCTGGAGCGTGCATTGCGTCGTGTCATTGATCAGGCTGTGGAGGAGCAGGAGCGGGAAGATGAGGAAGTCGCAATGCTGGATGAATTCCCAGGGGGGGCTACTCTATCTGAGACAAGTCAACAACAGGAGTCTGATGAGGAGTCAGAGGAGGATGGTGCCGGGGCGGATGAGCAGGAGCAAGAAGAGCATGCTTTAAACCTTTCTGGGATCCCTGTTGTGCGAGGATGGGGAGAGGAGAATGAAGAGGACGACATTATCCTGGATGATGAGCAGGAGCCAGGCCACCACACCGCTTCCACTTTAGTGCAAATGGGGGCCTTCATGCTCCAGTGTTTTAATAGGGACCCCCGTATAAAAAGCATGAGGGTCAAGGACCAGTACTGGGTGGCAACGTACTTAGACCCCCGGTACAAACACAAAATGGCGGAAATGTTACCGCCGTCGCAGAGGGCTGTCAGAATGCAGCACTTCCAGGCCTTGCTTCGAGAAATGCTGCATTCTGCTTTTGCGTGCGCTGGCAGAGGAGCAATTCCCACTCCCAGAGAAGGATTTGCGGGTACCAATCCAACAGCGCCTGCAAGAAGAGGCCGGTTTGAAGATGTGTTGGTGACTTCGGATATGAGGTCATTCTTTCAGCCGACCCATCGACAGGTGTCATCCGGATCCAGCATCAGGGAACGCCTAGACCGTCAGGTGTCCGACTACATTGGGTTAACGGCCGATGTGGACGCTCTGAGGAGTGATGAACCCCTAGACTACTGGGTGGGCAGGCTTGACCTCTGGCCAGAGCTTGCCCAATTTGCAATCGAACTGTTGGCTTGCCCCTCATCCAGTGTCCTGTCCGAAAGGACGTTCAGCGCAGCAGGGGGGATTGTGACCGATAAGCGTACTCGCCTAGCTCACCACAGTGTTAACTACCTCACATTTCTAAAAATGAATGAGGCATGGATCTCGGAGGAATTCAACACATGTGATCAGTAGACCATGTATATGTCTATAAACAATTTTTGGAATCAAGCACACAGACCTTCTTAATTCATTTGGCTCACTTCCCTGACCCAAAAAAGCACACCGTACTATATGCCCCTACCCTCCTCTTTGAAGAGGTTGAGCGGTGTCATATTTCTACTGGGGCTGCTTATTATGAGGGGTTCCCACCATCCCTGTGCTGTGCTGACTTCCTCCTGGGTGTTCTTATTATGAGGGGCTCCCACCATCCCTGTGCTGTGCTGACTTCCTCCTGGGGGTTCTTATTATGAGGGGATCACACCATCCCTGTGCTGTGCTGACTTCCTCCTGGGGCTGCTTACGGTGCTGCTGTCAGCGCTGTATGTCACGGAGCTGCTGTCAGCGCTGTATGTCACGGAGCTGCTGTCAGCGCTGTATGTCACGGAGCTGCTGTCAGCGCTGTATGTCACGGAGCTGCTGTCAGCGCTGTATGTCACGGAGCTGCTGTCAGCGCTGTATGTCACGGAGCTGCTGTCAGCGCTGTATGTCACGGAGCTGCTGTCAGCGCTGTATGTCACGGAGCTGCTGTCAGCGCTGTATGTCACGGAGCTGCTGTCAGCGCTGTATGTCACGGAGCTGCTGTCAGCGCTGTATGTCACGGAGCTGCTGTCAGCGCTGTATGTCACGGAGCTGCTGTCAGCGCTGTATGTCACGGAGCTGCTGTCAGCGCTGTATGTCACGGAGCTGCTGTCAGCGCTGTATGTCACGGTGCTGCTGTCAGCGCTGTATGTCACGGAGCTGCTGTCAGCGCTGTATGTCACGGAGCTGCTGTCAGCGCTGTATGTCACGGAGCTGCTGTCAGCGCTGTATGTCACGGAGCTGCTGTCAGCGCTGTATGTCACGGAGCTGCTGTCAGCGCTGTATGTCACGGAGCTGCTGTCAGCGCTGTATGTCACGGTGCTGCTGTCAGCGCTGTATGTCACGGAGCTGCTGTCAGCGCTGTATGTCACGGAGCTGCTGTCAGTGCTGTATGTCACGGAGCTGCTGTCAGCGCTGTATGTCACGGAGCTGCTGTCAGCGCTGTATGTCACGGAGCTGCTGTCAGCGCTGTATGTCACGGTGCTGCTGTCAGCGCTGTATGTCACGGAGCTGCTGTCAGCGCTGTATGTCACGGAGCTGCTGTCAGCGCTGTATGTCACGGAGCTGCTGTCAGCGCTGTATGTCACGGAGCTGCTGTCAGCGCTGTATGTCACGGAGCTGCTGTCAGCGCTGTATGTCACGGTGCTGCTGTCAGCGCTGTATGTCACGGAGCTGCTGTCAGCGCTGTATGTCACGGAGCTGCTGTCAGTGCTGTATGTCACGGAGCTGCTGTCAGCGCTGTATGTCACGGAGCTGCTGTCAGCGCTGTATGTCACGGAGCTGCTGTCAGCGCTGTATGTCACGGTGCTGCTGTCAGCGCTGTATGTCACGGAGCTGCTGTCAGCGCTGTATGTCACGGAGCTGCTGTCAGCGCTGTATGTCACGGAGCTGCTGTCAGCGCTGTATGTCACGGAGCTGCTGTCAGCGCTGTATGTCACGGAGCTGCTGTCAGCGCTGTATGTCACGGTGCTGATGTCAGTGCTCTGTATTACGGTGCTGCTGTCAGTGCTCTGTATCTCCTGCACCCTCTTGTTTGCCTACCCTGGTCCCTGACCTTCCCTCTCCTCCATTGCCTTCATTAGCTCCATAGTCCTGAATTGTCAGAACAATTTCCCAAATAAAAAAAAAATGCTTGTAGTTATCGATCCCAAATTCACCTCATACATGTATTATGCTATTGTCCAGGTGGTGGGACTACGTGCTACCCCCTAATAATTACCCCGTGGCCGCAAATTCGACCTAAAGGTTTGCGAAATTCGCCTCCCATTGAAGTCAATGGAGCCCGCGGCGAACGGTCGTTTTCGCGAACGTTTGTGTCCGTTCGCGTTTCGCGTTCGCGAAACGTCCCGTCGGAAGTTCGTCCATCACTAAAGAGGAGCTGCACCTAAAAAAAAAATATTAAAAGCCAGCAGCTACTAATATTGCAGCTGCTGACTTTTAATAAAATCACACTTACCTGTCCCAGGTTCCAGCGATGTCGGCGGCAGATGACGAGCGATCGCTCGTCTCGCTGCTGCCACCGCCGCCATCCTCTGTCAGGGAATCGGGAAGTGAATCATGACGGCTTCACTGCCCGGTTCCCTACTGCGCATGCGCGAGTCGCGCTGCGCGTCTCTTATGGTCCCCCGCTGTGTCTCTGGGAACTGTGTGTTTCCCAGAACACAACGGGGGGGGGGCGGAGCGTCTGCGGGGGTCTGCGGCGGTCTGGCCGGAAGTGGGTGCAGTTACCTGGATTATCCAGGTAACTGCACCCCCCTCCCCCCTGAAAGGTGCCGATTGTGGCACCGGAGGGGGGGAGGGATAAGATTAGCGGAACTTCCCCTTTAGGGTGAAGAACCGCTTTAAATAATATTTTATGATGAAAAACGTTATAATTTTACAGTACCCAATATACAATTGCAAAAGACATTATGTATTCTGTAGTCATCTGACATATTGTCTTGATTCTGTGCCACTTTTGTAAGTGGCGGTCCGTTAATCATATAGTGCTATAAGTCATATAGTGCTATTTTTCTGCAATTTTAATTTGGGGTTAGTATTGCCTCTCAGCGAATTTCTATGTATTTACTAGTCGCTTAGTAGGCCTCCTTTTATAGGCATTTTTTAGAACTAAGTTTGTGAATAGTGTTTATTCACTCACTTCATTTATATAGTTTTAATTTTGAGCTGACTATGAATGATTTAATTTTTTTTGTGTTACTTTTAGCAGCCGTATGGTGATTATCATGTGACCAAGACACCGATATGTATTCTTTTGTTGATGACGGCAGAGGATGCGCTGCATGCTGTTTTGATAGGTGTGATTGATGGCTGATTGGCTGTGATGTCTCAGCTGTTTTACATAAAGACCGGGCTCCACGTCAGTAGATCACGCCCTCAGACGAAGTCAGGAAATTACAAAATGTGTTGGAATTTGTGATCTACGACATTGACCAAAAGTGACGTGTGCTCCGTGGGCCATGTAACCAGGAAGTGGATTGTTGGTGTACACAGCGGTTTCTCTCCTTATATTACCGATGACTGGGTGAATATACAGGCACATTGCACTTTATTATTGCTCCATATTAATTTGAATGGGGTACGCATAACTTGTAAAGGGTTTTTTTTTTGGTCTTAATAAAAACTTTAAGCAGTATTATGTGGAGAATTTATTCCCTTTGCACAGTTTTACTGGAGTGCTATACAGCGTAGCTAACATTTGGTGGAAGTTTTGGTTTGAGTGGTGGAGAATCTTTAAAAATTAAAGGCGCATTACTATTGTATTTCTGGTGAGTGCACCCCCAAAGGGGAGAATTTCCTCACGTGGTGAAGTGTATGGTGGAAGGTGCTTTTAACATGTCACAGCACAAGCTATAACCCGATCTCCTCCATTCCTATTGACTCTTATATGAGCTGTATATGAAAGCTTGTCATTGGACTTTATTTGACAAGAGCGCTACTGCAATATTTTAAAAGACTACATGGTTTGGAGTGTTTTTTAATATTGTGTTTTTTCTAGATTTGTGAGGTACAGTGGGACTTTTTAGGTGCCAAAATAGACATCACACATCATATTTCCTTAGAAAAATACATACTTATTATTAGTACAATAATACAATAACAGACTTTTTACTTTCATAAAACTCCACCTAATATCATGATGTGTTAGTAGTAATCAACATGGATTTATGAAAGACTGTTCTTGCCATTCCAACCTTTTAACATTCTATAAGGAGGTGAGCTATAATTTGGATAGAAGAAGGTATATGGATACGGCATGTGTAGATTTCACTATTAAGCAGTGCTCTATAAACACTACAAAGCAGAGCTCTACAAACACTACAAATGAAGGTCTTCTGGCATTGATGATATTGTGTATACTTGGATAGAAAACTGGTTGCAGGAGTGCATTCTAAGTTAAAATAGAGGGATGGTCAGCTATATGGCAGATGAGGTTTATTATTAAAAAAAATTAAGTAATGCACTTGGGAGCTAACAATTTGCATGCAATTTACTTGCTAGGGGGAAAACCTCTGAGGGAATTGAGAATGGGGGTCCTAGTAGATGTCAGACTCACCAATAGTATGAAATGCCAAGCTGCAGCTATCAAGGGTAGCAGATTCAGCCACATCTTATGTATGCAGTCCAGTTTTGTTTCACCAATCCTTAAATTGGAGAGTCCAGAGAAGAAAAATTAAACTAATAGGGGGGCTGGAGGGCCGCAGTTATAGGGAAAAACTAAAAACATTAAAAGTATTCTCCCTGAAGAAGAGACACTTAGGAGGGGATACGATTGCAATATACAAATCTTTAAATGGTGAATGTATAATTGAGAGAAACTATTTAATCTTAGGTCTCCATTGAAGACATGCAGCCACACAGTGACGTGGGATAACAGGCGGTTCTATCTTAAAATATGTAAGGAGTTATTTACTGTTAGAGCAGTAAGGATGTGGAATTCCCTTCCACGGTTTATGGTATCAGTGGAACATTTAGATACATTCAAAAAGCCTTTAGATGTGTTTCTTAGCAAAGACAATGTACAGGGATATTAAAAATGGTAGCGACATAAACACACACACACTTTAAAATGGGTGGACTTTATTCAGCTAATAGGGGCTTAATCTTGAAGCCCTGATTTGGTCAAACATGTTAGGATGGAGGTCCTAGTGCAGGGACTGTCAGGCCGCGTACACACGCGGGGACTGTTCGCTCAACTTTGTCCGTCAAACAGTTTCAGCAAACAGTCCGCTCAAAATTAGCATGGACGGACTTGCCCACACATGACGAACGAACAGTTTGCTGAAACCGTGCGCGATGACGTGAACGGCACGTACGACGGGACGGAAAATACGACGTCCTATACACTGCATTACAACTTTTGGCGTGTAAATCCTTTCTGAGCATGCGCGGAACTTAGTTTGACGAACAAGCCTACACACGAGGGGACTGTTCGCTGAAACCAAGTTTCAGCGGACAGTTTTTCGGAATTTCCGAAAAACTTTGTTCAGCAGACTGTTCGCTGAAACTGTCCGCTGAAAGCCCACACACGGGCGGACTGTCCGCCGAAACACTGTTCAGCGGACAAAGTTGGGCGAACAGTCCCCGCGTGTGTACGCGGCCTTACTGCTATGTTTGATGTGCGGTGGTTCTAGGTGGAGTTTTATGGAAGTAAATTGTTTTAAGAATATATAATGTGTAATATATATTTTGTGTTAGAAGTAAAACAAATTAAATTAGAAGGCATTGTCTTCCCTGAGCAGTTCAAACTGTAATTGCTGCCAGTAAGCACCATGTATTTTTCTGTAATAGTCCCGCATGTGGTCTGTCTGCGATTGTGTAAAATACATGTGAGGAGGGCTTATATTTTTCTGATGATTTTCACACTGGCAGACCATGGGATGTCACAAGCAGCAGGGATCTGCAAAGTCCCATTTCAGGCGCTAGCAGCAGTTATAAGCAGCTGTCAATATTGATAATTAGCACTTGCCATTTAGAGCAAGATGGCTAGACATCTGATGGAATGATGGGAACATACAGATTTCATGCAAAAGGTTATAGAATGAAAGCTCTCCTTTTATATTTAAAAAACACATACATTACATACTTCAGGCTGCCATACATGACTCAAATTTTGGCTAATCCAGCATAGATCAACACCACCAATTAAACAGTTGACTTTGTTGAAGCAGCCATGTGGAAATTTGTTGGTTGAACAGTGTCTTTATTTAACCTTATGCAGGCACTGTTTTTCATAATATGTATACCTCTATTATTTGGAAAAAAGGGATGAGTGGACCGAGCTATCATAATCCGGAACAATCACCGCCCACCCATATTTCACTCTCCCATCTTTGCAAGAGGAAAGAAGAAAAAATATGTGTTGGTCGCTAGTAGAAAAAGGCCTCCAGTCTGATATTCTTAATGAGAAAGAGAGGATGTTTCTCATCCCAAAAGCCCCACGAGCTCCAGTGCTCTATTATTTGCCTAAGATACATAAAAGCCTTACTTGCCCCCGAGTGGCATTGACTCCATTACGTCCCGGGTGGGCAAGTATATTGACTTTTTTCTTCAGCCGTTGGTACAGCAAATGCCATCTTATCTGAAAGATACGAGGCATCTAATTAATCTGTTGTCCAAATTAAGTGAACATATTCTGATGGTAACAGCAGATGTTGCATCATTGTACACTATCATTCCATGTGCCATGGGGATAGCAGCAGTTAAACACTACTTGGGTGTTCACATGACTTTACCCAAACAACAACAGAATTTTGTCATTGATTTGCTTGAATATGCGGCAAGCCACAGTTATTTTTGGTTTGAACATCAATATTATGAACAAGTACGTGGCGGGGCCATGGGGGCTAAATATGCCCCCAGTTTGGCCAATTTGTTTATGGCCAAGTGGGAGGAGGACGTCATCTATAGGGACCAAAGCCCATTTTTGACCTTTTGGGCTAGGTATATAGATGACATCCTCCTCCTTTGGGATGGAACCATCCCCCAATTGGAGGAATTTTTCTCCAATATCAATGACAATGAGAGAGGCATTAAATTCACACATGAAGCAAGTCAGGAGAGAATTAATTTTCTTGATCTGACAATTACTAAGAGTGAGGGCATATTCAAAACGGTCTCATATTTCAAGAAGACCGATAGGAATGCCTTCATACCTGTGGAGAGTTGTCACCATGACTCTTGGGTAAAGTCATGAATGAGGTGGAACTGTACAGATATCAATGATTATAGATCTCAGGTAGGCATCCTAAAGAGAAGACTGTAGGAGAAGGGCTATGATTTGGAGTCTATGGAGAGAACATTTGAACAGGTAGCTGAGATTGATAGGTCGATACTGCTGAAGGAGGGCCCTGGTAAAACAAGGGAGAGACCGGTTATACCATTCATTAAATCTTTTTCAACACAACATTATCTAATTAAAAAAATGCTTCGGAAACATTGCCACTTATTAGGTAATGATAGGATTATCAAAACATTCCTTCCAGCCAATCCACAAGTGATTTTTAGGGGGGTTTCTTCCCTTCGGGATAGGGTTGCACCTAATGTAGTGGACCCCCCTAATGTCCGTGTGCACACCAATACATTGGCAGGACCAAGCGATCCATGCAGGTTTGCTCGGGTGAGCACATCACAAATATAAAGAGTGGTTTTAGATTTCATTCTGTATCTAAACACTATGCCATACACCATAATCGTAACCCTGCAAACACATTGTTTATAGGATTAGATACGTTGAGTGCCCATTGGAGGGGCAGTTCCCTAGTTAGGGAACTGTCCAGGTCGGAGATGGCCTGGATACGTAAGGTACGTTGCTACACCCCTTATGGCCTCAATATTGATGTAGACATAATGCTTTTCTAGATAATAGTTAGGTCTATATGATGTGAACCTACTCCGAGTTCCTGGTAGCCATATTTGGAGCTTTATAGGGGATGGATTTAGTGGGTAGTACTGATCCCCTTTGTTAGGGAAATTGTCTGATTGATTCATTTTTTATTTTTTAATAATTTTTTTTTCACATTTTTATATTCTGTTTTTTAGAAGTAATGACTGATGGTTAATATAAATAGGCTTTTGATGTCTTTTCTGTCCCAAGGTGGGCACCCTTAGTGTGCCTTCTGGGGTTTGGAATAAGACTGGTAGAGGTAATATTCCCTTTGGATAAATATATAGATTTTTGTGTAATTTTTCATCAACACACAATTTTTCTTCTTTCCTCTTGCAAAGATGGGAGAGAGTAAAATAAGGGTGGGGGGTGATTGTTCCAGATTATGATAACTCGGCCCACTCATCCCCTTTTTCAGAATAATAGAGGTATACCTATCATGATTTGAATTATTAATATTTTTTCTCTTTTATGTAGATAAATGGTAAAACAATTTGTCATGTTATATTTTTCTTTTATATCTTTGGTCATTAGAATCGGATAATATTGTATTGTTCCAGTGCTGCCATTTGTGAGCTGCCATAATATTCCATCTGATTGCAGATGAGAAGATATAAGAAGGCTAGTGAACCATTAGTTTGCAGTATAAACAAGTGGTAATTATTATGATATAATTTTTATATACGGAATTAAACAATTTTTTAATAAATTTTAATAAATGTTGATTTTCTTATCCCATGCTGGTAGCCATTTAATATGGCTATCAATCGGGCTCAATGGTGGGGTGTTCATTTTTATATTTTTAGCACGTATTTTTGGTATGGGCATTCGCCCTGTTCCAAGATGGTGGACCGGCGGAGGGACACCAGGAGCCCGGAGCTGGGCGTTTCTAGTTGTGTCCATTATGTATATAAGGCAGTGAGTCAGCACGCCACCCGTGCCTCTGGAAGATGTAATTTTTGATGAAACGGCATAGGGAAGAGCGGCGTGCTGACGTCACCACAATCCCACGCTTGTCCCAGAAGCGACGGGCAGCGATAGAACATTTGATACACGCTTTTTATATACGGCAAAATTGTAAGTGCATGATTGTCGCCTTTTTTTATGATTAAAATGGTTTTGTAGAATTACGCTATGGGAGCTTTTCTATTTATACATGTGTAATGAATACATATCGGTTACACTGTGGATGGCTGTGGTGAAAGGCTGGAAAGTTTGGCAACATCTTGTTACCTTGAACAGCCGGAAACATCTTGCTGGTTTACTAAGTGGAGCATTGGGAAACATCTTGCTACCTTGACACAGAGACCCTGGCTGGGGGATAAGCCACAGACATGTTGGATCTCCTTAAACAAGAGATCTAGCCAGCTGGTAAGCGGCAGTATTTTTATTGGTGGAGGATCTTTTCCTGTTGTACCCTGTCCCATCTTTGTGGGTATCATGTGTGGTGTTACTACTGAGGGCTGAGGAACCATCTTTCAACCTATGTTATGGACTGTTTACCATTATTAATTTCTTCAGCACTTGTTTGATACATTCTAAGATCTTGCTGGACATTGATTATATAATATATAATATTTTTTAAGTTCACATTTATTTTCTCATTAGGATCATTGCTCTAACTCAGTGTATTTTGATTAGTTTCAGTACACATCCAATTTATGGAATAAGTATTCACCATTCACATTTTTTATGTAGTTTTTAGCGCAGCTTTTTTTCTTTATAAAATGTTTATTGTGTGTATCTCACATTAAGTTTATCAGGAACTGTTTATCAATTAAATTTTTTATGTAATTATTTTTCACTATACATTTAATTTTTGAGAGGTAATTAGACAGCGCTGTATTACCACATTTTTTATTTACATATATCTGTAGTATTGTCTTATCTCTCTCCAAAGCCCTAAGTCCAATGTCTTTTTGCTGCTCCGTTCTTCTATTATCAGCATGATAACTTAGTTCTCCGAGACGGGATATAAAAGCATCTGAAAATGTGTGTCGAGAGGAGGTTTCTATAAATAGATTAGCAGAGAGCTTGGCTATTCACAGCACAGCTCTGCAAGTAAGCCTATGTGGGGGGGGGGGGGTGCATTTCCTCCAATCAGCTGTCTCCCAGTGTAACACAAGAATCCACCCCCCCAGGGCTGAATGAGGAAGAGAAAATTCAAACCCGATGTGAGAATTCTAAAGAATATAGCAAGCCGAAGACAGCAGACATACAAGTAAAACTTATGTAGAGAGATTTGTTTTATCCCTGTGTATCACCTGAGGCTGTTCACTTCACTGAGAATATGTGAGGATTTACATCCACTTTAAAGTGGAGTTCCACCCTAAAGTGGAACAGTTGGCACCTTTCAGGGGGGAGGGGGGTGCAGATACCTGTCTAGGACAGGTATTTGCACCCACTTCCGGGCATAGACTCCCACAGGAGTCTATGCCTCTTCCTGTCCCCCCACGCTGTCTGCTGGGACACACGGATCCCAGAGACAGTGCGGAGCATTCTCATTTCGCTGCACGACTTACCCATGCGCAGTAGGGAACCGGGAAGTGAAGCCACAACGCTTCACTTCCTGATTCCCTCACCGAGAATGGTGGCGGTAGCAGCCAAGAGCCGAGCGATTGATCGGCCTCGGCTGCCGACATCGCTGGACCCCAGGAAAGGTAAGTGTCCATTTATTAAAAGTCAGCAGCTGTAGTATTTGTAGCTGCTGGCTTTTAATATTTTTTTTTGGGGACTCCCTCTTTAAGCAGTAATGTGGTACTTCAATTTACATTTTTGTTACTTTACACTACAAGCCAAGAAGACAGTGGAGATCCTCAGAAGTGTAGAAGCTGCCTGGCCAGCAACTAGATCACCTACATCTACATCGATACCTTACACTTTCATGGGAAAAAGGATAGTAAATAAAAACAAAAATGATTATATAGCATATACAATTGCTACCCAAGTCATATTGTAATTGAATGGTAATAAAAATTTCCTTTCCTTTTAAATCTGCAGCTGCTACAATTTTCTGTAACATTTAGTGCAATACGACTATTTGGAGTCCTTCTGCAAACTGTTGGGCTAACTTCCCAGAAATGTAATTTCCTGCTTGTGTTATTGGCTCACTGATTTTCCCAGAAGTCTGGACTTCAGTCAGACTTTAGGCATCCTTTGTGACAAAAATTTCATTTTTTTGTGACATACTCCAAAAAGGTTCATTACTTCTAAAGGGATGCAGACTATGCAACTTTCCTCATTAGAACACTGCTGGTGCATCAGGAGCTGATTATTAATGAAAAAAGTCACTCCCATCCAGATTCACTTAGCACATTGGCATAATAAAACATTTAGCTTTTTCTTCAGAGCAGAAACAGGTGGGAATCTGTTAAAATCGTTGCAGTGTAGATCTTTTTTCGGGGGTGATGTTTTTTTCTCTCAACAAAAGTGGAGTTATTCTTTAAGATAATATAGCAATAACTATAAGATGACCTTAGGAGTCCGGCACTATTTCTTTCCACTTTCCTTAACTAAGACTACAACAGCCATCAGAGAAAATGCATTCATCCACACTGTTTAGTTGTGGAAGGAGAAATCTGTTAGATTTCTTTTGGCTGAACAAAAAAATGTATAAGTATATGGCCAGCTTATACTACAAGCACACCTTAGAGTATGAGTCTATTTAAATACATTAGAACAGTGAAAATAAAATAAATATAAATGTTATTGCATCTTCTAAAATAATTTTTTTCATGCCTAGCAGTGATGTCTGCATTAAAGCTGTCATAGACAAAAATTACCAGTTGGAAGAGCAAGCATGATTGGGCGACTTCATCGGTCTTTCTTTCCTTTTTTTTTTGATAGGTGTATAATTATATGGCAGAGGCTTATATGTCTATGCACTTAGCAGTCATCCCCACTGCCTACCATTTGACGAGTTAACAATAGTAATAGTCCTAAAAAGTTCCATCCATGTTTTTGTCACTAACTTAAAATTTCTTATTACCACTGGAACCCATCTTTCTGTGCACATCACATGGGTTAATCTGATTAGGTAAAATACATATGTTCACTTCTATATCCATACATATATCTATTTTTACTGGACCTTTTGTGGAATTTAGTTACTTTTTTCGTTAAAAGAAAAATGTAACAAAAAAATGATTTTGTTTATTTATTTTGAACACAGAAAAATTCAGCTCAAAGATCGAAACAGTCTGCATAAGCTGTGATACCTGCAGTACAAAATGCGCTTCACTTGATAAACACACAATGTGAGCAAGCCTAAAAAGTAGTTGTGAACACAGTAATGTCATTGTGCTTGATTACCGTATTTATCGGGGTATAACACGCACCGGCGTATAACACGCACCCCAAGTTTAGGAGGGCATTTTAAGGAAAAAAGTTTTAGGAGGGAAGTTTAAGGGAAAAAAAACTTACATTTAAATGCCCATCAATGCAGCCTTATCAGTGTGCATCTGCAGCCTTGTCCATCATTGCAGAATGATCAGTGTCATTTGCAGCTTGCCCACCGCTGTTTGCAGCCTTGCAGAGTGTCATTAGCAGCTTGCCAGTGTCATTTCCAGCTCGCCCAGCGCCGTTTGCAGCCTTCCAGTATGGGCGGGACTGCAAGCCGAGCCGAGTACACAGTAGAGTCGGCTCTGTCTTTTTCGGCAGCGCTCCCAGAAACAGCAGGGAGGCGGGACTACGAGCGGAGCCGAGCAGACGGCTCGGTCTTTTTCGGTGCAGCTTGGTATTTTTCGGCGGCGCTCAGTCTTTTTGCCTCACAGACAGTGGGGATCGGCGTATAACACGCACCCACGACTTTCCCCCGATTTTAAGGGGGAAAAAGTGTGTGTTATATGCCGATAAATACGGTAAATAATAGTAGTAGCATTGGTGTGCCCGCAAAACCAAGCTGAACAACCCAAATGTATTCTCACATTATTTACTATAAGCACACAAATGTGGAAATAAAGTTGTAATTTCTCTAAAGTACTTGTAACAGTCCATTTGTAGTTCATTTTCATCATGAAATGTGTACTGCTATTCCTAAAGGTGGCTTTATAGGACCAATTAACGTAATGAAACCTTAGTGTAAGTTTTAATGTGGGTAGGATATATTGTATACACAACTTCATGTACTATTACTTGCAATTGCATGTTTTAATTATAGCTAATTGTATGTAATACTGTTTTATATAGTCTGAGAGTATGACACGTGTTCTTTATTGTTTGGTAAATGCATGCTTTTCATCATGCACATATCAGCAATTGTCATGCTTATCACACTATAATTTTTATGTTTTTTTATGTATTTTAAAGGCGAAACAGTATATTTTGCAATAGTTAGAAAAAATTCTAAAACTAAAAACTGTAATTACCTAACTTCATGGTGACTGACTCACCAGGTCCCAAGTCTTTCATCCTCTTCACTGTAGAGGAAAAAGGTCCTTTTATAGGTGTCCATATCATTGCCTGCGTAACATGGACATTTAATTGACTGTCCAGCAAACTCCTCAGACTGTGTAATGTGATGACATCATAAAGAGGGGGCTAATTGGTACATGCACAAGGGAGGGATTGGCAAGTGACTTGGTGGATTCAGATAAATATAAAACCCTGCAGCCCGTATTTGGACAACCCCCCATCTCTCACACCTACCCCGCACTTTTCACTCATGCTCATGCAAAGAAAAAAAAAGCCTCTAATGTCGTGTACACACGACCGTTTTTTCCGTCGGAATAAACTCTGAAGGTTTCTCCGACGGAATTCCGACAGAATTCCTCTGAAGCTGTCTTGCATTCACACGGTCACACCAAATTCCGACCGTCAAGAATGCGGTTACGTACACCACGTACAACGGGACTAGAAAAAGGAAGTTCAATAGCCAGTAGCCAATAGCTTCTGTCTCGTAATTGCTTCAGAGCATGCATAGTTTTTGGTACGTCGGAACAGCATACAGATGAGTGGTTTTCCCGATAGGAATTGGTTCAGTCGGAAAAATTTAGAACATGTTCTCTTTCTAGGTCCGTCAGAATTTTCAACACAAAAAGACTTTTTCTGTCGGAAATGACACTTGTGTGTACACACCATTAGAGTTTGCATTTACTGGGTGCCTGACCACCAAGTTCATATGTGCTCATGTGAATGTGCAACACAGGTGTGGCTATGGTTGTCACTGGTTTTGTGCATTTTTTTTTAGTAAATCAGGCCCATTGTGTTTTAGCAGGGAAGTCAGTAACCAAGAAGAAATGGCAATTCTGCATTTATTGTTATGTTCTAAACAGATTTAAATTTTTTATGATTTGGGGAAATTAGTACATTTAGATGTTTTTTCGGACAGTTTTATAATATGTATTCCCATTAAGTTATTGGCTTTAAATTGTGCAATTTCCTTTTTGTTTTTAAGGGCTCATTAATAGAGGTTGCATACGATATGAAGAGGCAAGTGCTTATGTGGCTGGGAGGTGCCTGGGAGTAGAGGTGTTTGCATACAGCTGTCTGTACAAATCAACAATGGCCTTTGTCTGTAATCAAAAACAGGAAGAAGATCTTGGCAGCCGCACTCAAAAAACTTTTTTTTGCCTTTTATTCAAAAATTCTTGTGAACAAAAATACAAGCCACAGCAGGAACAGACAGGAGCTAACACGTTTCACACTTCAATGTAGTGCTTAGTTAGAGCTATGACTAAGCACTACATTGAAGTGTGAAACGTGTTAGCTCCTGCTGGGCTGGGCTTCCAAGCTGGATGAGAAGGTTGTCTACTGTCCTTATCCTACCTGGAGCGGTGATATCTCTATCTTAGCCTTTGTCTGTACACGTATTATCGCACATCCAAATATTACATGCATACAGGCGGCTCTGGTTGCAAACAGTATGCAGCCTCAGCCTGTCATTAATTTGCACAGGCTGCTCTACACAAACACCCAACACTTCTGGGGACATCCTGAAGGCAAAAACATGCATCTTCATTCTATACAGGCCCTCTGTGCCTATGTGAATGAGGCCTAACAATCGGCATTATAATGTAAGAACATTACAAATATATTATTACATTTTGCCATAGGTTTTTCAGTGGGCTCTATGATAGTCTTTTCAGTGGAATTTATTACAGTCTGAAGCATGATGCTCACTACAGCTCCGGTCGGAGCCGCTACACTAACCTTGCAAGGTTAGTCCAGCGATCTCCTTTGCTGAGCTGTTATGTTCTGACAGGGGGATGCCCCCCGGCCGGCTGCCCGCCCGCCAGAATACTCTGATCAGCTCTCTCTGCCATTGGCTGAGAGAGCTGATTGGGTGTCAGTCAGCTGCTGGTTTTCCAGCATGCACATCCGACAGATCGACATACACACGGGCAGAATGCTGCCCATTATTTTTTGTACCAGCAAATGTCTCCCAACAATGTGTATGGGGCTTTGTTCTTATTTAGAGTAGCTAAACTGTGTTTTAAAGGCAAAGGAACAATTAACCATAATAACCTAATTATATTTTCCTTTATAGTTACGTTTCTCACTCTTCTATGAAGCAGATTTTTATTTTTTATTCGCCAGCTCCTTCTGAATTGTAGATATCTAGCAAAAGACACAGATTTTGTGAGCTTTAAAGGTTATAGAAACAAGAGCCATAACCATCAGCCAGATGACTGTAAGAAATTGCCTACATACACATACTTGTTAAATAAAGCACAGCAATTGTTGTGCAGGGAAAGACACATTACAAGCAAATTCTCTTAAAAAAATAGGCTCTCTCGGTCTCACATCTTCAGAAGGACTATCCTTCATGGCTGAGGAATAGTACTTTACAATACTTAGAGGGAATAAACAGCTTTTAATGAAGTAGTATTGCCACATAATGTGTATCATAAAATTGCCTTCATAGTATGGGTTCCCTGGATGGTTCTTAATATCGACCAAGTCGGAATATGTTTTGATAAAGCTGTACGGGCAGTTGTGAAGAATACAAAGTCACCTTAAATTAACGGATTGAAATAACCAGCGAGCACAAAGAGCCATGCTCAGCGCGAACGGATTCTGCCTTTGGGGTGGTCTGTCAGACTTGGTTTGCAGGTAGCATTTTATTCTGAAGAGCACAGGGTTTCATTGCAGCAAAACAGATGTTCATCTTGTTTCTCTATCGGCTGTTTGATGAGAAATTTATTGCTCTTCTGCTGGGATGAAGCTCCACTGCTGTGGGAGTCTATTAGCCAGACCAGCCTTTGGAAAGGAGCCAGAAAAGCAGTGTTTTGATGAAAGCTCCTGTTCTGTGGGCGCCACTAATAATGCATTGGCTAGACTCTCCTTATTGGGCCATTGATTGCCCCTGATTTGATTTATTGATCAATACCCCTCAGATTTGGCGTCTGAGAAGCTGAACTAATCTTTAACCGCTGTGAAACATCTCTGGCTGGTGGAGAATTAGAACTGATAAGGAATGTATGAAAAGAATCTGAGCTTATCTTAATCACACAGTGCGTCTGCTCTGTCTTCAGCAGGGCGAGTATGTGTGTGCAGAACACAATCACCAGGCAGAACAGAACAGATCTATACATTGATGGAATTCAAAGCCTCCAGCATCGATTACCATTATAACAAACAGTGGTGCACAGAATGGCTGATTATTTTTAGACAAAGATTCTGTGCTCTCAGCAGCAATTTTGCTGATGCTGTCAATGTGTCAGATGTCTGCTGTTGATTGCAATTAAATGCAAAACAAAAAATATAAAACCATCTGCATCCATGCTATTATTTTAAACCTTTAAAAAACACATATTGGTGTTTTTTTTTTTGTACATCTAGCAGCTTCTACAACTCAAAATACATTTTAGCTTCAGAATGCTTTATTTGGTGGCATTCAATCAATCGCTTCTGGTCTATTTTGGATTCACTTAATTGTTATTAACAGGATGTATATTTTATAGGGAATGTTCTTTCAAAGTATTGAACATTTGGCAGAGATTTTTTTACTGTAATTGAATGTTGTCTTACTCTAAAAGCTAACACAGACAAGTATAGAGGTTATATTGAAATGATGGTAAATGAAGTATGGGCTACATTGATAGTAATTCAGTTGTGTCTACTACCAGGGGTGCACTTAAAGCATGGTTCTGTATAATAACAGTAACATGTCTATAAGCAACAATCCCTGATGGCTTTACAGGTAAGCTGTCTTCTTTATCACCACCTTTTTTTTTCTGTTATGCTGTGTACACACGATCAGAATTATGGTTGGAAAAAGGTCTGTTGGTTTTCCCGACGGAATTCTGAATTAATTTCGCTCAAGCTGTCTTGCCTACACGTGGTCACTCCAAATTCCGACCGTCAAGAACGTCAAGTACAACACGTACGACGGGACTAGAAAAAGGAAGTTCAATAGCCAGTAGCCAATAGCTTCCGTCTCGTAGTTGAAGCTGAGCATGCGTGAGTTTTTGCTCGTTGGAATTGCATTCACTCGATCGGAATTTTCCGTCGGAAAAATTGAGAACATGCTCTCAAATTTTTGGTGGTGAGAATTCAGCCAGTCAAGTTCCTCCACCCCAAACTCGCACATCCATGTCTTTATGGACCTTGTTTTGTGCACTGGTCCAAATCATTTGGTGGAGGGGGCATTATGGTGTGGGGTTGTTTTTCAGGGGTTGGGCTTTGCCCATTAGTTTCAGTGAAGGGAACTCTTAAGGCGTCAGCATACCAAGACATTTTGGACAATTTCATGCTCCCGACTTTGTGGGAACAGTTTGGGGATGGCCCCTTCCTGTTCCAACATGATTGCGCACCATTGCACAAAGCAAGGTCCATAAACACATGGATGGGAGAGTTTGGGGTGGAGGAACTTGACTGGCCTGACCTCAACCCAATAGAACATGTTTGGGATGAATTACAACGGAAGACGCAAGCCAGGCCTTCTCGTCCACATCAGTGCCTGATCTCACAAATGTGCTTTTGGAAGAATGGTCAACATTCCCATAGACTCCTAAACCTTGTGGACAGCCTTCCCAGAAGAGTTGAATCTGTTATAGCTGCAACAAAAATATTTTTTTTAATATAGTGTAGCTCACATACTGCACTGTTTCTCGAATTTTCATGAGGTGGTGTGTTTAGTTATTTGGAAAGAACTGCACTAAGGCCTCACTGTACTACAAGGAATTTTGGGAAGACAACATTAGATCCAAGAAAGAGGTGTTCCAACTGGTTGCTCTGGGATATTACATACTGTCAGATAGAACGGTACTTTTTTTAATGAGTCAATGAAGACTGGTACCCTAAATTAACTTTTGACATTTTGTGTAAGTATAGACAGGAACAGTTTTTTTTTTTAAACATTAGCACTTTGTGATTGATGCAATAGAACTTGAGAAACAACAAAACAAAAATAGCATTATCACTATGGTGACCAATAAGAATTTTTATCTTATTTTTTTCCATAAAACAAAAGCTGAAACCTTACTTGTTGTAGTAAGCAAGAACTACAATTTTGTGTTAATTTTTCCACTTTTAATGCATTGATTGCTAAATTGACGAGAATATTTACATCAAGTTGATCTCTAAATGCTGAAAAGGCTAAATTAAGTTTATGTAGATTATGTTTCCCAACCATGTTCATGAATAGAATGTATAGTAGCCATTGGACATTTTTCAGGATGAACCCATAAGCCCTTGTACACACGGTCGGAGATTCAGACGGAATGTGTCCTATCGGACCGTTTTGTCGGATATTCCGACTGTGTGTGGTCTCCATCGAACTGTTTCCGTTGAAATATCCGACGGACCAACTTTTCCAACTTGCCGGCAAAATTTTCCGATAAAATGCTCAGATTGGACATACTCTGATCATGTGTAGCCTACTCCGATGGACAAAGTGCCACGCATGCTCAGATCAAATTCCTAGACCAAAGCTATTGGCTACTAGCCTGAACGTAGTCCCGTCGTAACGAAATAACGTCATCACGTTATGTACAATCGGATTTTCCGACAACTTTGTCCGACCGTGTGTATGCAACATCACTTCCGGACCTCTTCCGGAATTAATCCGTTGGAATTACTCCAACGGATTTGGTTGTCGGAATCTCTGACCGTGCGTACAAGGGATTAGAGATGTTATCTTAAAGGGTTGGTTCACCTTTACCAAAAAACTTCTTATGCAGATAAGGGACATTTATAGCTGAAAACTTTTGACGAAAATTGAATAATGCCCTTGCTATAGGTGTAGGCCATTTACTTACCTGACTGGAAAACTTCTAGGACATTGGTAGGATGTTGCTAAGAGAGGCCTAGTTATTACCGTTGCTAAGAGAGACCTAGTTATTACCGTTCACCTTCACCATCACAGGAGTGTGCTCTTTCTCTGCTTTCCTCATATGCACTTTTTCTTGCCTGAGTAGCCCAGAGTTCAGAGATTGAAAGCTCACTCTGTGATGGTGGAGGTGAACAATAATAGCTGGGCCTTGCTTAGCGACGTCCTGGAAGTTTTTCCAGTCAGGCTTTATGGGGTACGTAAATGGCCTATACCTATAGCAAGGGCATTATTCAACTTTAGTCAGAGCTGCACAGTTTGTTTTTATCTACAGATGATGCCCCTTATCTGCATAGGCAGCTTTTTGACAAAGGTGAACTAACCCTTTAAATGAAATGCTGTATGAAAAGAAAAGCAGAGGCGTTCTACCAACCAGTGAGGCTGCAGGTTTAATTTTTCTAGACCGGTACGTTAGACATGCAAGCTAAAGTTTGACTGGTTGCTATTGAAAATGCCTCTGCTTTTGTCCGTTACAGCGTTTTGAAAGCTGTATATTTTTGCAATTAGCACAGAAGCCTAGTCCTCCTGAGAACTGTTTGTAATAGTGGATTGGGCAGATAATTATAAGCGGGCTGGGATATTTCTAAGATCATCTTCTAGTTTTTTGCCTCATTGCTTTTGTTATTGCTTGTCTGTTAGCATATGGTTATTGTTTGTTGTAATGAAGAATTGCACACGTGCATGAAAACTTTTATTTATTAATCTTATATTAATTGCTAATGTTACTAAACTTAGGTGTAAATTAAAGTGGTTGGAAAAATAAACAGAAATTACAGACAGTCCCTCTGTTCTGTTAATCTGCCCTACACTGTAAATGTTTTTTTTTAAATGATACCTTATTTTCAATCTCTTCTGGCCGGTAATGTGACCTCTGGCTGCTCTATTTCTCCGATCTATGGGCTACAGCGGGAGGGGCCAAGATCCCCTTCTGATGCCAGCCGCTGTGCTGGCTTGCTGTAGCCCTTAGATGGGGGAGGAGAGCTGCCGGAGGTCATGTGACCGGCCAGAACCGATCAAAGATAAGGTATTTACAGGCATCATTAAAAAAAATAAAAACATATATAAAAGGATAGATTAATAGAACAGAGGGGCTGGCAGTAATATTTCTTTACTTTTACTGCCAGCTACTAATAGAAGTGGGGGGGGGGGGATACACAGGAGCCAACAGGTGGGGAGAGGGGCAGAAGGGGAGCAGCTGGATTATGGCACATAAATTGACCTCAGTAATCATGGATCAGCAGCCATGATTACTGTGGTCAGCACACAGAGGGGGAAACAGGAAGAGGCAGGTATCAACCAGGTTTTTTACAGTTTAGAAAGCGGCAGATTAGACAGCACAAGCACTGTGTTGTGTAATCTGCTCTTTTTTTTTTTTACAACCACTTAAATAAACTTACTGCTAATTTCAGAGGAAGCATAGCAGGGTTGATTCATATAGAATCCTGCTTCCAGTTCCTATATGTTATAGCTGTGATTTGTGTGATATATTTTGTTTTAGAAAAACACTGGTCAGAAAGGTCAAATGGCAAGAGCTTGGAATATGCTGGGTGTAAAATTCCAGGTGTTTTACTGCATCTGGGTCGCCACGTGAGAATTTACCTGTGCGTGTGGATATGATGTTATGTTATTCCTAAATGTAGAAGTTCCACATTTGGGAAACACATCATACGTGCATACGCAAGTGAACACTGATGCACAGAGCCATTTTAGTTTATAAGAGTACGACTGCATATAGCCACGTATAGTTTGTGTTCACATGTATGGCAAGCTGTACGTGCAACCTGCAGCTTCCCGGGCATGGGAAAACACCCATATTTTCAGCCTCTCACCATCCATGTGCATGAGGCCAAAGATTTTACATATGTTTTAGGAGTTGGTACTTCTAGGAAAATAGTTGGAAGCCTGAGATATTATATTTTCACCCATCAGCATAAAGTACTGTAGCTATACAATATCGTTAATGAAGCCATAGGCACAGAAAAAATCTGCCACTCTAATTGTTGGAAATTAGTCCTTGTATTTAAAAGGGTTTCCTCTTTAAAAGGGCAATTTTGCTTTTGGTGCAAGCTATTTTTTAAGACATGGCCCTCTCATCTAAAGCCTCATACACACAATCGGACTTTAAACAAACTTTTCCGTGGATTTCTGAACAAAGGGTGTTGGCCGTGAACTTGTTAAGCATACACATGTTTGGACTTTTTCAGCCAACTTTAACCAAATCACATGGTTTTTCTGCTCTTTACCGCCACCTTTGGTCAACTTCTGTATTGTTGTCTGATCTTTTGCATTGGTTCTGAGCATGCGTGTTTGTAAAGTCAGATGGTTTTCTGTACAGACGATCGGACTTTGCTCCATCGGACTTATGTTGTCGAAAAGTTTGTCTGTTTGCACAGCCAACATTTGTCCAATGAAAACCGAAAAAGTTTGTCCGATGGAGCGTACACATGGCTGGATGTTGCCTTAAAACAGCTAATTTGCATGTTTGTTGTCAAAAAGTCAGATCGTGAGTACGGGCCTTTACAGTGATTTTTACTGCCCAGGACCTCATATCCTTCCTTTAGAAAGCATTGTTTTAGGGTTGTTTTCAACAAGCCATAAAGGACAGCTTGTAAGAAGGGTACAGCTGTCATTAAAGGTGACCTTCACCTCTCCATTGTTTACCTCCTTTTTTCTTTTTCATTGGGTTATTCACAAAAAATATACTCACATGCCCACTGAGTCCAGTGGTGTTTTGTAGTGATCTTCTATGGCACACCCAGTCCTGCATCACTATGTTCTTTTCTACCGTCATTGGACACCAGCTGTCTCGCTTTTTCAGGGTCTTGTATTCACCCCTGTGGTGGCTAACGGCAGGGTATGCACTGTAGAGTATCCCGAGGTCTCCTAGGATGCGTGACGTGGTATACCAGGAGACCGTGGGCAACTGGATATGCCATTTTCATCTAGGCAATAATCCCAATGTGCGAGGAGGATTCCCCCCAAAAATATTTAAAAATACATAGGATAAAAATGTCAGATGGTGAGAGAGTAGTGAAAGGATGTAATATGGTTTGGAATATAGGTTAATTTTAAGTTTATTTCACATGAAATGTCACCTTCATTTCAAATACATTTTACCACATGGTATACCATGTACAGTTCCATGCAAAAGTATTCCCATCCCCTGGCTTTTTACCTATTTTGTTACATTAAAGCCTTTAGTTCATTGTTTTTTTTAATCTGAATTATATGTGATGGATCAGAACACAGTAGTCTAAGTTGGTAAAGTAAAATTAGAAATATATATACATAAAACTATTTTTCAGAAATAAATAAATGATAATTGGCATGTGTGTATGTATTCACCCCCTTTGTTATGAAGACCATAAAAAGCTCTAGTGTAACCAATTACCTTCAGAAGTCACATCATTTGTGAAATGATGTCCAACTGTGTGCAATCTAAGTGCAACATGATCTGTCATTACAAATACACTTCTTTTTGAAAGACCCCAGAGGCTGCAACACCTAAGCAAGGGGAACCGCTAACCAAACACTGCCATGAAGACCAAGGAACTCTCCAAACAAGTAATGGACAATGTTGTTGAGAAGTACAAATCAGGGTTAGGTTATAAAAAAAATCAAAATTTTGATGATCCCTAGGAGCACCATCGAATCTATCATAACCAAATGGAAAGAACATGTTACGACAGCAAACCTGCCAAGAGACGGCCGCACACCAAACTTATGGACCGGGCAAGGAGGGCATTAATTTGAGAGGCAGCACAGAGACCTAAGGCAACCCTGGAGGAGTTCTACAGCAGAGACTGGAGTATCTGTACATAGGATGACAATAAGCCGTACGCTCCATAGAGTTGGACTTTATGGCAGAGTGGCCAGAAGAAAGCCATTACTTTTAGCAAAAAACAAAATGGCATGTTTTGACTTTGCAAAATGTGAGAGACTCCTAAAATGTATGGAGGAAGGTGCCCTGGTCTGATGAGACTAAAATTTAACTTTTTTGCCATAAAAAAAAACCACTATGTCTGGCAGAAACCCAACACATCACATTACTCAAAGAACACCATCCCCACAGTTAAACATGGTGGTGGCAGCATCATGCTGTGGGGTTGTTTTTCAGCAGTCGGGACTGGAAAACTGATCAGAGTTGAGGGAAAAATGGATGGTGCTAAATACAGCGATATTCTTTAGAAAAACCTGTACCAGTTTTTGTGTGATTTGAGGCTAGGATGGAGGTTCACCTTCCAGCAGGACAGTGACCCCAAACACACTGCTAAAGCAACACTTGAGTGGTTTAAGGGGAAACAATGTGTTGGGATGACCTAGTCAAAGCCCAGACCTCAATCCAATAGAAAATCTGCGGTCAGGCAAAAATCCCAGTGGTAAGATGTGGCAAGCTCATAGAGACTTATCCAAAGCGACTTGGAGCTGTGATAGCTGCAAAAGGTGACTCTGCAAAGTATTGACTTTAGGGCGGTGACTAGTTATGCACATAGACTTTTTCAGTTATTTTGTCCTATTTGTTCTTGCTTCACAATTAAAAAAAATCTTCAAAGTTGTGGGCATGTTCTGTAAATTAAATGATGCAAATCCTCAAACAATCCATGTTAATTCCAGGTTGTGAGGCAACAAAACATGAAAAATGCCAGGGGAATGAATACTTTTACAAGGCACTGTATATGCCCAGTTAAGTTCAACCATTTATCTATATTACCTACAAAATTCAAACTTATATTTAAATACTCCCAAGTATTCTTTAATGTTTCTTACTGCGTGCATTTATTTACATTGTGCCGTCATTTAGTATGTAGTCATGGTGCAGCGCTGAACTAAATAAAGTGATAAATGAACAGTTCATAAATATTCAAAGTAGTGTTCTTATGCTGTGTAACAGTGATAGATGGAAACTGTAACCAACACCCGATCACACTGACTCTTACCCTAATGTGAAGACATATAGGCAGTAAGTAACATCCGATGGCAAACTCAGCAATCCTCCACTCCAAGGATATCACCTACTCCAGAAACAAGATTTCACTAGCACCGATAATCAGGTAATGAATGCTAATTCAGAAATATATTCCACCAACAGCCCACATGAATGTCAATTAGAGCTTCCACCACCACAATGATACTCTCAAGATATAAACAAAACAATCCTCATTGCGTAGACATCCCAGTTAAAAGTTTATTAGAAAAAAAATATATAACTCACATTCTCATAGTAGGCTAAAATGCATGTAGAAACGACCAGCATTTCTAACCAACAAGATGGCCACTGCGTCCCAGCATGTGATCACGTCACAAGTTCCAGCACTGCCCTATGCGTTTCGTCATTGGATGATGTCATCAGGGGCGTGAATGTTGGTGACAGTTTCCATCTATCACTGTTACACAGCATAAGAACACCACTTTGAATATTTATAAACTGTTCATTTATCACTGACTTTATTTAGTTCAGCGCTGCAACATCACTACATTACTGTTTGTTGTCTCCAACAATACCGTGTTAGCTGCTATATGTTAGGATTCCTGTAATAACCCAAGCACAAAAGATCTGTGTGCCTTCATTTAGTGTCATGCTGGTGAAAGTCCCTATAAGGGATTCTGATAAGAAACTCCCTCTTTAAAGGAAAAGTACAGCCAAAGCTCATTTGGCTGTACTTCTCCTGTGGATCACAGTAGTGCAGATCATTCTGCACTCCTTTGACCCGTTTTCAGCAGACTGTCAACTGACATCCAGGCTCGGACAAGATCGCGACCAAATGGTCGGAATCGCCCACATGCCTGGACTGGCACCTGGCTCAGGCTCTCAGCGAGCTGCTGAGAGCCTGAGCCAGTCCCTCCTGCCCCCTCCACAGCCAAGATCTCTAGTGAGCGTGGGAGGCCAGAGCAGAGACCCGGTCACTGACAGGTACCATCTCTCTGCTCAGGGAGCTGTGAAACCGTGTTAGAGCTGGCGGGGGACAGATGCAGCATCAAACTAATGTTGTAACCACCTAGGTAAGTATGAGTTAAAAAAAACATATATTACAATACTTGTATGTAAGTCTGTTTGACCCTTTCCAGACATTTAGACTCCCTAGAGATTGTTACCCTCTGGGGAGCAGCTGTAAAGCCTGGTCAATGCATACATGTTTCACATGTGTCAATTACTCTATAGGGTCTCTGGAGAGCCAGTTTATTAACACATGCTGATAATTATGTATGGAGTAGTGCAATATTTTATCTTGCCTTCTCCTCATACCATTTGTTTGGTGTAAGAGACTGCCGACTTGTCTCTCCATTCCCTCCCCGGGGTCATCTTACATTAGTAGTCTAATGCAGCCAATTATATGAGGAATATTGGTTCTTGTTTGAGCCTTCTTACAGCAGGCATCATAATCCTGAGAGTGATACAAAGTGTATGCACGTGATTCGCTTTGATCTTCACCACTAATTGCTAATGTCCCAATTAGGTTACATTAAACAGCAGACAGATGTGTGCAGGCCGTGGTGCGTAGGCTAATGGTTGGTCATAACAATCCAATGTGTCTGCTGTTTTATTCCAGAAATCACAGAAAACTGTTCAGTTGTACCACTGAAAATGTTTTTATGAACCATAACCCTTGTATGGCACTTTAGGAATATTAGTCTTCCAAAAACTATAGCTTAGTCATTGTTTATGTGTTATGTTTTAAAATTCATATTAGTGCTTAATTTCCTTTCTGCCTGCTCAGAATCAGAATAAAGAGAACAACTGATACATATATGTTGGTACACACTGGTACACACTAGCACCATAGCTATATATCGCTATAAAGCTACAGTATCTCCAAAAAGTGAGTACACCCCTCACATTTTTGTAAATATTTTATTATATCTTTTCATGTGACAACACTGAAGAAATGACACTTTGCTACAATGTAAAGTAGTGAGTGTACAGCTTGTACAGTGTAAACAGTGTAAATTTGTCTGTCCCCTCAAAATAACTCAACACACAGCCATTAATGTCTAAACCAAAAGTGTTGAGTTATTTTGAGGGGACAGCAAATTACATAGTTACATAGTAGATGAGGTTGAAAAAAGACACAAGTCCAACCTACGTGTGTGATTATCCACTTGCCGCCCGCCCTATAGGCAATTGACGGCGGCAAAGTGGTTTCATAATCCTGACCGGACGTCATATGACGTGATCAGGATTATGAGCCGCTGCGCGCCAGGGGTCGCGCATCGCGGCGATCGTTGTTGCGGGGTGTCAGTCTGACACCCGGCAACTACGATCTCGGTAAAGAGTCTCCGACGGAGACTCTTTACCATGTGATCAGCCGTGTCCAATCACGGCTGATCACAGTGTAAATGGGAAGAGCCGGTGATCGGCTTTCCCTCACTCGCGTCTGTCAGACGCGAGTAGAGGAGAGCCGATCGGCTGCTCCTCTGACAGGGGGGGACTGTGCTGATCGATTATCAGCACAGCCCCCCCGAGGATGCCCACACTGGACCACCAGGGACGCCACCAGACCACCAGGGAAAAGGTAATAAAGGTCATAATCCTCCCTAGACCACCAGGGATGCCAGTCAGCACAATGGGTGCCAATCAGTGCCCATAATGGATGCCAATCAGTGCCCACAATGGGCATCACTGATTGGCATGCATTATTGTTTGGCACTGATTGGCATCCATTACTATAGTATAACACCGATACCGCCTATGAGTGCCCACCTGTGCCGCCTATGAGTGCCCACCTGTGCCGCCTAAGTGTCCACCTGTGCCGCCTATGAGTGCCCACCTGTGCCGCCTATGAGTGCCCACCTGTGCCGCCTATCCATGCCCACCTGTGCCGCCTATCCATGCCCATCCGTGCCGCCCATCCGTGCCAGCTATCAGTGCCAATTTGTGCCACCTATCAGTGTCCGTCCGTGTCGCCCATCCGTGTCGCCCATCCGTGTCGCCCATCAGTGCCGCCTATCAGTGCCACTTCATTGGTGCCACATTGGTGCCCATCAGTGCCGCCTTATCAGTGCCCATCAGTGTAGCCCCATCAGTGCCCATCAGTGAAGGAGAAAACATACTTATTTACAAAGTTTTTAAACTGAAACAAAAAAAACATTTTTTTTTTCAAAATTTTCGGTATTTTTTTATTTGTAGCGCAAAAAATAAAAACCGTAGAGGTGATCAAATACCACCAAAAGAAAGCTCTATTTGTGGGAAAAAAATTATAAAAATTTCATTTGGATACAGTGTAGCATGACCGCGCAATTGTCATTCAAAGTGCGACAGCGCTGAAAGCTCAAAATTGGTCTGGGCAGGAAGGTGTTTAAGTGCCCTGTATTGAAGTGGTTAAATGTCAGTATTACATTGTATATCCCTGTATGTTGCAGTCGTTCAGGTGCTTATCTAATAGTTTTTTTCAAACTATCAATGCCCCCCCCCCAACTAAAACCACCACCTCAGGCTCTAATTACTGGCTAAAAAAAAAAAAAAAAACATTGAAATCCATGCGTCTGGCGTCCTGCATGTACATTAGGGGCCAGGCGCATGGATTATGCCGTAATGGAGCAGCCGCCACTGATTTGGGAGATTTACTAATACTGGTGCTCACAGAATCTGGTGCAGCTGTGTATAGTAACCAATCAGCTTCTAACTTCTTGTTCAATTAAACTTTGACAATAAAACCTGGAAGCTGACTGGTTACTATGCAGAGCTGCACCATATTGTGTGTGTACCAGTTTTAGTAAATCTCCCCCTATAAAAGGATCTGCATGTGATGCAATTAGACTTTATTGAATGATTGACAGGCTGCGTACATCTGCTGTATTCATATAACATATCTTTTTCACAATGTACTTGCACTATGCTTGGATTTCTCCTACACTGTGCCTCTCCTGATGTTTTACCATACAATTCTAAATAAAAAATACATTAAAATTAGAGCTGCATGATTCTAGATAAAATGAGAATCACATTTTTTTTTTGCTTAGAATAAATATCACGATTCTCTCACGATTTTCACGGCATAACATCATCTTTCACATTATACAAAAAAAATGGGCTAACTTTACTGTTTCGTTTTTTTTTTTTAATTCATTGAAGTGTATTTTTTCCCAAAAAATTGTGTTTGAAAGACCTCTACGCAAATACCGTGTGCCATAAAATATTGTAACAACTGCCATTTTATTCTCTAGGTTCTCTGCTAAAATAATATATTATAATGTTTGGGGGTTCTAAGTAATTTTATAGAAAAAAATACTGATTTTAACTTGTAAGCAGCATGTGTCAGAAAAAGGCTTAGTCTTTAAGTTGTTAAACTGCCCTCGTTTACAGACCGAAGTTCATTCCTTTGATCTAATTCTAAAAGAACTAAATATTACATTGTATCTCTTCTCTTCTGTATCTCTCAGCGCTGACCAATGTTGATAAACATTTGCCGGCTTTTATTTTATTTTGACAGATCTGAGCAGAGAATGGCTCTGCTCTGTTTACATAGAATCCTAAAAATGCCTGATTAAGATCATGATGGGGGTTAAATCGAGATCATGATTTTTTAACGATTAATCGCGCGGCTCTAATAAAAAATGGTTTTGAGCAAACTGATAAGGGTTAAGTCAACGCTGTGATGACCCATTCCAGTTCTGAAAACAGGCTCTTTACAAAGCTGAAAGTCGGAATATCTGAATATGTGAAAAGATGACTAAAACGCTATCTGCTGGCTAGAAAGGAAATTGTATTATCAAGCAGTATTTCAGTTTCAATAATTGTTTAATCTAGTATCTTTAAACATGCATAACAACAATCACAATTTCCATCAAGGAAAGTGTTTACACAAAAATCAAGGTACAATAGAATGACAGCCTGGAAATTGTAGTTCCGTGGCTATTTGCTATAATCTCCATGACTATATACTATAATCATTTTACCCTCCAACAAAAAAAATCTATAAAACACCCTAATTGTCCTATAACAGACAACTTTTACAGCAAAGAACTGGGAGATATAAAAGAATGGAAAAGGGGGCAGTCTGGGGGCGTATAATAGGTAGAGAGTGGTGGGGAAGGGTGAACATTGATTACTCTTTTAGCAGACTTAGAGGTCTAACTAGTTTGATAAAATCATCAAGAACAATGCCATTTTATTTTTGTTATCAAGGGGGTGGGGGGGGGGGTGAAAGACCACCAGACTTTGGCTAGAACTTGTTTTGCTGCCATATAAAGGAAAGTAAAGAGACAGAACTGGGTGTTTGAACAGCGCTTAGGCTTCAAGTTTAGACTTTCATAGGATCTTTTGGGGTACCTCTCCCTAAGAGAGTGTAGACCATCTGGCATACTCTACTTCAAAATCTCATGATGCAGGGGCACTTCCACCATATGTCTGGCAGCCCCTAAAACAAAATCCCTAAACAGAATGGATACATTTTTCTTGTTGTTGTAGGACCATGCACCAACAAATAAGTAGCTTTAGGGTAGTTGTTTTAACTGAGGCATTTATAAAACAGTGGGACGTGGTTTCCCAGATCTGTCCCCAATCTTCAACAAATGTTTATCCCAGAGCTTCACATATTCTAGAGGTTTGCAGGCCTGGCTTTCCAACAGTAAATGTTATTATATATTTTAATAAATTTTATTTTTATTAATGTAATGTCTCTGGCTGTTGGTTCTTTGAGGCATATGCGCCTAAATTGAGTGAGCCTGTGTAATGAGGATGGTCTTTTAATGGTTGTTGGGAAAAAAATCTTAGTTTGCAGGTATCAAAAGATCTCAGAGGCTGAGATGTGAGTTATATATCTGGGTGAAGATAATAGCTCCTGGCTAGATGAAAGATTCTGAATAGGCCTTTTTTGACCCACCATTGATAACAAGTTGGTTTAGTAATATTGGTTGGAAACATAGGCTAAGCTAGTGGTGTATAGCTAGCTAGTGGTGCATAGGAGGATCAATTTGCCAGAGTATCTAACATTGTCCCTTGTTTCCAGTTAATGTCCAATAATTGGGTTTGTTATATGGTTATGGACACTAGAGGGGATCCACATGACTATTTCTACTAGGATAAGGTTGAGCTCTAGACCTTCCAGATAGATCCAGAGGGGAGGACCCGCTCCCAGATGGTAGGTTGATAGTTTAATGGGGAGGACTCAAATCTAATATAACAACTTTGGTAGAAAAGCCATTTCTACAACCACAATTTGGACTAGCTACAACATTTTGTATTTTTTTCTATAATTCCATAAGTTGAGTAAATTTCCTTCTTAGAGCTGGATAATTTGCTGCATACATGGTAAGTACATGGTACCCTTGGTGGAAGGAAAAAAGATAGCTAAAAGTGATATTAAAGTCTTGTTTTTTTTTTTTTGTTAAAAATAACAGTGGTTAAAAAGTAGCAGTGGTTTTGCACAAAGCAGCCCAGATCCCCCTCTTCTCAGGTCCCTCTTCATTGCTCCTGGCCACTCCCTCCTGTTGAGTGCCCCCACAGCAAGCAGCTTGCTATGGAGGGGCAGGCAGCTCTTTGTGTCCATTCAGACATGGAGCCGTGGCCCAGCCCCACCCCTTTTACTCTCCCCATTGGCTCACTGACTTTGACAGCAGTGGGAGCCAATGACGCCACGCTGCTGTCTCAGCAAATGAGGAGGGAAGTTGTGGACAGCCGAGTCTCTTGTGCAACATCGCTGTATCTAGATGGACCTCAGGTAAGTATTAGTGGGGCTGAGGGGGGCTGCTGCACACAGAAGGTTGTTTTTATCTTAATGCATGGAATGCATTAAAAATAAAATAAAAAACGTCTGCCATTACAAACACTTTAATGTATGGCCAGGTTAATAATTTAGTTTTGTTTATTGGAAAGTTATAAAAATACACTTGTATAGAGCTATGCTATTTTTGACCTGAGCTTAAGGTGCCTGTGGTAATTGGCACCCCATGCTGTTCCTTTTTTGTGTTTTGAAGAATTCTTCCATGATGTCCAATGAGCTGGTGTACAATACAGGCAGTATGTGTAAGAACGAAAAGATATGACTATAACCTTTCTGGATCTGAAAAGTCATTTTGTCATGGTAACTATAGTTGCATATTGACTTGTCATCCCGGACCCAAAGTTAAATGAAGACTTTTGGGTGGAGGTTGTCAAGGTCAGAGTTTTGTATAAAAATTAAGAAATTAAGGTACTTACTCGTTTCCAGCACTTTCCCTGCACTAAAGCATGTACATGGTAAAAGTATACTACCATACTTTCATCATATTTCCTTGTAATGAGGAGCAGCTATTAGAAAAATATAGTTCCTGTTCTCGTTATGTACCTGATGCGATAAGTGGCTAACGCTCTTAACCTTTAGCTCTGGAACCTGGGTTTAAATCATACCTGTAACACTATTTATATGGAATCTCTTCCTCCAAGTTTTTTTGTTTCTCCTGGCAATCTTAAAATATACTAGTTGTCAGCCTTCCGTCCATGTATAAATGTGATAGGGACACATTTCCACACTGGAAATACAAAAAACATGAAGCACAACTTATACAGACTAAAATGAAAAAGCTCCTAATGTGTTATGGGATCTTAAGAAAAGGTTGCAGTGTGTTGGCTAAACCCATAATGGGTAATGCTATGTAACCATTTTCAATAGAAACCAGTGGTGGTTTTCTTTAAATTCTATTATCTGGGTTGGTTGATTCTGATTATTATAAGCCCAGCAAGATGGTTGAAAAATGTCCCGACCTCATGGAGCATGCACTCCCAGTGAACTGCTTATGAATGAGTTTGTAGGGCTCAAAGGTCAGCATCCTGAATGTGGGCACATTTATTTTCCCATTTTGTGCTGAAATTAAAAAGCCATATGTATGTTTAAAAGTCTTATTTATGAACACTTAAGCGTAAGTAAGTCTAGCCTGGATCCATTCCCTGGGTGTTGATATATGTCAGCTGGCAACCACACTTTCTTTACATTAAATCCCGAAGACTACGTTATTGCATCCCGCAATGCTTCTGCAAAGTTATCAGTGAACTCAGGCCAGTGAAAAACCCTTTGAAAGAAACTTCACTGAGGAATATTGATTATAGCAGCTTCTCATTATCTAAAAGCTGTCCTGATTTTGCATTGAATACATACTTTTCTTCCTTAAATAATTCATGCACATAGTCGATATTGCGGCTGTCTCTCAGAATTGGTAGTTAGCAAACTTGGACATGAGATGGGTTATGTATGATATTAAAAAAAAAATCACTCCCCCCTTTTCCTTTTTTGTTGCAGAAAGAGCTGAACTCTCTCGCATCGGAGTTGGCTGCGCGGCAGGAAGAGAGCGAACATTCCCACAAGCGGCTTATTGAACTCAGCCGGGAGTTCAAGAAGAATGTCCCTGAGGTATAGTATGTTACACTACAAGTCTCGCTTAACCTACTGATTGCTGATGTGATTTGTTTTTAGGTAGAGAAACATTTAAGACCTTTTATCATTTAACACTAAATTCTATTTATTTCTTTTTATTTCTTTTTTTTTTATTGAATTAAGACATAATAAAATACTGGTGGGAGCATAGTATCTCGATGCTTTACCAATCTTTTTAAACACTTCACAAATACAGGAATAATTAGGACAAACAAATTGCTATTGTAGGTTTTGTATGATTGTGTAGCTGAATATAATATAGTTATCTTCCTTCTTCAAAGCAAATCTGTTCTTAGCCTATGCAGAGAAAAACAACATGTTGACTTCTCTGCCTCTCTTCCCAGTATTACATACTCACCTTCACTTACCAACAGTCTCATGTAGCCTATACAGACAACAGTATCTGGTACTTCTGGATGTAGAGAAGCATATGACTCACACTTCTTCTCATGTGAGAAGAATGTGCTTGTTGATTGGCCCATCACTTGGGGATGGGGAGATAGTCCTCAGCCCTGTGTAAGCTCTGACTAGGGACACTCAGAGATCTTCCAGAGACCTTGCTTTTTTTCTCTTCTGGTGGCTGAATGATGAGTTTGTGCTGCTGGGAAGAAAATCATTAAAGCAAACCTCTTGCTTTGTTCTGACTAAGCAAATTACTGGTTCATTTTATTAGAATCATTCCTTAGTGACATCATACCCCTCAACACTCTCTTTCAGGGGGATAATGTATTTTATTGTATTGTACAGTACACTTCAGACGTCATACCTTCAGGCGATTAGACACTGGCAAACATTTTTGCTAGGGCCTCCCCAGAGTGTACCCATATAACCCTGCCCACTCCATGAGGCTTCAGTTTTTATTTAGTGTCCTTGGGTGATGGACCTGTTCTCTGGATAAGTATTTTTTCATTTTTAAACCATTGAAATCTTTTTTTCATCAGAAACTTCTATCAGAGTCTGATTGCTTATTGCCTTTCATTACCTAGCAGTTTCTCATATCAGTTACCCTCAACGTGTGTTCCTCAGGCACCATTCCCAGTGCTCTGTGGGGCCAGCCTGAAATGTTTGATTCAAGCACTGGATTCTGTGTTAAGCACTAACCTTGACACTTGCAACGTGAAGTTAGCTGCAGGTGCTATACAGGTCCAGTACCATGGTCCATTTCCTTGGTGCTCAGACTCTGAAGACCCCTTCTGGGGTATGCCCACCATGACTGGCCTTAATAGGTCCAGAATCATAAATATGGTAAGATAGGGTTTCCCTATATATAGACTGTCGGTGGCCGCTTCCCGACCCACTCCTTAAAGAGGGATTCCACCTAAAAAAAAATATTAAAAGCCAGCAGCTCTAAATACTACAGCTGCTGACTTTTAATAAATGGACACTCACCTGTCCCGGTTTCCAGCAATGCCGGCAGCCGAGGCCGATCGATCGCTCGGCTCTCGGCTGCTGCCGCCACCATTCTAGGTGAGGGAATTAGGAAGTGAAGCGAATCGGCTTCACTTCCCGGTTCCCTACTGCGCATGTGCGAGTCGCGCAGCGCAATAAGAATTGTCCGCGCTGTCACTGGGACCCGTGTGTGTCCCAGCAGACAGCGCGGCAGGACAGGAAATGACATAGACTCCCATGGGAGTCTATGCCCGGAAGTGGGTGTAAATACCTGTCTTTGACAGGTATCTCCACCCCCCTCCCCCCTGTAAGGTGCCAATTGTGACACCGGAGGGGGGGAGGGTTCCGATCAGCGGAAGTTCCACTTTAGGGTGGAACCCCGCTTTAACAACCAGAATTCGAATCAGTTGATCATTTTTTGACTGATCAGAATTCAAATCATTCCAAAAATTTGGAATTCATTGGCATTTTTAAAAACTAAGCGATATTAAACTAGCCTCAAATGAACGAATTCCGAAACGAATTAACTAAGCAAAATTAGTAACATAACAAATCTGTCCGAGACAAAAATAATTTTTCCTCTCTGCACATGTCTAATAGTGGCTCCTTCTCTAAAAAAAAAAACGTGGCTCTCTCGACTGGCAGTTGTACATCATAGGTGCAAGGGAGCAGGGACTAAAGGCCAGAATAATGTGTTCTACTGACAGCCTTCAGGAAACACAGAACATGGCTCAGGGTGATAGTTGTCCCCTTGTCTTGAAGCATTGTCCTATATTTACACTGCTTCCCTTTTCTGAATCTAGTTCCCATCATATGGTCTGCATGACAAAAATGGATTTAGCATTTCAGATGCCACTATGTCTGAATTCTTTGAAAAACTTTGAGCACTTCCAGAACCTTTGTTTTCCAGAGGCTAAAAACCATATATGTCCTCTTTTCCATCAACACTGTTCTGAAATCATAAGCGAAACCTCCTTTATTTACACATATGGAGAAAAGCACCGAGGACAATGATTTTGTAGTGGAGGCAGCTGAGGATTTTGCCTTCCATTGAAGCTTATGAGGTACAAGCTATGGTCTTGTGCCAATTGCTTTCCACTGTAGGCACACTAATTGTGCAGTATGCACTAGACTGCCTAACAGTGCCTTATTCTCTACATCCAAAACAGACCCCTTTGGGTACTAAGAGATTGGCTAAATCTAAAAATACTTTTCTCATACATGCACAGATTGATTGTCCACTTTATGACGGCTCACTTGGGTTTATACTCCTCCTAAGCTTTTTTGATAATATTTATCCTATAGAAAATAATTTAAAAGCACCTTACAGTTCCTATTGAGGATGTTCCTTCCTTTAGGAATGCTGTTGATAGGCATTTTGAAGTTCTTTTAAAGGACTTATTTACAGTCCTGCAGCTGGCTATTGCTACAGAGTCCATTTGCCATACTGTCAACAACTGGTTGAGACACATAAACACGGTCCAGTAATGTGTCTTTAAAGACCCTGCTCTCTTAGAAAAGTTATGTCAGCCCTATTGTTTTGTGTTAGCGCTCTTAAAATAAAAATGTAATCCGACAAGTCTCTTATCGATGTGCTCATGAGAGGTTTTTCCATCCTCCCCAATCATTAACCTCCAAGTCAAGGCTTAAGACTTCCTTTGTCGCAAGCCATGGCCCACCAAGCCTTCCCAGAAGCCCTCCTCACAATGGAAAGGAGCTCTCACTCTGAGGAGACCTGTTGGCATTTGTGCCACTCAAGATTTAAGATGTCCTGGACCTCTGGGTCCCCCTCCTCACTTTTTACTTTCAAGTCTGCCAACTTCATACCAATGGACTGCAGATTTAATGAACGCCTTGCACCAACTTCAGGCTACTTCAGCAGAATAGATTTAAGGTTTATATTTAATCCTATTTACAGTCTCAAAACCAAATGGTGGCATCCACCCAATGCTGGGCTTAAAATCCCAAAACAGATTTCCTTGTGTGCCAAAATTTTGTGAAGAATCTACGAGATCTGCCATTACTTCCCTCAGACAGGGGAATTTCTTGCATCAGTAGACATACAAGATGCCTATCTCCATATTCCCATCATCTCCTTCTAGTGTGTATCAAGCTTTAGTCCAGAGCTGCTATACAATGAATAAAAAGGCCCAGAGCTGCTTTTAAATACATAGCAAACTGGTGATGTTGGAATATTGGGGGCTGTTGTATTTCTTGATGATAATCAAAATACTGTATAAAGTCAACAAATACTGTATACGAGTTCTGTTATTGTACATAAAGAAAAATTGTTTTATAAAAAAGATATTCCAGACATTTAGTTTGTAGTGTGTCTCTAGCCAAAACTTGGTTAAAATCCCTTTCTGTGTTATTTGTGTCCCATTGGGGATATTTCTCCTAATTCCTGAACTGGAGACAAAACAGGGGAAATCTCTTCAAAAGTGAATATAAATATTATTTTAGATGGTTCTGTTGACAGTGGTCACCAGTATAAATATAGCGGATGGTTCTCCCCAGTGGAATAAAAATAAAAACCAGATAGAGCTTATAACCATACTCTTGCAGAACTGATTTTTTATTTTTTTTTCACTGGAAATACACTTTAAGAACAGTCTTAAGTTGGTAATGATTGCTGCTTTTTTATCCATTTGTTTTTTCTTAAATAAATGTTTGTGATTGGCTCTATGAATGATGTCTTTCTGATTTCTAGGAAATCCGGGAAGTTGTTGCTCCAGTTTTAAAAAGCTTTCAGGCTGAGGTAAGAATGAATTTATTTTTAAAGAAAATGAAAAGCTGATATTGAGAGGTATTTGGATTTTTAAAAGACAAGCCACTGGCCAGTTGTAAGGCGTAGTAATATTAGTGCGCATAATACTAGCTAAGTGTGTAGGTGATTCCTCAATTATAGCATGTTTTGGGTGGATAACTTGTCCACAACCACTACAGTTTTCTCTAAGGAGAAACTGACATCTACACAATCATTATTTTTACAATGTAAAATAGCTGCAGTTGTTGCCTCTGAATAGTCTTTGGTCACTCCAATCCAATTCGCATTAGATGGAACTACCCTTTAAGCCAGACATGTAATAATGTACCCATACACATAAGAAGGCCATCATAAAATTTTACCTGCTTTGGACAACATTTGTCTATGGAAACCTTCAGATTCTCCCTGCTAAATGTTTACCATGAAGCATTTTACCAACCAGTAAAGTTCCTAGTTGAAATGGCACCAGGGATGTCTGTGCGCGCCATTATTGCATTAATGTTCCGTTGATGCTAATGCCCTGTACACATGATCGGATTTTCCGGCAACAAATGTTGGATGTGAGCTTGTTGGTGGAAAGTCTGACAGTGTTTATGCCCCATCGAACATTTTTTGTCGGATGTTCCGGCAACATATCTTGGCTAGCAGGTTCTCAAAATTTCCTCCGACAAATTTTTGTTGGACTTTCTGATCGTGTATACACAAGTCCACGCATGCTCGGAATCTATGCTCACCAAACACAACATTAGCAGAAGGAGCCCAGAAGGTGGAACATGACTATTGAGCTTCCTTTTTATCGGCTCGGCATACATCTTGTAAGTCACTAAGTCACTATGTTCGTAATTGCTGGCCAACATTTGTGTGACCGTGTGTATGCAAGACAAGTTGGAGCCAACAACCTTCGAACAAAATTCCACGGTTTTGTTGTCGGAAAGTCTGATATTGTGTACGGGGCATAAGAGTTTGCATGTTAAACTCTTTTTTAATCATAAATCATAATCATTTGTGTTATGCAAGCATGAATATCCATGTAGTAATTGTATAAATAATCATTCACTACCATCCTATAACACTGCCATACTACAATCCTAGTTATTATAATTTTGAGAGGCCTCAGACAGTTAAGCTGGCTTTACATGATTAATTTTTTTTCAAAATACAATGATCATTGTTGCCAGCTATTGTCGGTGACACTGATCGTTCGTCAAAAATCCGGCAGGCTGATTGTACACAAGTCAAGCTTACCCAAACATGGATCGAGATTAAGCCAGTCCCTGCTGGACCGGCCAAATTTCAGTCCATGTATGGCTAGCTTTAGGCCCCTGTGGAGCTGTGGTCTCAGTGCATTTAAAACAGAAGTTTGGGTATTTTTTTTTTTTTTTATTTCTTTAGAATCACACTTACCTAGGTGGATACAGCATTGGTCTGCCTGAGCAGAGAGTTGGTGACTATCAATTAACGCTGTCTGCTCTGCCCCCCCCCCCCCCCATACTAACTGAAATGCTTGGCTGTAGAAGGGGCAGGTACTGGTCCAGTTTACTAGGTGGATCCTGATCCTATGGTAGAGATCTTTCCCAAGCCTGGACCAGATATGTAACAACAGCCGACTGAAAAGGGGTCACAGGAGTGCAGTACGACCTGCACTACTGTGATCCACAGGGGAAGTACAGACAAACAAGCTTTTGCTGTACTCCTCCTTTAAATTAGAGCACAGAAGTCACAAACAGGCATCCCTCCCTCACATTATTTTTTTCTCTAGGATCTATGATAAGTAGTTAAGCAACAGGTTCAATCCCCTTTATTATCATTAGAATGGGATATTCATTATTAGTTTCACTCACAACTGTAGCCTAAGTATTTTATTTTTCATCTTACAATGTTTTTATTCTGCTTTACTTTCATGTAGCTATTACTTTGTATATCAGGGATTAAAAACACTTATAATTTACACTGAAAGGAATGAAAATTTTTAAACCTATAGCAAATCCATTAAAGTGGATGTAAACCCTCACATATACCCAGTGAAGTGAACAGCCTCAGGTGATACAGAGATGAAACAAATCCTCCTCCATAGGTTTTACGTGTTCATCTGCAGTCTTCTTTTAACTACACCCCTTCAAAGGGGCAGAAAAGTGTTAAAATCTCTCTTCATCTGCCAGGAGCACAGAGGAGGGGGCAGAGATGCTCCAGTAACAGTGTGTGAGCTGATTTGAAGGAACAGCACCCGCTCCGCATTGCAGAAGAACTGTGTTCTGTATAGACAAACTGTCTTCTGACCTCCCTCCCTAACACAAATTTATCTCATGTGTCAGAAAACTTCTCAGAAGTGACTCATGCCGATAACAGAGGAACAAAGCACCAGAGAGAAACAACACTTAGAGCTTTGGAGAGAGATAAGTAAACACTACAGATATATGTGCATTGCTAGATCCCGTGACTGAGGTTTACAATCACTTTGAATTAAACAATTTTGTATGTTTTCTTAAGATATGTTTTGGCCTGCTAGAACATCAATTCAGATACAGCAGACATATTGGGGGTTACTTACTAAAACTGAAGCATGCAAAATCTGGTGCAACTATGCATAGGAACCAATCATCTTTCAGGTTTTATTGTCAAAGCTTAATTGAACAAGCCGAAGTTAGAAGCTGATTGGCTACCATGCACAGCTGCACCAGATTTCACACTTACCAGGGTTAGTAAATCCACCGCACTGTTTTAGTTGTGGTGCATCATTATTTGTATTATTTTACAGCTTAATATATATTTAGGATGAACCGTTACTTATTTAGTATTAGGTTAATAGAGTGTTGGCAGAAAATATATGTTTCCTAGGTTGGCTGGAAACAAATTCCTCTTGTAAGCCATCACTGTATTTGATTTCAACTTTTACATCTATAACCTTCTGACTGGGCAACATGTCATTGTTATAGTTGTCCTGAATGCAAAAAATGTAGATTTGCTATGTTATAGAAAAGGTCTAGAAATCTTATATCTGCCTAAGCAGATTTAGTTTTTATCTTAAATTCCTCCTGAAAAATAGCAATGCACTCCATGGTGTTGTTTTAGTAAAGGCTAATAGGTTGTTAACTTTGCAAGGGAAATTGTACTGTATACAGAGGTGACTCAGAAGAAGATGGTTATCCAGAAGAAGACAAAACAAAACCAAAAAAGACAAGCTGGTGTTTCGTCACTGCTGTAGAGATAAACCTATTCTGAGACTTCAGTTGCAGTCAGATTAATTATTTCCATCAGATACTTTACACTACCAATTATAGCTAATAATTTGCATGGTTTATTGAGGATATATAATTTGAAATCCAATGGAAGCCACTGAAAAATTGATTTATTGATGGGTCTTGTATTCTTTTTGCATTTTAAAAATTAAAGTGATTGTAAAGTCTCATTTTTTTACCTATAACTGCCACCTCCCTCCTGTTCCATGCCCCCACAGCAAGCAGCTTGCTATGGGGGCACCCGAGACACAAGCACCCGAATCCATTCAGACACAATGCCCCGACCCGGCCTCACCCCTCTTTCCTGATTGGCTAGCTGACTTTGACTCAGATAATCAGTGTCATTCATGGACATCGCTGGACAGAGAGGGTCTAAGGTAGGTGTTATGCCCTGTACACACGGTTGGACATTCCGACCACAAAATCCGTTGGATTTTTTACAACGGATTTTGGCTGAAACTTGTGTTGCATACAAATGGTCGCACAAAGTTGTCAGAAAATCCGATCGTTCGGAACGAGGTGACGTACAAAATTTACGACGGGACTATGTAGAGGCCAGTATTCAATAGCTTTCTTCTCCAAATTTTTTATGAGCATGCTGGGCACTTTGTGCGTCAGAATTCTATACACACGATCAGTAAAAGTCAGATCGTATTTTGTTGTCAGAAAATTTTAGATCCAGCTCTCAAAATTTTTCCGTCGGAAATTCTGACAGAAAAAGTCTGATAGAGCCCACACACGATTGGATTTTCCTACAACATAATCCGATCGTACTTTTTTCGTCTGAATTTCCCACCGTATGTATGGGGTGTACGGGGGCAGAGGGGGCTGCTGCACACAGAAGGCTTTTTATCTTAATGCATAGAATGCATTAAGATAAAAAAAAAGTCTGACTTTATAACCACTTTAAGTAAAGTCTAACCTACCAACAAATCATTGACATTTGTTTGATTGAAAGATGCGGAGCAGAAAATTCTCAGCATGGCAGTAATAGGAGTAATTGGATCTCCAGAACCATTAACACACAGAGGCAGTGTTTGCGCTAACATGCAGGCACACCAAGCCCCATTTTGCTGATTGTCAAAATAAAGGACAAGTGTGTATTTTTCCTGGCACTGGAGAAAGGAACACTCTGCCCCTGTATAATTGACAAAATAAATGAAGCCTGCTTGAAAATGGACAAACTTTGAATATCCTTGCACAGGAAAACCAGAGCAAGACGTAAGGCTGGCTAATTATAAAAGTTGCTTTACAAAAGATAATTCAAAGCAATAATTTAGCAAACATAATCAAGTAGCACAGATGGGAATTTTGATGAATGGTTTGCAACATGCAATTAGCGGCTCTAGCAGTTACATATCATTAACCCCCAGAGCACAAAAATTATTTTCTCATTATTAGCTGAAAAGGTAAAATTAAGCTGACTAGACTGTAAAGGGAAAAAATACAATTAATTACCTCTATTTATTATAATCATTATTTTAAACATAATTTTTTTTCTACTCGATACGTGATTGAAAACATCAGAATTATAGGTTTTGTTATGTTAATTCACACATGAAAGTTTTAGAAAAATGGCCTGAAGAAATATTAAAAAAGGGCAGTTTTCTCAGTGTGAATGCATTGCTTTTTATTCACTGTATAATTGCACATTGCCATTAAATCTGCTCTTTTAATAGCTTTAAGTAAGTCTGCGCTTCAATTAAATTACTGTATACGGAACATAAGATCTTGACTGGTACTGGGCAGCGGGTTTCAAGTGATATAGTGCAAAGTGTTATACAGTAATACACAGCACCTGAAAAGGGAAAATTATCAACCTATAGACAACAATCCAACATCATCCACATTAGATTCATTGGACCTGTTTTACTGAAGCTTACACTGGTGCATCAATCGTGCTGGATAGCCTGGTTGTACCCTCACAATATTTACTAAGTGCCTTTCATGTGCAGGGCTAGAGTGTGCATATTGGCAATTTTCTATGAAGTAATTTAAAAAATGTGATTTTCTCTACCGTTTTAAGGTCTATCTAACTGCTGTTAGTTCAGGGCTTGGCAAGTCCCTGGTGCCAGGACGCCATGACAACTAGAAATTGCGACCTGGCACCTGGGCTTTTGTCAACCTTCTGCATCCACCTCCTACATGCTGGCCGCGCTATAGCCAAAAGACAGCTACAGCGCAGTTATCTAGTTCTGGGAGGGCATCTATTGATGTCCTCCTAGAACCCCACCATCCTGCATGCACCTAGAGTGAGCATTAGCCATGCTCTGTGATCACAGATTGAGGTAAAGGGGCAATCACAGTAGCTCTTTACCATGTGATCAGCTGTGTCTTATCACAGCGGATCACATGTAAACAAATGAAGGTTATCAGCATTTACTTTCCCCAGCAATGTCATACTGTGATGAAAGGAAAGCCGATAACTGGCTATCCTATAACAGGGGACGTTTACACTGATCAGTACCCTGATTATCAGTGCAGCCCTCTCAGTTCCATTCAGTGACCATTAGTGCAGCATATCAGTGACCATCAGCTCTGGCTATCAGTGCCCATTAGCGCCGCCAATCAGTGCCCATCAATGCTGCCTTATCAGTACAGCCTCATCAGGGCCTCCCCATCAGTGCAGCTTATTAGTGCCCACCAGTGCAGCATATCAGTGACCATCAGTGCAGAATATCCATGACCATCAGTGCCGCATCATCACCGCACATTAGTGAAGAAGAAAAAAATGCTTATTTGCAAAATGTTATAACAGAAATTAAGAAAAAGGGTATATTTTCAGAATTTTCTGTCTTTTTTATTTGTTTAGAAAAAAAAAATCCAGTGGTGATTAAATTCCACCAAAAGAAAGCTCTATTTATGTGAAAAAAAACATGATATTGTATAGACTTCCTGCTTCGTGTTCCCTGCAGTCTCCTTGATCTGTTTGTGAATAGTGCCAGAGCAGCTAGGAGCAAAAATAAAGGCAAGATGCATAGCCTTGTACAGCCTACTTGACATTGTAGCCTTGTACAGACTACTTGACAGGTGCCCCACTGATTCAATGGGGGCTAGGCCTGCGTATCTGTGTGTGGGGATGTTCTGGGAGATTTTTTTTTATTTAGCCAGAGGGGGATGGAGAAATCACCATCTGGAATAATCATCAATTCTGCAATGATATATAAAAATTCTGAGATAATATGGCTGCCTTCTCTGTTTAAAGCTCAGAAGTCTTTGTAACTATCTCAGAATTCTGACATATTGAGGCTGATTTACTAAAGGATTACGAGTGTTCATACAATTCAGACAAGTCGTGTATATTCACGTCAGTTATCCATGCACTGATGAAATTAGTAAACACAGATTATTAGATAATTAAAATTAATATTAGTTACTTTCTCAGAATTGTTAAAAATGCTGTTTTTTTTTATATTTTTTTGCCCCTATGCTGTTTTGCTGTGCACATCCAGCATATTGCTCGCCACTGTCAGGCTGAACTAAAAATGCCATTATACTGTGCCGCAAAGTATTATAGCAGTCATTCAAATCATCCCCTCCAGGTTTCATTATCAGTCACACTTATCTCTCTTCAAATGGTGAGGGATGACACCATAAGGAACAGCAATGGGTACTCGCTGGCCCCTTACCAAGCATCCAGTGAAAAAGCCAACTCTGTTTGTTCCTCTGCACACCGCTTAGGTTCTCATTTCTATTTTTCTGTGGCCTCTGTGGGTTGCAAGGACACATCTAAAGGAGTCTGCCACTGCTCAGGCCACACAACAGCGGTATGAAAAAGGCATGCATGAAGCCTCATTTTGGCTGATGAAGTGCCAAGCTTGCCACTCATAGCAACCCTTCTTTGTCCACCCTCTCCAGTGATGAGTCTAACAAATGCCCCCAGTAACAAGCTCCATTTCTGACAGTAGCTGGACAGGTAAGGCAAAGGAAGGCTAAGGCTATGTTCACTTTGCACACCACCTGTGAACTTTAGGAGGTTAATGAATTAAGATGTGAGCTGTCATTAAGGTGCATGAGTTAAGAAGGGTGCAGCTCACCATGCAGAACCCCCCCTACACACATGAAAGTACTGCACTACGGGCACCTGTTCCTTTTTGCCCCCTATAATGCTTGTCATGACCTTGTTGTAGCTCTTAATTTATCTCCATGTGCAGGTCGTCCTAAAACACCTTTCATTGCAAAAAATAAAGTTGATATTATTTGTTGTGAAGTTGTGAAACGAGTCACCAATGGCGGCTCGGTTACCACCTTTAATGGGGAAATTACGAGGGGCATTCAAGTCAAACTGAGGCTTTCAATTTTACTGGTATGAAAAGGGCTGCTAGCATGGCTGTACTACACACAGTAAGTGGCAAGTGTGTCCTATTACTGATGGGCAGCGCACATGTAGCGGGCCAGTCCAGGGACTGGTAATCAAGATGACAGACAACAGTTTTGTGCGTGTATTGAACATTGTGTGGTGATGAAGTTTTTTGTGAATGAAGGCGTAAAACCCATGGATATCTACAGATGACTTCAAGCACAGTACGTTGATGAGACGTTTAGCTGCAGTAAGACATTTTAATGGTGTAAGCGTTTCAAAGATGGCTGTACGTCCGTTAGTGTCGATCCCGGCTATGTTAATTCCCAGTCCACAGCAATGATTCCTGTGAACAATTAGCGCGTGGAACACCTGATCCTGTATAATCGACACATAACCTGTCGTAAAATTGCACCCCTAATAGAGTTCCTCGGAGGTCAGGATTTCAGCACTTATGACGAAGTGAAGCAGGCTGTCCTAGAATGATTAAGACATACTGACAAATATTTCTATCCCAAAGCTTTCCAGGCATTAGTTTAACACTGGGATACATGTATAAATGTAGCAGGAAATTATGTCAACAAATATATGCAGTTTCCACTCCTTGAAATTTGTTTATTTATTAAATAAACTCAAAAGTCCCAGTTTGACATAAACGCCCCTCGTATATTACCTTTTTATATCTACTTCAAAGCAGCAAGGTGTTTTTAAAGGTATTTTTTATTGCATTGTAACAGATACAAATTTACAGACAATTCAACACATCAAACACATTCTACCAATGCTCTTCTGCTGTCACAAATAAACAAGTAGTACATCATTCAGAATTATCGAAAGTTCTCTCCAAGTTCCCCAAACATATTAAATCTTACAGAATGGCTTCCATTTTCATATGATAGTTTGTAATGTTAAAAGTTATTGTTTGCCAAGCATTACCATTCCAGTAGCTTTGGGGAAGTTCACACACATCTTCTTCACAGGAATGTTTTATGTGCAATGATTTCCAGTTTGGGATGAGAACAGCAGTCTGAAATATTTTTTGCAGTGGGCCAGTACATGTCTCATGATGGAATGAAGTAACTCTGTGAAAAGTGTGTTCTGTATCAGATCACTGTTGCAAAGGAAGTTTTATTGATTGAGTGACAGCCATTCATTTTCCCTCAGACTGTTCTGGTTTATTGGAAGTGGGAATGAGTAATGGTGCAGGGAGAATGCATTTCCATTAGACGGCAACTCTACTTAATACATTTAATAGTCAGAGGAAACTGGTTCCAAAGTGCACTGCTTTTGCTTATATGCTGCTGAAGCAACATTGTCACAAGTCAAGAAATGCATATTCCTTTCTAATTTGTGTCAAATTAATGTTGCTCAGTATATCAGACCAAGAAGTTAAATCTATGAGATCAAATGATTGATTGATCTGTCTCAGTACCTAAAACCTCAATATATATAAATGGGCTTTCAAAAAGGATTTACTGCTTAAACTACTAGATGCATTAATCGCTGAAGCATTGACTGCTTATTGCATACAGTGTAAAAGTTTCACAGAGTTTTAGTCAGAGAGCATAACCAGATACATGTTTTCTGAATTGACAAGCTTTTTCTAGGTGAATGTAAAATACATATCTATAGATGGAGAAAAACCAAAAAAATTCAAAAGGACACATTTCTAGCTTTTTAGGCACAAAAACCTTCACTATACTAAAAAATAGTGCTCTGCGGACATTCACTTTCAACAAATATCTAGTGATGGTTTGGAGTGAAGGGGAGTTACCATCAAAAATATCTGCTACTGTTCAAAGCACATACCTCTGGTCACCATAAATGAAAGCATAAAAACCTCTGAATATAAATATATAGTTTTTTTGTTTTCTACTGCAGTACAAAATATATCTAATAAGGGAGGGTTATAACTGCTGTCCATTTTTCCCGCTGATGTCAGTCAGGAGGAGAGGAGACTGCATGTCAAGATCAGCGCTCTGTAAACAAGGTATATACAGCATTATTTTTTTAAAGCACAATCACAGGTGGTCCTTACATTTAAAAAAAACTGAGAATTATCTGAAAAAGAAACAGTAATTTGAGCAGCAGGATGGGAGGGGGTGGCGCAGATGCGGAGCTCACAGTCAGAGGGGGGAGAGCACACAGGAGACACAGAACAGGGCTGCGGATGACAGAGACACGTACGCTGACTCTTGTGTCAAAGCTCAGCAGGCCTGATATATCGGAGTTAACGCAGAGAGGGGAGGATAGAAACTGTCAGGATCAGCCAGGTATTTCCAGTGTTACAGGGGTCCAAATGACACAGCACAAGCACTGTGCTGTATAACATGCTTTAAAGGAGCAGGATCTTTATTTAATTTTTTGGGGTTAACAAACGCTTTAACAATATATCATATAATTTCTTCAGCATTTTTCAAAAGTTGGCTTTAGATATCAAAGATTTTATATGCCAATAGATTTTTTTGTTAAAACTGCATGTGCAGCGTTTGTTGTAGGGTTCTTTAGATTTAACTTTCTGTGAAAACTATAGTACTACTTCAATACAGACTATGTTTTAGAGAATGCTTTTGTTTAGACATTGTAATTCTCTAGAAGGTTTATCTTCCAATCCAACCCAACCCAACCCAACTGCTTCCCCAACACTATTTTGCAGTGCAGTACAGAAGTAAATGCTTGTACTTGTTTTAAAATGTAGTTTCCATATACACAGTTTTGTATTTGTGCAATAAATTATGAATGTGTTTCTCTCTGTTCATTTCTTATTTGCACTGCTCTGGTTGTATATATTTGAAATAACTCGATCTAAAAAAAAAAATATATATTGATTTTTTTTCTTATACATCATCAAATAATGAATGTGGAAAGCATGCTTATATTGCATTTCATTTTAACTAGTGTTCTCGTCCTTTATTTTAATAATATTGATCAGGTTGATGTGTATTGCTTTTTGTCCTTGTGAAAATAATTCCAGCTTGGTGTCTGTAGGTTTGTTGCATCAGGAGGACTGCGGCTATGAATTATGAAAGTTTCCATTGCCACTTAAATTATAGATTGTTATAACTGCCATATTTCAAAGATTCCATCACAGGTGGAGTATTATACCTGTAGCTGTTATTCTAATATAAAGTTTTATAAAGGGTGCACATGGCATGTTATTTGATGTTAATACTAGCATGTGGACATGACTATAGTATTTCATTAAAAACTGTACAAAAAACTCTCTGCTCATTACAAATATTATACTTGTATTGGTTACTTTGCAATTTAGTAGGGAAGGTTTGTCTTTAAAGTGGAGGGCCGGTTATTAAAAAAAAAAAAAAAAAAAAAGTCAGCAGCTGCAAACACTGCAGCTGCTGACTTAATAAACACACTCACCTGTCCAGGGCGCCCGCGATGTCGGCCGCCCGAGGCCGACCCGTCCCTCGGCTCTCGGGTCCCGGCGCCCCCATCCCTTGTAAGGGAAACAGGCAGCGGAGCCTTATGGCTTCACTGCCCGTTTCCTACTGCGCATGCGCGAGTCCCGCAGCTACTGCGCATGCGCGAGTCCCGCAGCGCTTTCTGAATGGGACGCTCTGTGTTCAGGAACACACAGTTCCCAGAACACAGCGCGACTCAATACCCAGAAGACGCCGCGACGAAGACAGAAGACAGAAGATCTCCGCGGAGGAGGAAGAGGAAGATTAGGAGAAAGTGCCTAGCAACAGGCATTTCTGGTAAGTAAAAAAAAAAAAAATTTTTCATTTTTTTTTTTTTAGATTTTTTGTAATTTTTAACATGTTTTTGTTTTTCAGGGTGGCCCTCCCCTTTAATCTTTACACAGTGTTATATTCTTACCTCTTACTGTCTGTACCATCGGGCCCTTAGCCAACTATGTTTTTTATGGCAGACAGCTGTCTCTGTCAGAAAACGTAATCTTTTAGAAGCGCAGTCTCTGCCACACCCAGTATGACTTACCACATGGGGATAGCTTTGTGGTCACGATCACATTATTCTTTGTTTTACAAAAGTACTGGTTGCAGGCACCTAGTACCTAACCAATAATGCCCCTTTACACTTTAGCTTCCAAATTACAAGGGCATTGCTCTTCCTTCATCTAACTAATGCAGCTAATTTTCCTTGGCAAAAGACACCCCTATGCTAAAAGTGGTTAGAAATATAGTTTACAGATTACCCTATGTCACTGCCTTGTCATCCTCCCAAGAACAACCTTTTTATTGACAGTCTAAAGCCTATTATGCACAAGCTGAATGTTGGGTGACATCCGCCGGCTCAATAAAAAATGCCCGTCATTCAGCCCGCGTGTATGACAGCCGGTCCGACAGAAGCTAGACGGACATGCTGGAAAAGCAGCTGACCAGCTCCCAATCAGGTTGAGAATGCTAACCGGAGTGCTCTGAAGGGGGGGCCTTCCCCGCGTCCCCCTGTCAGAACACAATAGTTCAGGGGGGAGATCACTGTACTAAAATCAACCTTACAGTTTTGTTTTCATTCAACATGCTGGGTTGAGTGAACAAAAAAAATAATAGTAAATATCAGGCTTAACAGTAGCAGTGCAACAAGGGAGCTAAGTTGCTGAAACATAAAATGTATATAATGGTATCTGTTTAGTGATTACCCCATATATGTTAATTGACAGTTTTTATTAATGTTTAGTGTTAAATATGTTGTGATTCTGTACATATTTTCTCTTTTTTTGTGGCCAGGAATAGAAAACTACAATTAGAAAAAGAAACAATTAGACAAAAGAAAAATATTTTTAATCAGATAAATATTAAATGTTGCATATTTACATTTAGTATTTTTTTTTCAGCTATCTTCTTTTCACAAGACTTTCACGTGGCTTGGCTGTCTTTACAAGCCTATTGTTTACAGAGATCAGTAAGGCTTAGCCCACGTACACACGGTCGGAGATTTTGCCAACCAAATCCGTCGGATTTTGCCCGTCGGATTTAGTCCGACGGATTGTGTCCGAAACTGTTGCATACACACGGTCGGGCCAAGTTGGCGAAAAATCCGATCTTTCAGAACGTGACGACGTAATTTCGTTACGATGGGACTACATTCAGGCTAGTAGCCAATAGCTGTGATGTAGGAATTTGATCTGAGCATGCGTGGCACTTGGTCCGATCAAAATGCTCTACACATGATCGGATTAGGTCCGTCCGGCCCAGTTGGTCGGGAAATATTTCCAACATGTTGGAAATTTGGATCGGACGGAGATTCGGACGGAATCAGTCCGATGCATAGGACACACAGTCGGATTTTCTGACGACGCGGTCCGATAAGACTCATTCCGACAGATTCTCCGACCGTGTGTACAAGGGCTAAGGCCAAATACACACAGGGTGTTAGAAAAAAATGAGCTGCAAAGCCATTACCAATGCCAGGAAAAAGCGTCTGTAAAAACGTGCTTTAGTAGCTTTTTGCATTGGCGTTAATGCACGTTTAGCGACGCTAGCTTTTAGCAGCGTTTTTCTGCCTCTATTCAAAATCATTGGTTCCCTATGAAAGCCCATTGATTTCAATAGAAGTCGTTCCGCAAGTCTGATCATGATGATCCGACTTGCAGCGTGGCTTGTGCGCTGAGGGGAACCCTCTCCAAAATAGAAAGACAAAAACTGGCGTGGGGTTCCCCCCCAAGAGCATACCAGACCCTTCGGTCTGGTATAGATTTTAAGGGGAGCCCCCACTCCCAAAAAATTGGCGTGGGGTTCCGCCTAAAAAATTGGCATGGGTTTCCCCCAAAGTCCATTCCAGACCCTTATCTGAGCATGCAGCCCAGCAGGTCAGGAAAGGGGGGTGCGCGAGCGGCAACCCCTCTCTTGGACCATACCAGGTCACATGCCCTCAACATGGGGAGGTGGGTTCTTTGGGGCAAGGGGTGCCCTGTGCCCCCCCCACCCCAAAGCACCTTTTCCCTATGTTGATGTGACAAGGGCCTCTTTCCGACAACCCTGGTCAGTGGTTGTCGGGGTCTGTGGGAGAGGGGCTTATCAGAATCTGGAAGCCCCCTTTAACAAGAAGACCCCCAAATCCCTTCCCCCACCATATGTGAATGAGTATGTGGTACTTTGTACGCCTACTCATTCACCCCAAAAAAAGTGTCAAAATTATAAATAGCACACAGGTTTTTGATAAAGTCATTTATTAAAGCATCTCTTCTCCTTCCGATTTCTTCTCCCTCCGGTGATGTCTTCATCCTCTGGTTCTTCTCCCTCTGCTGATGTCTTCTCCCACTGCCGGTTCTCCTCTCTCCCCTGTCTTCTCCCACAGCCGGTTCTCCTCTCTGTGCAGCTGTTTATTAAATTACAATTTTCAGGAAAATATATAACAAAATGAATTTTAGTGCAAAACCACATTATATAAAACTAATTTTAGGTTAAAATATAAAATAATAGGTTGCATTAAGTAAATAGATACCAAACATTCCATGTCTTAAAATTGTGTGCGCCCTCAATATTGCCAAAAACAATGGTGCGCAAAAATCTCCATAGGTGTTGCTTTAAAAGCCTTTACAGCTCATCGGTTTACTGTTAGCTAGTAGCTCTTGTGCTAGAATTATTGTTCTCACTCTGCCGTTCATGGCGATGTGTCACATGTGTGGTGTGACTGTGGTTTACATGCGTGTGCAAACTCTGGGCTCGTCTTTGCTTTTGGGCAGGTGTGCTGGGATACGAGGGTTTCGGCACTTTTATTTTTTTCATAGATATATATTTAATTATAATTTTATTTGTTTTCAAATTTTTTTTCTTTTATTTTTAGATTTATTTTTACTTGATTGCTATCACAAGGGGTTAATAAACCCCTAAGTGATAGCATTAGGTAGATGACAGCAGAGGCGGATCCAGGGGGGAAGCAAAAAGTGCTAATTTTAAAGGCTAATATGCAATTTATTGTCATAAAAAGTGTTTAAGGACACTGGTCCTGCCCCTTGGGACGTGAATCAATGCAAAAAAAGTTTTAAAAAACAGTGATTTTAATAATGCTTAAAGTGAAACAATAATAGTGAAATATTCCTTTAAATATCGTGCCTTTCTATAGTATGCCTGTAAAGAGGCGCATTTTTCTTGTGTTTAGTCCCTGCACAAAATTACATTTCTACAGGAATAAAAGTCACTTAAAACTGCTTGCGGCTGTAATGTAATGTTACCCCCCCCCCCCCCCCCCCAGCCCATTACCAGGTCCTTTGGTTCTGGTACAGATATTAAGGTGAACCCCGCACCCAAATTTAAAAAAAAAAGGCGTGGGGCCCCCGGGCCCCCAGACCCTATATACTCTGAACAGCAGCAGTATTTGGAACAGGTACAGGTGTAGCTCCAACCAAAAAATCTATTTTGAAGCTTTTTGGATAATATAGGGAAGGGTTATCATCACCCCTGTAACATTTGTTTTGCTGTTAAGAAGATTTCACCTCATTTTCATTATTTAACTCGTGGATGAATGGCCAGATTCCCAGGGAGACGCCAGAGAGTGACACATGGGCTTAACACTGTGAACTGTGAAGGCTGGTTTCCCCCAGTAGGGGTATGGATCCTTTTGGGAGGGGCATACCAAGTAGAGGCAGCTCTTACCTTAATAATCAGTTTATTTAGCACCATTCCATAGCGCAATCTCACTCTTAATTTTCTTTCATCCTTGATCATGAGCCACTGGTGTGGCAAAAAAAAAAACAAGCTCCCCTGACCTTGTCACGGTGCCATACTCACACAGGTACTCATCGATGGCCCTCTGCTGTGTGCGCAGCCGCTGCAGCATTGCAACGTTGAGTTCCACCTGGTGGGCATGTCACAAATGAGGCAGTTCTTGGGCAGGTTGCATTCTCTTTGAATGTCAGCCAGCCGAGCACTGGCATATGGCCGGCGGAAATGACCACAGCCTTTACTGGCCTGGTCCCTGTCGGAGGGCGGAGAGGAGGTTGGTGCCATTTTCGCATACAACCATTCCTGGCTGAAGCTGGCATGGCGTCAACCACCTCTGAGCCTGCCCCTGCAGAGCTGACAGAATCTCTGCCCCAGTGTGGCTCCTCCCCCCTAAGCAGACCAACTCAAGCACTGCATGGCATCTTTTTGCCTGAGTACTTGCGTAACCCCTTGAATATCTACGGAGCAGAGGTAGAGGCCATAGAGGAAGAAGAGTAGGGGGTGGACGAGAGAGCTGTGGCAGAATCACCACTAGTATTTTTTTTTTGAGGTGGAACAAGCTCCAACAATACTGAACCCTGTCCTGCATCCCTCCCAGCTGCCAGCAGATTGGCTGCAAGTACTTTGGACACCTATTTCTATATACCTTCATTCCTCTCAGTGCAGGTGTCTGAAAGGACTGGAGGTAATAGTGGGGTTTGCGATCCCAGCTGATGAGGAGCAAGGAGAGGTCCACCTTGTTCTTTGATGTGGGTCTTTTAAGTGCTGTTGGCAATGGACTGCATTGGAGGTCGTCATATGTCTGTTCAAGCAAGTGGTGCCCAAGTGGCTACTGTTTTGGCCATGCTTGATATGCTTCAGACATATGTTGCAAACAGCAACAGTGTGATCTGCTGAAAACGTGTCAAAAAAGGCCCACACCAAAGAACTTTTCAAAATATGTGGGGAGTCAGCAGCGCCCTGCACCTGCTTAGCTCTGTGGTGTGATGCAATAGGGTGGCTGCCCTTAAACTGCCCCCTGGAGGGCATTCTGCCTTGGAGATGTGCCTCCTTCTCCTCCTCTCTTTTATCAGACACCCAAGTAGAGTCAGAGACCTCATCATCCTCTCCCTCCTCGTCACTGGAGCAAACTTTCTCAGTATGCTGCAGCTGGGGGAACATTACTGCCGGTTCTTGACCTTCTTGGGCACACCCTCTCTCTAGATTCACATTACTCCCTTCCTCAACCTGAGTACTATCATCGGAGCCTTCAAATCGCTGCGTATCCTGCAGCATGTACCTGACACTGTGGTCGAATAATTTGGGGGACTCCTCCGTGCATGATGGCGGGGCTAGGGAAGGAGTGACTGTTGACATGGAGCCGATGGAATAGGCTGCTTTAGCAAGCTGCATTGGCAGACAAACTACTCTGAGCCTGGGTGACAGAGCATGAAGAGGGCTTTGCTATCCATTCCACCAACTCTTCTGCATGTTGTGGCTCAATAACATGGCCATCTGCAGAAAAAAAGGACAAGCATGCCCCATGTCCACATGCTGAGGATGCACCATGTCCATGACCAGCACTGTCAACTGTAGACACAGAGCCTGCTTGCCCTCTTTTAGTGGCCTGTGAGCGTCTGCCTCTCTAGAAAAACCACACTAGACTGTATTGTGTACTGTGTACACCACCAGGAAAGTAGTAGCAACTGCACTAGGGGTTCACGGTACTGTGTACACCAACAAAAGTGTAATAGCTATGGGTATACTGTATGTATTGTGTACACCACCAGGAAAGTAGTAGCGACTGCACTAGGGGTGCACGGTACTGTGTACACCAACAGAAGTTTAATAACAACTATGGGTGCACTGTATGTATTGTGTACACCACCAGGAAAGTAGTAACAACTGCACCAGGGATGCACGGTACTGTGTACACCAACAGAAATGTAATAACAACTATGGGTGTACTGTATTGTGTACACCACCAGAAAAGTAGTAGCAACTGCACTATGGGTGCACAGTACTTTATACTGAATATTAGAGTATATTAGTATACTCTAAGTATATTCTAAGTATGTTAGAAACAGTACACCAGGAACGGCCTGAAGTGAGATATAGTGTATATGTGTATATATATATATATATATATATATATATATATATATATATATATATATATATATATATATATATATATATATATATATATGAGACTATGTGTATATTTGTCAGGGCTGGCTTAGCCCTTCCTTCTCTGGGCTGGCTGCTCAGCTGTCGGCTAATTGCCAGCTCTCATCTCTCTCCACAGTTACCAGCTGTTCCTGATCATGCTTGTCTGACCTGCCTACTTAAAGCTGTCCAGCTCACTTCACCTCTGCCTTCGCCTTGGTCACATCACAAGAAACCATCTCCTGCGGGTCTGTTTAAAGACTGGCATGCTGACATCCCTTCTGGCTCCTTAGCCTGCTTGCTGTTGCTCTACTTGGATCCCTGACTTCTGGCATGGCTGATTACCCGATCTGGTTATTGAACTCTGGCCTGGCTGACTACTCGATCCGGTTACTGGACTCTGGCTATGCTTTTGCCCCGTACACACGAGAGGACTTATGTCCGACAGACTTCCAAAGGAGTTCCGCCGGAGTTCCGCCGGAGTTCTGACAGACTTTTCGGCCGAACGGACTTGGCCACACACGATCACACTAAACTCCGACGGATTCGAACGTGATGACGTACGACCCGACTCGAATAAGGAAGTTCATAGCCAGTAGCCAATAGCTGCCCTAGCGTCGGTTTTAGTCCGTCGGAGTAGCATACACACGAGCGGATTTTTCGAAGGGGACCGGGTCCGGCGGAGTTCCGTCGGGAAAATTTGAAGCATGCTTCATTTCTAAAGTCCGTCAGACTTTTGCGAAGCTAAAGTCCGTTGCAGCCCACACACGATCGGATAGTCTGACGGACTCGGTCTGACGGACTTTGGATGTTGAAAAGTCCGCTCGTGTGTACGGGGCTTTTCACTATGCTTTTTCTATTTACCTTTTTTGTTTTTATTTAATAAACAAGTGTGATTTAATTGTACTTCTGTCTCAGTCAGATTCATGGTTTTTGATAGTAGGCAAAGGCCATAAATTCAGAAGATACAGTCAATCCACATGTTGGTAATATTTTTTCCAGATTGGATGAGCAAGATCACCGCTTGGATCAGTTTGCTATGGCGTTACAAATGCTCCTGAGTTGCATGGCTCACCTGGAATCCCCCACGGTGGCTGATCCAGTACAACCTGAGTTGCAGGCCATCCCTGCTGCTGTGCCAGTCTCTGTGCAGGCATCCGCCTTGAGTATTACCTCTGTAAGAGGTATGTCTGGTTCCGCTCCACTTCCCCAGTGATTTGGGGGCGATCCAGTTCAATGCAGATGGTTTCTCAATCAGGTTGAGATATAATTCGAGATGCTGCCCCAGGCGTTTCCCATGGAGAGAAGCAAAGTAGGTTTTGTGATATCTTTGCTTTCTTGGCCTGGGCTAACCCTCTATGGGAGACACAAAAACCTGTTGTCTTGAGTTACCCTGAGTTTGTGGCCTCCTTTAAAAGGGTATTTGACGTTCCCCGCACGCTCTGCTTCTGCTGCCAAGTGCCTCATGTCCATCAAACAGAGTACGAGAACTGTTGCCGACTACGCCGTTGAATTCCTTACTCTGGCAGCAGAGGTTGCTTGGAACAAGGAGGCCCTTGTGGCGGCTTTATTTTTCATGGTCTCTCAGATTCCATCAAGGATGAGATAGCAGCCCGAGATATACCCACTGAGCTGGAGAGCTTGATCTCGTTTGCCTTCCTCATTGACTCCAGACTCAGAGAAAGACTTTCTCTTAAGGAGCGCTTGTGGAAGCCTCCTGTGCGTTTGCCTCCGAGATTTGTAGTCCCACCCATGCCTCCCTCACCTCCCATGCCTCCTGGTACCGAGTTGGTCCATGAAGATGAACCCATGCACCTGGGCTTTACGCATCTCTCTGCGGATGAGAGAGCCTTTAGGAGGAGGGAGAGATTGTGCCTTTATTGTGGCCAGGCAGGTCACTTTTTGAAATCTTGTCCTTCCCTTCCAGGGAACGCCCGAACCTTGAGGTCCTGTCATGGACAGACCTTAGGTGCCATTGTTTCATCCCCAGTTATCCAGAAGGATAAGTCACTGGTTTCGGTCACCCTTTCTTGGGCTGAGTCGTCCATCAAGATACAGGCTCTAATCGACTGTTCATTGAGGCTGCATTTGTTTCAAAGCACTCAATTCCGCTGCAGCTGTGTGACACTCCACTTGCCATTGAGGCTCTTGACGGGAGACCTTTACAGCCTGCCCATGTAACTCATGAGACGGTTCTGTTGTCCATGGCTGTAGGGGCTCTTCACCATGAGATAATACAATTCCATGTTATTTCCTCACCCAGGTTTCCGCTGGTTATTGGTTATCCTTGGTTACAGAGGCACAACCCCTCTTTTGATTGGCTCCGTGCTGAGGTTCTCTCCTGGTCACCGCAATGCAGTGAGACATGCTTCCTGAAGGTATCCAAGGTCCTGTGTACCTCTTCACTCCCCTCCCTGCCGGAGGAGTACTGCGATTTTAGCGATTTCATTGATAAAGTTCAAGATGGTAGTTTGCCTCCACACCGGTCTTATGATTGCGCAATTGACCTTCAACCTGGTGCCATACCTCCTCGTGGCCAGTTTACCCTTTGTCGGTCTTGGAGGATAAGGCCATGGTGGAGTATGTTGCTGATGCACTTTCTCGAGGTTTCAAACCGCAAATCCTCGTCTCCTGCTGGTGCTGGTTTCTTCTTTGTGAAGAAGAAGAGCGGTGAACTGAGACCTTGTATAGATTATAGGGGTCTCAATCGTGTCACGATTAAGAATGCCTACCCGATTCCATTGATTACAGAGTTATTTGACCGCCTCAAGGGAGCAACGGTTTTCACAAAGCTTGACTTGAGAGGGACATACAATCTCGTGTGCATTAAGGAGGGCGACGAGTGGAAAACTGCGTTTAATACCAGAACAGGCCATTATGAATACCTGGTAATGCCTTTTGGCCTTTGTAACGCCCTGGCAGTTTTCCAGGAATTTATTAACAATGTCCTCCGAGATTTGTTCCAGTTATGTGTGGTGGTTTATCTCGATGATATCCTCATATTTTCCAAGTCCCTGGAGAGCCACCACACAGATGTCTGTTGTGTGCTTCAGAATATTAGAGAGAACAATCTCTATTGTTAACTGGAGAAGTGCGAGTTCCATCGTGAACAGGTTACATTCCTGGGCTATGTCATTTCCACTGCTGGTTTTTCGATGGACCCAGAGAAACTTTCGGCAGTCCTACAGTGGCCTCGACCCCTGGGTTTACGTCCTCTGCAGCGTTTCCTGGGTTTTGCCAACTACTATCGGAAGTTTATTCGTAACTTCTTGTCTCTGGTCAAGCCCTTGACTGATATGAACAGAAAGGACGGTAACCCATAGAGTTGGTCTCCGGAGTCCATTAAGGCCTTTGAGACTCTCAAGGCTGCCTTTGTTTCTGCTCCTGTGTCGGCGCATCCTACGTTGCCTTTTATCCTAGAAGTTGATGCTTCTGAGACTGGATTTAGCGCCCTTCTCTCTCAACGTCCTGACTCTAAGAGAGCTATGTGGCCATCTGTGTGGCTACTTTTCCAAGAAATTGTCAACTGTTGAGTGCAATTATGAGATTAGTGACAGAGAGCTGTTGGTGATCATTTTAGCCCTGAAAGAATGGAGACATCTCTTTGAAGGTACCACTGTGTCTGTCCTTATTCTTACTGACCATAAGAATCTTACATTCTTGTCTGAGACTAAGCGACTCTCTCCCAGAAGGGTGCGATGGGCTCTTTTCTTGTCAAGCTTTAATTACATTGTCTCATTCTTACCCGGTACTAAGAATGTAAGGGCTGATGCCTTGTCATGACAATTTTCCTCCACTTCCGAGTCGGAGTCTGTTCCGGTTCCTATGATTCCTCCTGATCGTATCTTGGCTACAGTTCGCAACAGTCTTACTTCTCCTTTGGGTGACAAAATTCTTGCGGCTCAGGTCCATGCTCCTCCTAAGAAACCTTGTGACCGCTGCTTTGTCCCAGAGAGTCTCCATACTGCTGTGCTCCAGACTTACCATTCTCCCAAGGCAGCTGGCCATTCTGGGAAGAATCAACTCATTTGGGCCATTTCCCAACAATTATGGTGGCCTAGTCTACGGGCTGATGTTACTGCCTTCGTAGCTGCCTGTCCCGTGTGTGCTCAGAGTAAGACTCCACGACACCTTTCAGTGGGCTTCCTACAACCCATACCCAATGGAGAGAGGCCCTGGACTCACCTGTCAATGGATTTCATTGTGGAGTTGCCCAACTCCCAAGGCAACACTGTTATCCTTATGGTAGTTGACCGGTTCTGAAAGATGTGTCATTGTATTCCACTTAAGAAGTTGCCTACCTCTAAGGAACTGGCTTCCATTTTTGCTCGGGAGATCTTTCGCTTACATGGGCTACCCAAGGTGATTGTCTTGGACAGGGGCAGTCAGTTTGTCTCCCGGTTCTGGCGAGCCTTTTGTGCACAGTTGGAAATCCAGCTTGTGGTCTCTTCTGCGTATCACCCGCAGTCTAATGGAGTCACAGAGCAAGCCAATCAGTCCTTGGAGCAATTATTACATTGCTATATTTCTGACCACCATAACAACTGGTCAGACCTATTATCATGGGCAGAGTTTGCTCACAACAGTGCCTTGAATTCTGCCTCCCGATTGTCTCAATTTATGGCGAATTATGGTTTCCAACCTTTCATGTTGCCTGACTCGTTTGTTCCGCAGAGTATTACTGCGTTAGAGGAGCATCTCCCTGGTCTTCATTCCACTTGGTTACAAGTCTAGGAGGCTTTGCGTCATGCTAATGATAGGTACAGACTCCATGCTGACCGCAGACGCCTGCCTGCGCCTTCCTACCAGGTTGGGGACAGGGTCTGGCTGTCATCTCACAACCTCCGGCTTTGTGTTCCCTCACTGAAGTTTGCACCTCAGTTTATTGGGCCTTTTCGTACCCTTCGCAGGATTAACCCAGTGGCTTACGCGTTGGACCTTCTTCCTAGTATGCGCATCTCAAATGTGTTTCATGTCTCCTTATTGAAACCGTTGGTCTATACCCGATTTACCACCTCAGTGCCACGCCCTCACCCTATTCAGGTTGAGAACCATGAGGAGTATGAGGTACAATCCATTGTTGACTCCCGTAGGTTCCGTGGGTGCATACAGTACCTGGTGCATTGGAAGGGGTACAGTCCGGAGGAACGCTCCTGGGTTTCATCCTCGAACGTACATGCCCCTGTCCTCCTTCACGAGTTCCATAGACGGTTTCCCCTCAAGCCCGGTGGCCCTCCGAGGGAGAGGGGTCATTGAGGAGGGGGTACTGTCAGGGCTGGCTTAGCCCTTCCTTCTCTGGGCTGGCTGCTCAGCTGACGGCTAATTGCCAGCTCTCATCTCTTTCCACAGTTACCAGCTGTTTCTGATCATGCTTGTCTGACCTGCCTACTTAAAGCTGTCCTGCTCACTTCACCTCTGCCTTCGCCTTGGTCACATCACAAGAAACCATCTCCTGCGGGTCTGTTTAAAGACTGGCTTGTTGACATCCCTTCTGGCTCCTTATCCTGCTTGCTGTTGCTCTACTTGGATCCCTGACTTCTGGCCTGGCTGATTACCCGATCTGGTTATTGAACTCTGGCCTAGCTGACTACTCGATCCGGTTACTGGACTCTGGCTATACTTTGACTACACTTTTTCTATTTAACTTTTTATTTTTATTTAATAAACAAGTGTGATTTAATTGTACGTATATATATATATATATACTTATATATATATATATATATATATATATATATATATATATATATTAGAAACAGTACACCAGGAATGGACTGCAGTCAGATCTAGCTAAACTGGATACGGTGGCTATATATATATATATTTATATATATATATATATATATATATACATCTATACAAGACTATCTGTAAATATATATTAAATACACTGCAGCTAACTGAATTATCTGCCTGCCTGCCTGCTCAATCTAAATGAGACTTTCTCTTCATCCATGTCAACAACACACTACACGAGGCTGACGTGCAGGCAGCCTTATATAGTGTGGGGCATGGACTTAGTCCCCCTGAGCCATGATTGGCGAAAGGCACCCTGCCTTTGGCCAATTATGGCTCTCTTAGCTGAGGGTGCTTTGATTGGCCAAAGCATGCAAGTCACCGTGCATGATTTGGCCAGTCATCATTCAGCAATGCACTGCGCTCCTGCAGTGCATTATGGGCCATTACGTGCTGCTCAAATTTGGCGCGAATGGCCCAAAATGTTCGGTTTTCGATGAACGGGTGACTAGCTAATGTTCGAGTCAAACTCATGTTCACCCAAACAGAAAGCTCTTCCCTAGAAATCAGACACCTTTGGGCAGACGCATTGTTAGTCTGGGTAGAAGGTAATGTTAGACTAGACTGGACTTGACTAATGAATTAAATCTGAATTCCTGATAATACTTTATAAGCAGTTACAGCAAACAGTGTTTTTCCTTTTTGGATTAAGGTTTTACATAAATGAATAAAAGCTGACCATTGTAAAGCACCCTGTCAGTAATTTGTCTCAATTGCTACTTTTCTGGAAAGCTTGGCCTGTTAAAGTAAGTTTAAAAAAAACAGACTTACTGGCTGGATCACCAGGTGAAAATGAAAGGAAAAAAAGCCTAAAAAAATAAAACAAATGCAGCCATCACATCTAAGAATTGGTAAGCTGCAACTCGATAAATGTTTGTTTTTGGGTTCAATCCCACCTTATAGGGGTTGTAAACCCTCATGGTTTTTCACCTTAATGCATTCTATACATTAAGGTGAAAAACCTTCTCTCTGCATTTCACATCCCCTTTGTCCCTAGTGGTCTGTCCAGTGTCCTGCATGCAGTTTTATATTATAAAGACTGTTCTTTATGCCTGGAAACTGGAGATTGTCCATAGCAACCAAAACTGTCCCTTTACATCAAAAAATGATTTTAGACCAAGTAGAAAACAGCGATAATAAATTAGAATCACTCGCAGAATTGAGGGATATCGATTTGTGGGGAGATCCATCATCAAATATTGAAAAGTAATGACAGTGACAAATCTGCAACTGAGCAAATTTCAGTGTTTTTGATTTGATTATATTATTGAATAATTTTTATTATTGTTATATTATTATTTGGTATAATTATTTATAGTTATTTATTATATTATAATTTATGATTTCATTTTTCAAACTTTATCATACCCGGGATGTCTGCTAGACTCTGGTTTGGACAGATATAAGTGAGTTATTTCTAAGAATTACAGGACTACAATATAAAACACCAAATTTTCATGCAAAATAATTGTACCGCTTTGTGCACCTAAAATCCAAAATAATCATACCGCCAGGGAGGTTAAAGGCATGATAAATATAAAAGGACTTTATATACTAAAAAAAATCTGGGCTGGCCAAATTTCGATCCATGTAAGGGCAAGCTGGTTGTACTAAAGTGTATTTATCAATTGCATTGTGTACAACCAGCATGTGGGGTTTTTCCCAAATGATTGGTTCCCCCAGCTCTGTGTTCTGCCGACAGGGGAAGTCTACCCATGCTTCCCACCAGCAGAACACAATAGTACTGCAGGAGGGACTCCCCCATCAACAATTACTGTCTTGATGAAGAAATCAAGCAATTTTCATTCTGTCCACCCATGGTGGAGAGAAAAAAAATTGCATAATTTACTGCCTGCCTAAGGGGGTTAAATTCAGACCTCAACTCACCATTACAAGTAAAGAAAGGAAAAAAACTGACAATACACTGATCAAATAGGAAAGAGGGCACTCACAGAAAGAGTTTAAAGAGGCACTCTAAATTTAATAAATTACAAAGCTCTACAGAAAGAATACATTTAAGTTCATCTCATAAATGTAGGAGATGCTACCTTTCATGGGAATCTCTATGTCTTAATAAGGTATAGGGAGAAGAAACACTGCCAGTGGAAAGAAATGCATGTATCTTATGCTCATTGCTTAACATAGTAGACTCTTTGGATTGTAGAAACTATACAAAAATATTCATGCTAAATTCTGCATATAAATATCCCTCTAATATTATAGATGTCTGACTAAAGCCACTGTACATAGAGGAGTAACTAGAAGAATACCAAACAGGTTTTTACGGCTTGAAGGTCAATGACAGATCAGATATTTTCTTTGAGGCAAATACATGAAAAAATCCATGAGCATGAAATAGAAGTACATTGCCTCTCAATTTTACAACAACATTTTATTTTATCATTTGAAAACATTTGTATATAGCCAGAATCAGGATGATTAATCTTAACATAATAGGTAGTACAGCTCACATGAAATCATGGCGATGCATTGCATATATGTTCTATAGTGTGCTATAAAGTATATTTTCAGAGAGGGATGCATACAAAGTACAGGTGACAACTTATCAATCAAACGCAGGTATGGGGGTAACCTTATGATATTTGTGTTGTAAAATCTAATGATGCACTAACCATGCGTTCCTGTCATTGGATAGAGCAGAAAACAGAATGGGTTTTGTGGTCAGCCAAGAGAAAAGACCAAGAACCTAGAGGTAATGAAAATGGCAAGATGGAGTTTGCATATTCTGCCTGTACTTGAATGGTTTCTTTAGGGTCCTCTGGTTTCCTCCCACACTCCACCAACATTCTGGTAGTTTAATTGGCACCTGTCTAAAAATTTCTAAATTGGCCTTATAATGTGTGTGTGTTTGCTTGCAAGTGAAACAGGGATCTTGGATTATAAGCTTCTTGAGGACAGGGACTGATGTGAATGTACAGTATATAAAGCACTGCATTGCCATCTAAATTCCTGTAATAAATAAAACAAAACATGATACTTCTGTAGGGAGGGGAATATAAATTAGAACAAGTAACGGTTTTCTCTTTACCTTGGTACTTTTGTAAAAGAAATATGTTTTTTGCAAGTAGATGTAGTTATGTCCTCTGTAAACAGGTTGAATCCCATCTTCTGTTGTGTAAATCCCTTGTAAGACTGGTTATAATGTAAAATGTAAGAGACCCTGACATGCACATAAGGAAAGGCTCAGCATATTTGAAAGGAAGGTGCTAAAACAGGATTTCTCAACTGGGGTTCCTCCAGATGTAGCTAGGGGTTTCTTTAGCAATAAGCAATTACTGCCTATAAGATACATTTCCACTGACACCATTGATAATTTTAGCTATCTGCAAGGGGGTCATTCTTCCTTAAGACCACAAGTGTAAGGAGCATTCTTCCCACTGACTATCACCCTAAAATATCTTGAGTTGTAGATATAATCATTTTTAGCAGGGGTTCCTTGAGACTGGAAAGTTATTTAGAGGGTATGATAATTATATGAAATCAGTAAGGATTCAAAGATGATAATATTCAGGAGATGAGCTGTGGTCAAGCATAGAGAAGAATAGAAGAAGGTGCTTCACAAAGGCACAATTGTTGCACTTCCAAAGGTGAAGACAATGAACAGGCTTTTTATTTGACATTTTTGAAAACCCATACCAATAGAAAATATGAACCAAACCTTTTAAAGCAGTCCTGTTATCATATGGAACTTGCTCGTGTTTGCTGCCTAATAATTTTCAAAGATGAAAACAGTCCAGATAAACTTTTGTTCTTGTTTTTAATTTTCTTTTTTTTTTAGGATAGAGGGGAAAATGGTTAGTGATTGTATGCTGACTTTGACTTCCACTATGTCTCACGGGCACTTGGTATGCTTTAAGGACCTCTGGTGTAGGAATATATTTCTGAAGTGTAGAATTCCTACAGAGTTCTCCTCACAAAGTCAACTTCAGTTTCTAGTTTTCAGCTTTAGCTGTCCGATTAGCTCGTGACTGCCAAGTAAATCTTCCTGGGAGTCGGAAAGCACTGATTCCATTGCCTGCTTCGTGATTAAATATTCCATTTTTTTGACATGAGGATTTTCTGGTGAAGAAAACCTGACCACTGCTATCAGCACCTCGTCATATCTCCATCCTGCTTCCCTCGGGCAAGACAGACACTCTATAAAACCTGGTGCTTAGAAAGGAAAGCAAGCTGGGCTGATTTACATTTAACCACTTGTGGCACACTGATATTGTGTCTGTGTTTCTTGAGAAGAGCCATCTAAAATTGTATCTATACAAAGCAATCTTAATACTGTGCAAGTTCTCTGTTATCCTCATATAGTGGTTGTTTTCTGTCCAATAGTATTTTAATGTTTTAAAGGCAACAGGTGCAGAGCCAGTAAAAGCACAGTAGACATGAATATGGCATGTAGACCGTATAGTTATTGGTCTTGCTGCATAACTTAATTAATTTAATTGCTGCTTATCTTTCTAGAAATGTAAACCTTTTAAAACTTTAGAATTTGAATTAAAAAAAGTACATCAGATGAAGCTTAAGTGCCGGATGGACTAAAGTTTGTTGAATTAAACGTGTACATATTTTCATAAAAATGCTAAACGTATAGCACCTAGAAGTCCTAAGGGGTCAGATTATCTTTATTTATTCCTCACTATTGATTCACAACTTTGACTATGATGAGCAGCCTCAGTAACCTGAGGATGGGGAAGGTCCCTAGCATGACCTTCCTAGCTGTTGAGTGTATTTGCATAATAGCATACCCAAGGTTCTGCGGCACACATGAAGATTTGTAGAGGTATACACAGGAATATCTAAATTTCTGAATTTTACCCACAATACTAGTTCAGTACTTAAAAATTAGGGTTGAAATTTCTTTAAAGCACATGTCACATGGTCATACAAATTAAAAGAGCAGGTGTTCTCCTTCTACTAGGCCTTAGGGTTCCACATCATCGTCAAGGGCTTATAACTATTAGCCCTTGTACACACGGTCGGACATTCCGACGGACAATGTCCGATAGGACTGTGTCGTCGGATAATCTGACAGTGTGTGGGCTCCATCGGACTGTTTCTGTCGGAGTATCCAACGGACCAAGTTTTCCAGCTGGGCTATAAAATTTTCCGACAACATGATCCACACATGCTTAGATTCCTAGACCAAAGCTATTGGCTACTAGCCTGAACGTACTCCTGTCCTAACGAAATAACGTCATCATGTTAAGTACGATTGGATTTTTTCTGACAACTTTGTCCGACTGTGTGTATTCTACAGTTTCGGATAAAATCCGTCTGACAAAATCCGACGGATTTGGTTGTCGGAATGTCCGACCGTGTGTACAAGGGCTTATAAGGCAGTTCTCAAACCAAAGGCTTGTGGTTGTTGTTTCAGGCAAGATATAAAAAATAAAGAACAAAGAGAGCCACAAGTAAAAAATCTTGTATTAATAAGAAGTCTATTAACAAGCCAAGACATTGCAGGATACCTTGTTCTGGACTTTAAATAAAACAATGTATTATATATGGATTCCAATTCCTTACACAAAACCAAAACATATATATATATATATATATATATATATATATATATATATATATATATATAGAGAGAGAGAGAGAGAGAGAGAGAGAGAGAGAGCGAGAGAGAGAGAAACATCCCTAAAGAACAAACATTAAAGTGACAATAAACTATTTAAAAAAAAAATATTCCATTAAAGTATGTATTCTTAAAAAAAGTAAGGTATTTTCTATTGCTTTAATGCTGCATACAGACGTCCAGCAGTAAAGGTCAGATGGAATCATTTCATCTAATATTCCGATCGTGTGTGGGCTTCAGCGGACTTTCTGATGGACCTAGAAATAGAACATGTCTTAAATCTTTCTGACGGAATCAATTCCTATCAGGAAAACCATTCGTCTGTATGCTAGTCCGATGGACCAAATACGACGCAAGGGCAGCTATTGGCTACTGGCTATTGAACTTCCTTTTCTAGTCCCTTTGTACTACATTCGAATCAAACTGACTTTGGTGTGATCATGTGTAGGCAAGTCTGTTTGGTCGGAACCTCCTTCGGAAAGACCGTCAGAGTTTATTCTGATGGAAAGTACGTGGCATTAGTCTCCTCCAAATGTCCAAATTCCTTTTTTTCTTTCTTTTTTTTTTTTGCTGCTGTGATCTAACTTCCTGTTAGAGGGTCATTCTCTATGATCCCACTGTAATTATGACCGTCGATATCCACTCCCGGACTAGGAAATCTAGACTGTGGGATGTGTAGTGTGCATAGAGCAGTTCACATGACTTTAACTAACGTGCCTTTGTGTTTTAGCAAATGGAACTAAGAGGGGAAAAGAGAGGTTTGGGAGGATGGATGATGTTACAAAAACGCAAAAATAACACAGTAAGAAACCCTTTCATACAAAAGAGATTACAGCGTAATTAAATAGTGGATGTGTATGAATTATTTTTGAAAATTAAGGATATTTAGTGTCACTAAATCATATTTTAACTGCTTCTGCCTGGTTGTTGTATAGAGGCCGTACAGGAGCTCTCATGTGCGACCTTGGGGGCACGCAGCAGCACAATCTGTGAACTTTGTGTCTCCTGGACTCAGCACATCACAGATTGGGATACAGAGCCAATGAAATTAACCCTATACCATGTGAACGCTGTGACCAATCACAGTGATCACAAATGTAAACACAGGCTGTCTGTGACAGCCATATACTCTCCTTCCTCTTACACAGAGACTCCGTGTGAGAGGGAGAACAATCTGTGCCAGTTCAGTGAGTTTAACAGGGAGCAACTCTGATTTACTGTGCTTTCATTGTGGAAAATGTTACAGACCAGTGCAGCCATCTGTCAGTGCCCTGATTCCAGCCACATTAATGTAACTGTCACATCAAAGCAACCATCTGCAGTCCCCTAATTGCAGCCACCTGCAGTGCCTGATTGCCACCACCGGTGCAACCATATATCAGTGCCCTGTTTGCAGCCACACAGTGTAACTATCTCACCAATGCAGCCATCTTCAGTGCCCTGATGGCAGCCACACCAGCGGCCATTCGCTGTGTTCCCAATTGCAGCCACATCTGTCTCAGTGTCACCAGTGCTACCAGTCACACCTGTACCATTGTCACTGCCATGTCCAAATAAAGTACACTAGCAAGGAGGCCTTCCAGATTCTGAGCATGACAGATGAAAGCAGCGGGGAACTCTCACTGTCAGATTTAGATTCTGTGCCTAGTACCTACAAAAAGAATGAGGTGTTCTTAACGGCAGCAGGCAACCACCAACAACACTGTACATCCTAATGAAGGGGTAAGCATCAGCAGCTCAGCAAACCTGAATGAGAGGCCAACTAGTGGGGTATCAAATCAGCCACAAAGGATTTGCGCCCATACTAGTGTCCCAGGTACACGTTCAAATCCTGTATGGCTACATTCAAATTCATCAGCACTTTTAATTCCCCCATGTACATCGCAGACAGGCATTCAGTCAGAAATCAAACAATTTACACCTATTTCGTTTTTTTTTTTATTATTACTGATGATTTATTTAGTTTAATTGTGGAACAATGCAATCTGTATGCCCAGCAGCACATTGCCCATAATCCAAATTCATTTTATGCCTGTTCATTTGAGTGGAAGTCCATCACAATTAATTAATTTAATGTCTTTCTTGAACTAAATATGGTACTCACAAAAAAAATGAACATTTTTAACTTTTGATTCACATACCCCAATCACCATATGCCACAGTATTCCTTTATTATGTCCTGGACACACTTCATAACAATTATGAGATTTATCCATTTTAGTGACCATTCCCTATGCCCTTCCTGAAATCACCCATAATACGACAAATGTTAAAAAAAAATCAGCCTCTCATCATTTTTTTCCCCCCAAAAATGTTCCATTATATTCCTGACAAATACATCTGTGTTTGAGTCCCTCATCCATTTCACAGGAGGCTGGCCATCAAACAGTATATCCCAAGTAAGCATGCCAGATACAGAGTAAATTATGCAAACTTTGTGAGTATGACATCTGGTTTTATGAAGGATTAGACAGCCAGCTGGTGCTCCCTAGATGCCCAGCCTGTATGGGGAGAAGTGGAAAAATTGTGTGGGGCTTTGTATCACCCCTATTCCATCAGGGACACCACCTCCACCTGCAGTACAGTGTAATAAAATCACAGGGGCTGCCCACAAAGACTAGTTGCCACAAAACAGAGGGGAGTTGGCCAGTTCATGGAATGAAGAAATTTTATATGTATTTCCTTTCCTTGATCCACAAAGACACCTCAGTGTAAAACCCAAGGAAAACATGGTCCAGTCCAAAAACCTGACTGCATACATGAATACAATCAGTCCATGAAAGGTGTATATTATAACAACCAAATGTTATACAAAAAGAAAAAAAATAGGTACTGCTCAGGTAGAGAGGTAAAGTCCAATTAGACCGCTGTGAGTACAGTCAGGAACAGGGAGCTCATTTTAGCTCCAAGCTGCAGCAATGTCAAAGGAAAAGCTCCATAAGCTGCACATCATGAAGCAGACCCATGTGCAGAAAGTGAGATGAATGGCAGCCTCAGCCAGGCCACACCCTCAATGCATTTTGCTCCATCCCATAGTTATCTATGTACAATGTGCATTAAGGCTTAATTAAAATGTCCACTGTACACGTAAAAGGATTCCACCACCACTACTATGTTATAAGTCCAATGTATAACATATATCCTAAAATATTTTGATTGATTTTTCACCTATGTGATCACTCTTTGGTGAATTCCACCACCAAGCACTCTCAGCACCCACACCTGTAGTAGATCACTGCGCGTTTTCCCCTTTAAGGGATCTCATAAGCCACTCCGGTACCTCTTCCTTCCTCAGCATACCTCCTGCAATATGGTTACTGAAATGGGACCAGCCAGGAAATTGTTTCACCATCCTAAACCTCTCAAAAGGAATAGAGAGCTAGACAAAGCGTTTTCCTCTTAATAATTATAAATAATTTTTAAAATAAATCTAAAATGCACTCACAATGTTGGCGCACTAATCCATAGTAGTACACCACCTTAAAAGTAACTTCAAGTACTTACAGGTACATGTCCCCGTTAAGGGTAAGGCTACAGTATCACCCTTAGCTTGTATCTGGCCACTCCTTCCTAGTGACGTGATGGTGTCACTAAGCTCCGCCCTGACACATTTTGGTGACTTATTCCACAGGAACCTTTGGCTTTGAAGTGTTTTTGTTTTGTATTACACAGGTCTGGTATAGTAAAAGTAGTTTTAACTGACACAATAGCGGAAAATCACTTACATCAAAGGTAATAATGAAGCATTTGTACCAGGATAATTGGGATAGCAGTCAGTGGTGTAAAAATTATCATCTGCAGTAGCCAAGCAAGGCAATGTATTTTGGGGCTTTGCCACATTTCTTAAGGGGGCCATGTTCTGAAATGCATTGTCTTGCTTGGCCAACAATCCTAAAGCCTTAACGACCAGGAAATTGGAGCCCCCTGTGGATGCTGACTATTTACACCTTTTAAAGCGGTTCTCCACCCTAAAGGGGAAGTTCCGCTAATCTGATCCCTCCCCCCCTCCGGTGCCACAATCAGCACCTTTCAGGGGGGAGGGGTGCAGTTACCTGGATAATCCAGGTATCTGCACCCACTTCCAGGACAGACCCCTGCAGACGCCCCCCCCCCCCCGTTGTGTTCTGGGAAACACACAGTTCCCAGGACACAGCGGGGGCCAGAAGAGTCGCACAGCAAGACTCGCGTATGCGCAGTAGGGAGCCGGGCAGTGAAGCCTCAACGCTTCACTTCCCGATTCCCTGACAGAGGATGGCGGCGGGGGCAGCAGAGAGACGAGCGATCGCTCGTCATCTGTCGACCGACATCGCTGCACCCTGGGACAGGTAAGTGTGATTTTATTAAAAGTCAGCAGCTGCAATATTAGTAGCTGCTGGCTTTTAATATTTTTTTTTAGGTGCGGAACCGCTTTAAGTGGGTTCTACTAGGAACAAACAGTGCCAGCAAGCTGCTGGATTCAACTCTGTTCAGAGTTGCATCTGATCTTTGGCTCCTATCCTTATTGTTCTGGTACAAGTGCTTGAGTAGTAACTTTTAATTTAAATGATTTTATGCTGTTATGTATATTAAAACTACTTTAACTACACCAGAACTGCACCCTTCTAAGTCCTTATTCACAGGGATGTACCCCTTTCACATGGGAGGCATTTTTCAGGTTCTTTAGCGCTAAAAATAGTGCATATAAAGTGCCTGAAAAATGCCTCATCTGCAATCCCAATGTGAAACCCCGAGTGCTTTCACACTTGGGTGCTGCGCTAGCAGGGCATCAAAAAAAAGTCCTGCAAGCAGCTTCTTTGAGGCTTCTTTTGAAATCAATGGGCAGCACCGCCGAAAAGCCTGCAAAGCACCGGGGGTTAATAGTGCTCCACTAGTGGCTGTCATTGTGAAAGGGCTCTTAAGCATACACCTGTGTGAGGGCTGTGTTTGCCCTCATGGGATGCCCTGGTGTTTCATGCATCTTCATGCAGGCAGTCCCATTCATGTAAATTTTGATGCAGTAGCTGCATGGACACAGCCGCTGCTCTGAATTTGACATCTGTGTGGATGCGTGTCCCTGAACTCCCACTGTCTGTGTTAAAAAAATGCACCCACATAGATGTCATATTAGGAGCAGCAGTTGTGTCTGTGCACTGCAGCACCCCTCACATGGGTGTATGCTTAATCACTTAAGGACCGCCGCATGCCAATGTACGTCATCAGAATGGCATGTACAGGCACAAGCACGTACATGTACGTGCTTGCCTTCCAGCGGGTGGGGGGTCCGATCGGACCCCCTCTTGCTGGATGCGGCGGTCTGTTTCGCTTCAGGAGCGATCGGGAAAGAGGGGATGGCCGTTGGTTTTTGGCCATCCCCTCTCGATCGCTCCTGGCGAATGAGAAGCTTCCCCCGCTGTGTATAGTAAACACAGGCAGGGAGGAAGTGATGTCATTCTCCTCGGGGCGGTTTTTTTGACCAGACTACAAGGAGAAGAGTGAAAGTAAGTGTGCACCAACACTATACTGACATGTATTCACACATAGGCACACAACCCCCCCCCGATCACCCCCCCCGATCGCCCCTCGATCCCCCCCTCCCCCTCCCAGTCACAGTGTCACTGATTTCAGTGATCATTTATTTTCTGATCACTGCATTCAGTGTCAGTTGTAAAAATAAAAACTGTCAGGGCAGTTAGTGTCAGGTCCAGGGTAGCCCCCTACCACCCCCCAATAAAGGTTTAACCCCCTGATTGCCCCTAGAGTTAACCCTTTCACCCCCTTTTGCCAGTGTCACTAAGCGATCGTTTTTCTGATTGCTGCATTAGTGTCACTGGTGTCGCTAGGTAGCTAGTTCTTTTTTCGGTTCACCGCCAGGTTTTTATAGCGCTAGGTACCCCGATATACTACCCAATAATGGTTTTAACTCCCCGATTGCCCCTAGTTAACCCTTTCACCAGCGATCACCGTATAAGTGCCACTGGTGATGCTGGTTAGCCAGTTAGTTATTTAGGTTCCCCATCAGGTTTTTATATAGCGCCAGGGACCTCCATTCACTACCTAATAAAGATTTTAACCCCCTGATTGCCCCTAGTTAACCCTTTCACCAGTGATCACCGTATAAGTGGTGACTCTGGTTAGTTTGCTTTTTATAGCATCAGAGCACCCACCATTTATTACCCAATAAAGGTTTAACCCCCTGATCACCCGGCGGGTGATATCAATTAGGTTTTAGGGTCAGGGTCTGCGTCGCCCCAGGCAGCGCTAGGTTAGTGCCAGTACCGCTAACACCCACGTGCAAAGCATACACCTCCCGTAGTGGTATAGAATCTGAACAGATCAATATCTGATCTGATCAGATCTATACTAGCGTCCCCAGCAGTTTAGGGTTCCAAAAAAACGCATTGTTAGCGGGATCTGCCCAGATACCTGCTAGCACCTGTGTTTTGCCCCTTCGCCCAGTCCACCCAAGTGCAGTATCAATCGATCACTGTCACTTACAAAACACTAAACACATAACTGCAGCGTTCGCAGAGTCAGGCCTGATCCCTGCGATCGCTAACAGGTTTTTTTTGGTAGCGTTTTATATTTAAATCCGGAAGGCAGTGCTTGGTTTTCGGGGTCCCGTACGTGGCTAGACTCCCAAAAAGTCCCCCGCATGTGGTATCCCCGTACTCGGGAGAAGCAGCAGAATTTATTTTGGGGTGTAATTTCACTTATGCCCTTAGCAATATATCATTTAGTGACAACTTTGTGCAAAAAAAAAAATTTTAATATTCCTGCAACTTGTGGCAAAATATAAAATATTTCATGGACTCAACATGCCTCTCAGTAAATAGCTTAGGGTGTCTACTTTCCAAAATGGGGTCATTTGGGGGGGTTTTGTGCTATTTTGGCATTTTATGGCCTTCGAAACTGTGATAGGTAGTGAGGAGTGAAATCAAAAATGTGCACCCTTAGAAATCCTGAAGGCAGTGATTGGTTTTCGGGGGGTGCCGTACGTGGTTAGACTCCCTAAAAGTCTCACATATGTGGTATCCCCGTACTCAGAAGAAGCAGCAGAATATATTTTGGGGTGCAATTCCACATATAACTATGGCATGTGTGAGCAATATATCATTTAGTGACAACTTTTTGTAAACTTTTTTTTTTTTTGTGTCATTATTCAATCACTTGGGACAAAAAAAATTCAATGGGCTCAACATGCCCCTCAGCAATTTCCTTGGGGTGTCTACTTTCCAAAATGGGGTCATTTGGGGGGGGGGGTTGTACTGCCCTGCCATTTTAGCACCTCAAGAAATGAGATAGGCAGTCATAAATTAAAAACTGTGTAAATTCCAGAAAATGTACTCTAGTTTGTAGACGCTATAACTATTGCGCAAACCAATAAATATCCGCTTATTGACATTTTTTTTTACTAAAGACATGTGGCTGAATAAATGTTGCCCTAAATGTATGACTAAAATTGAGTTTATTCAATTTTTCTTATAACAAAAAGTAGAAAATATCTTTTTTTCTCCAAATTTTCGGTCTTTTTCGATTTATATCGCAAAAAGTAAAAATCGCAGAGACAATCAAATACCATCAAAAGAAAGCTCTATTTGTGGGAAGAAAAGGACGCAAATTTCGTTTGGATACAAAATTGCATGACTGCGCAATTATCAGTTAAAGTAGTGCAGTGCGAAATTGTAAAAAGACCTCTGGTCCTTAGGCTGTCAATTGGTCCGGGGCTGAAGTGGTTAAGTTTGCCCGTGAGAATGGGGCCTTATTTATTTCTTATGGTAGCACCGATCATCCCTAAATTCAAGGAGCTGCAGGACTGAGTGTGTTGTTCCCTTCCTCATAATGTCTGGATCTACAGTGAACTTAAACTGACATCCGATTGCTACAAATACAGAATTGTGTACTTATTTTTAATTTTTATAAACTATTAAACAGTGCCACTGACCAATTTGTTTAGGGCTTTTGTTTTTATTAGTAAACTTTCCTATGATTTTTAGATATTTTGTGGCTGCATCCTTTACTAGTCAGGTCAGGCCTGTTACTTCATAACTAATAACCAGGTGTTGCAGCTAAATATATATATAAAAAAGCCTTTTCATTTTGAAATAAATCAGGATGGGTGGTACTGCTGTATTAAAACCACATTAATATGCTGTAAATCAATTAAACATCTATAAATAGTATGGAGCTTGGGTTCGGTCTGATCCGCAGTTGGGTTTAACTTGGAAGTAGGCAATCATTGTTGGGCCAATATGCTTTGGGTGGGGAATCCCCCTCAAAAGTTCATATTAGATCAATGATGAATCTCTGCCTGCATCTCATTGGCCAGGTTCACCCCTATCTATATTATGTGATTGTCCATGAAAATCATACTGCTCAGTAACACCACAGCCTAAATGTATCTCCCATTCATGTAATTTAAAGGACTGGTATTTTTCCATGTTGCCCTTAAAGTTGCATTAAAAGAAAATGTTCCCCAGTGTATGGGGTTTAGAAAAATCTTTTTTGCTTTGCTGAATGTTTCTCATGGCAGTGCCAAGCTACCCATGGCCATTTTTGAAAATAGATAGCCTATTTGGAACTATGTTTGCAATTTTTTTTCAAAATCTGTTTATTTATTTTTAGATTTTTACATACTTACCGATTAAAGAAAAAAAAAATACAGCAAAAAAATACAGCACATTGCAAACTCTACATACTATCCACATACAGATATCAACAGATAACCCCCCCGGAAAAAAAAAAATTGCAACTTTAATTGGGTTGAATAAAATGTATATTTTTTGGACAATGGTTCCTGGTGCGCTGGTAGGTGCACCCAGGTTCATGTTACTGCATAGTTTGACATAGGACCATATCGTTTTTGTTTGGTATTATATTTAGTGGCCTTGAATTTGGCCAGAATTTAGTATCAAGATTTGCCTTCGATACTTCAGTTAGTTTTTCTGCTAAGTTTAAGTTTCAACAAATAGTTCCGAGAAGAAATAGCATGTACTGTACATAGAAATGCTTAGCCGGTATGATTAGTTTGACAGTTTATAAACTACTTGTCATGTTTAAATATCTTTCTAAAATTTTAGTTTTCAAAAAGTAAGCAGTTTGTAATTTGGTAATCCAAATCAAAATAAAAGCAAAAATATATTTTTTTAAATTGAATTCAGTTGCTACTGTGTAGATAAGAGATTAGTGTCAGTGCTTGAAGACTACTCAATGTATTGCAATACATTTGTCATAAAAAGTATGTCCATGTTTATTTCAGCATATACTGTATGTATGCTGAATATCCCAATATATTATAAATGCCAGGTATGCCTGAGCAGGGACAGGTAGTGAACCATACACCTATTCACCTGTGCCCATTCCCACTTACATTGGCCTATTATGTGGCTCTTTGGTCCTGTTTTCTAAACCAGTGAAGTAGAAAATGAAGCAAAGCAATGAACATTTGGCAGAACTCATTACTCCCTGACACTGTGAATGTAAATGGTATTTAATTAAGAGTTAGAAATGTTTGCTCTTGAGTGGTTGTTCAAGTAGAAATGTGATCTTAGTCTTTTGGAACCTTACTAGAGGAAATAACAAAAAGTCCCATTGTGTCCTGCCAGCTTAAGTCAGGCGGGGCATGTTTTAGCTCCCAATATTCCACCAGTTTTGGGTCCTAAATTGCCTAACCTTGTCATGAATTATAAATCTGAAGATATTTGTAGATCTTCACCAGCTGATTGATTAGCAAAGGATTATGCAGCCCTATACTAAGATTGTATGGCTTTCTTTTATTTACACTTGGGGATCCATCCAGTAAGTCTGTTGTTTTTCAGCAGAACAAGCTATCATGCAGATGTAGCAGTTTGTTGAGACAAACCATTTACCACTGACTGGGGTGCTTATAATGAGTTTTAATTTATTTTTGTAAAACTGCTGTAACTGTTTAAAAAGTGTTGGCTGGAGTTTGGCTTCGATGTTTTAGTGCATCTAAATCTTCTAGTACACCTAACACTCCCCTCTCCTTCAGACTGACAATGCTGCTGGTGTGTTACTAGACAGATCACCAGGTGAAAACAGAGGGGAAATGCCTAAAAAAAAGAATGCAGCCAACACATCTAATGATTGGTAAGCTACAATATATCATTTTTTTTACATTTCAGAGTATCATACATTTCTGGTTTATAGACTAATGCCGCGTACACACAATCGGAATTTCCGACAACATTTATGTGACCGTGTGTATGCAAGACAAGTTTCAGCCAACATCCGTCGGAAATAAATCCATGGTTTGGTTGTCGGAAATTCCTATCGTCTGTACGCGGCATTAGACTTTTTTTCTCCTACGCTGGTTTGATTTTCCTTTACAAGAAGACTGGCCAATGACAGTTTTAGTTACATTTTCAAAACTTGTGTGAGTGAGTTATGACGTTCTTTGTTCCAAGAGGCAATACCTTGATGCATCTCATGTTAAATTCCTTTAATCTGACAATGTGCTTCTCTATTTGTACATCTTGAATACAAACTGAGCTGCATTGTATATCTACTGTAATACATGCTTGCAGTGTCAACTATAACATCACCCACTTTTTCTGTGTGTTAAAATCTAAGAACTATTATGCCGCGTACACACGATCGAACTTTCCGACGGGAAATGTTCGATGTGAGCTTGTTGTCGGAAAGTCCGACCATGTGTATGCTCCATCGAACATTTGCTGTCGGAATTTTCGCACACAAATGTTTGAGAGCAGGTTCTCATATTTTCCACCAACAAAACTTGTTTTTGAAAAATCTGATCGTGTGTACACAAGTCCGTCGCACAAAAGTTCACGCATGCTCTGAATCAAGCAGAAGGAGCCGCACTGGCTATTGAACTTCCATTTTCTCGGCTCGTCATACGCTTTGTAGGTCACCGCATTCTCACATTTGGAATTTTGGGCCAACATTTGTGTGACTGTGTTTATGCAAGACAAGTTTGAACCAATATCCTTCAGAGAAAATCCACGGATTTGTTGTCGGAAAATCCGATTGTGAGTACATTACACTAAACTGCAGAAAACATTTCAGAGCTAAATCAAGAGTGTGTGGTGCACACTGGCAGTTGACTTTAAAACAATAATAAGCCTTGTTAGATACACAGTATCTAAAAAGAAAGTTAAAGTGGTTGTAAACCTTAGACATGAAATATGAACAAAGCACATCCTTCTGTACTGTGTACTTGCCTCTCTCCAAAGGTCTGAGTGTCACTTCTCTCTGCTGCCTTGTTCCTTAATTATCAGCATAAGTTGCTTCACTTTTCCCCCAACACCAGCAGAAAAAACTTAGGGGGGTGGAGAGCTCCAGTACATAGCCTGTGGCTGATATTCACAGCTGTGCTTGTTCTCCTTGTGGAGTGAAGAGGGGGGGGGGGGTGTCTCTTCCCTCCAATCAGACACAGCTTCTTCCTGAGCTTTGCGGTATGCGAAATCAGATCCACGCCCCCTGATTTCTTCAGCTGCCAGAATTTGTGTTGATCTCTGTGTTGTAGAAGGTTGTACAAGGCTGCAGTTCATCAGGTACATCTTAAATATTAGGATTTGTTTTATCTCTGTGTATCATCTGAGCATAGTCACTGTACTGGGTATATGTAAGGGCGTACAACCACTTTAAAATAACTAAAAAATACATTATAGAAAGCAAACAAAAAGCACTGACATTTTTAGATACTGAATTGTTTCATTGGAAATGCATTAGTGATACTCTATTAACCAGAAATAATGTCAGTGGCTTCATTATACTAGCAGTAGCCATGACCACAATCAGGGTCAAAGTCTTATGACTTGGGGTCCCAACAATATTCTTCACTGTTGAAGAAGGCCTAGATATCATGTAGGAAAAGATCTAATTTATTATCATTTTGCTTTTCTTGGATTCAGTCATATACTAACCATGCAAAGACACATTTAAATATATCAGCACTGCAGCAACAACACCAAAGTCCAGTAGAATATGCAGTAAAACTAGTAGTGCTAAAGCAGCCATATGCCTCAATTTAATGCTTTTCCCTGTGCTGTAGCACAATATCCCAGATCCCACTTTATATCAGTTTACCCATGTTACTTATGGTCAGTGGCGTCGCTAGGGGGTGGCTTTCGGCTATAGCCCCAAAATCTGGGGCCCATAGCCCAGAGTCTCTCAGAGACAGCCGTGGCCTCTCTGCAGCCAGGCCACGAGTGCGGCAGGCAGCATGGGAGAGCCGGACAGTCGAGAGAGCAGAGAGATGACATCATCCCTCACCGCCCGCCCTGAATCACTGCTGTTCCGCTCTCATTTTGCAGCTGCGGGCAGCAGAGAGATGACATAATCTATCACTGACTGCCCTCTTTCTAGTGACCCTGATGTAAGGAGCGGCTCTCTGTGGACTCTGAGGTAAGAAGGGGCTCTCTGGGGACCCTGATGTAAGGAGGGGTGTTCTGGGGACCCTGATGTAAGTGGGCCTCTCTGGGGACCCTGATGTAAGTGAGCTTTCTGCTGACCCTGATGTAAAAAGGAAAATTTCTGGGGACCCTGATGTAATGGGGGGCTCTCTGGGGACCATGATGTAAGTGGGGGCTCTTTGGGGACCCTAAAGCAAGAGGGAGGCTTTCTGGGGACCCCTATGCAAGGGGGAGGCTCTCTGGGGACCCTGATGCAAGGGGAAGGCTCTCTGGGGATTCTATTGTAAGGGGGCGCTCTCTGGGGACCCTGATGTAAGGAGGGGCTCTCTGGGGACCCTGATGTAAGGGGGAGGCTCTTTGGGGACTCTGATGTAAGGGGGAGGCTCTCTGGTGATGCTGATGTAAGGGGGGATATCTGGGATCCCTGATGTAAAGATAATATATAATATTATACTATATAATGAACTATATATACACACGTATATTATATACATGTGTATGCCCACCTAAGGCTATGACTTTCTTTACTTTGCTACTATGGGCTCTAGCTTGTGGTACTGCAGATTGTGCAAACCTGCAAATGAGTAGTTGTCTCCCCTGGCTGGGAAGGGAGAACTGTGGCCAAAAAGCATACCGATCTGGCCCAGCCCTCACTCTTAAGTGAGCTACACACTTTAAGAAAATCAGGCGAATGATCATCCAATTATCCTGGTTGTTTCACAGCTAATCAGAACTGATGAATGAAAATTCTGGTAAAAATGCTTTTTTTTATTGTTTATTGTTTCTGATCATGTGCATTCTTTCGTTTCTGATTTTTCTTGTACGAATTGTATGAAAACGGTACTCATTAAACGAAAATCGTTGGTTCTGTTCCCGTACAAGAATAATTTTGGAGTTTGTGCCTTTGTGAATTTTCGTACGAAAATTCGGAATCGGCTGACGAAAGTTGTGTACACACTATTCCGAAATAGTACGAAAATTCTTTGAATGAAAATGTTCGTCCAATTTTCTTACAGTGGGGATCAAAAGTTTGGGCACCCCAGGTTAAAATGTGTACTAATGTGCATAACGAAGCCAAGGAAAGATGGAAAAATCTCCAAATGGCATCAAATTACAGATTAGACATTCTTGTCAAAAAAAGTTAGATTTTATTTCCGTCATTTACACTTTCAAAATTACAGAAAACAAAAAAATGGCGTCTGCAAAAGTTTGGGCACCCTGCAGAATTTATAGCATGCACTGCCCCCTTTGCAAAGCTGAGACCTGCCAGTGTCATGGATTGTTCTCAATCATCGTCTGGGAAGACCAGGTGATGTCAATCTCAAAGGTTTTAAATGGCCAGACTCATCTGACCTTGCCCCACCAATCAGCACCATGGGTTCTTCTAAGCAGTTGTCTAGAAAACAGAAACTGAAAATAGTTGACGCTCACAAAGCTGGAGATGGCTATAAGAAGATAGCAAAGCGTTTTCAGATGTCAGTATCCTCTGTTCGGAATGTAATTAAGAAATGTCAGTCATCAGGAACAGTGGAAGTTAAAGCAAGATCTGGAAGACCAAGAAAAATATCAGACAGAACAGCTCGCCAGATTGTGAGAAAAGCAATTCAAAACCCACGTTTGACTGCACGATCCCTCCAGAAAGATCTGGCAGACACTGGAGTTGTGGTACACTTTTCCACTATAAAGAGATACTTGTACAAATATCGTCTTCATGGAAGAGTCATCAGAAGAAAACCTCTTCTATGTCCTCACCACAAAAATCAGTGATTGCAAATGAACATATAGACAAGCCTGAGGCATTTTTGAAACAAGTTCTGTGGACCGATGAGGTTAAAATAGAACTTTTTGGCCGGAATGAGCAAAGGTACGTTTGGAGAAGAAAGGGCACAGAATTGAATGAAAAGAACCTCTGTCCAACTGTTAAGCATGGGGGTGGATCAATCATGCTTTGGGGTCGTATTGCAGCCAGTGGCACAGGGAACATTTTACGAGTAGAAGGAAAAATGGATTCAATAAAATTTCAGCAAATTTTGGATGGTAACTTGATGCCATCTGTGAAAAAGCTGAAGTTAATGAGAGGATGGCTTCTACAAATGGATAATGATCCTAAACACACCTCAAAATCCATGGGTGATTACATCAAGAGGCGTAAACCGAAGGTTTTGCCATGGCCTTCACAATCTCCTGACCTCAACATTATTGAAAATCTATGGATAGACCTTAAAAGAGCAGTGCGTGACAAACAGCCCAGACATCTCAAAGAACTGGAACACTTTTGTAAGGAAGAATGGGCAAAGATACCTCAAACAAGAATTGAAAGACTCTTGGCTGGCTACAAAAAGTGTTTACAAGCTGTGATACTTGCCAAAGGGGGCAGTACAAGATATTAACTCTGTAAGGGGCCCAAACTTTTGCAGACACCATTTTTTGTTTTCTGTAATTTTGAAAGTGTAAATGATGGAAATAAAATCGAACTTTTTTTTGACATATAAGAATGTCTAATCTGTAATTTGATGCCATTTGGAGATTTTTCCATCTTTCCTTGGCTTCGTTATGCACATTAATACACATTTTTACCTGGGGTGCCTAAACTTTCAATCCCCACTGTATAGTGTGTACGAGCCTTTACCCTCTTCAACTCCCAGAGGAACTAGATAGAATATGGGAATTAACAGGCCTATACAAGAACAGTCTATCTATGCTGATTGGCTGGCAACATGGATGTATGTAGTATTATCATATCATAAATCTTAGATAAAACAAAGAGCCTTTGGGTTTTTTTCATTTTTCAAAAACAGAAACTTTGAAACATTTTAAAGAGAGCTAGTATTTGATGATCAAGCAGAGTTGAGGTGATAAATATTCTGAAAATAATGTAGTTAAAAAACTGTGAGCATAATATTTCAATAATGTAGTAAAAAATTATTTTCTCTATCCCCTAATAGAGGTAATTATCATATATTTTTTCTTATTAGCAAATTAATATGCTTGTAACAGTGTGAGTAAAGCTAGCCTTACACCTGTAGAATTTCATTAGGAATTTTTCTTCAGAACGTTTGTTAATCTAAAGGTTAAAAGGGGCATTTCAACCAGAGTAGGTGAAAAATCAAAGGACAAGGATGGATCATTTTTGCTAAATCTAATGTGAACAAACAAATTTCTAATTATTGAATTGTTCAAGAAAAATCATAACCAGTTTATGCACATGCACTTGTTAAAGTTAATCCGGAAGTAGAATGTTCATTCTACAAAAATCGGGGCATTATACTTGAACGAAAAGTAATTTGAAATTCGAGTCCATGAAGGCACCATCGAATGATCAAGCAATTTTTATACTGTCTCAATCATACAGTCAAACAAAATTCTACAAGTGTAAGGCCAACATAAGGAAAGCTCATATGGATTCCAGATCTGTCACAGATATGAGACCAGACACGTTTGGAACACAAATTTCAATTTCAGGTCACTTTTTTCAGCAATGGTTACTCATTCTAAAGCCTCCTACACATGGTACAAAAATCAGAAAGGAATGGTCATTTCACAGGTCATTGTCTGAAATTCTTATCGTTAGTACGCTACAATTGTTTTCCAATTTTCAGACAACAAATGTCGGATGAGGTTAGTTAATTTTTGGCAAACGACGACTATGATTTGCGGATGGTCAGTACACAAGTCCATCACACAAAATTCGAAAGTACAAACACGCATTATCGGAACCGAGGAACGAGCCGGAAGCGGCCAGTCTTGTAAACTAGCGTTCGTAATGGAGAAATTACGTGAAATGAAATGTCGAAATGCAGTGCACATTCTCTTCTTCTTTAATGGGATAATAATGAAGCTGCATTGCTGGTGATACTGATGTAGTTATGGCAAACGTATTTTAAAAGCCATTTGTTTTGTACGATCTGAAATTCACGAATCAACACTCACCAAAATTCTACTAAATTCTACTAACACGAAATTAGCATAAGGGGCCCAAAGGGTAGTGCTTGAGAAATTAACTTTCTCTTTATACTCTCATAGTACGTCACTACGTTCGTGTTTGCCAAATGACAATTTGTGGATAGTTAGTATGCTAGACAAAATCCTGCACACGCCCTTTTGAAAAATCAGATTCTTGGTCGTCCAACAATCAGACCGTGTGTATGAGGCTTACGTTTTTGCCAAATATTTTTGTCAATGATATATTACGTCAAAGGTTTGTTTTGGCACATTCTTCCGCCTGAAGGTTATACTAATGTTAGGTTTATGGCTATATAGTTAGGGCATAAGGTTTGTGTGTGTGTGTGTGTGGTGAGGTGGGGGGTGGAGTTATGCTACTCAAGCCAAGGTTGTTTTTTTAACCATTTTAGCTTTCTGACCAACTTGCAGTAAAATAAATCGAGAGAGAAAGAGAGAAATCAAAAGAAATCACACAACATTGTGCTCAAATTAATTTTATACCAATACAAAGTCATTAAAGACATCCCCAACGTGACCCCTTTTTGAAAAGTGGACACCCCAAAGGTCATCTTTTTTCAACGTTTGTTTGAAAATTAAGAAACATTCTAGTATATAGGTGTTTGAGTGTGCTAAGCCTTTACAAGTTGTCCACTAAAGCCAAGTGCAAGTGTTAAGTTATTAGTGGAAGTGAAAGAAAGTTCTCTGAAGGATGAAATTGCATTGCACTTAAATTGCATTGTGTGCATTCATTGGTGTCAGTAGCATTTTAACCCCCAATCATTGGCAGTCAGTAGTGACAAAAATTCCCCCAAGACAATTGCACAGCATTGGTGGCCAGTAGAAATTTAAGCCCAACACCCACAGCTCTCTATCATTGATGGTCAGGGATCCTTTAAACTCCTATCACCCCAACACCTTAAATCACAGCCTTCTATCACATACTTAGTTGGCATGCAGTGGTTGCCAACCAAGGAGATAGTAGGTAGAGTCATGAAAAGGAGGTAAGCTGAGATCATATAAGACAGCTCAACAGAGGTAAGTCGTAGTCAGGGTCTACCTGAGAACAATCCAGTTAGTGTGCTCTTGTGAATCAGAGTGTGGAGTGGTCATGAAAAAGTGTGTGTACACATAACAGGCTGAAAATAACCCTTGTTCTACGCATTGGTGCATGCACATATCTTCTTCTGAAGCCCTCCTAAAACCTTCTCTGCTGCAGCATGGAGTATTTAATGAATGGATTCATTTATTAAGTCCTCGTTCTTCTGTTTTGAGAGAAATTGGCAGACTCTCTAAGGTAATCTGTAATCTTTCCTGCAGCCTACAGGTTTTAAAGAATGGATTAACTCAAAACAGATCTATCTTCCTCTCCTTCCTGGCAATTTATTGATTGATCATCAAAGGGATCACTCCAGTCTTTTGCCTATGTTCTCCAATATCTAATGACAGCAGGACCAGCGGTATTGTGCACGCCTGTTGCAAACATAAAGGTCAACAAAAATAGCCACTCCCTCCTAGTTGCCATTTTACTTCAACAGCCAGTATGGGGGTTGGTTTAAGATTAGGATGAAGATTAAGAATTAATTTGGGGATTAGGGTTGAGGTTTATAGACCTGGGGAGTTTATATCAAGCCTCCATGAGCTTAAATAAATAAAAAAAAAACATATTCCAAACTCGCTACACATTTGTAAAGCATAAAATGTCTTTTTTTTTTTTCAAAGCATTGTATGGCCGTTTTATCGCTGCTTCATAACTGGACCCCTTTATAACTGTTTCAGGTGGCATAATACTAAAGATTATTCTTATACTACATTATTTTCACAAGGACTGTTTAATTGTTTACTTTTCAAGAGAAAGTAGTTACTCTAATTACAGCCATCTCTTCTTAGAGATATTCTTTGAATGTGATTAAAGGGAGTATAGCTTAACAATTTTACTGGTCAATTGGGATAATACTTCACAAAGAAATGGTTGAAAAGCAAGCTTTACAAGAAGGTATGATCATTGCAGAGAGGCTGTCCTGACAATAGTAATTAATTAGGCTATTATGCATTCAGCTGTGATAATTGCTTTGCTGGAAACTCACCAGCCATGAAAAAGATCCAGCGCATAAATGTAATTTATCAATCTGAATTGCTAAGGCTAAGTTGCATTTTCTCACCTTGAGTCTACGAACACCATTGTGAGAATGATGAAAAATAAAGAGGAAATGATCCATGCATCTTATAAATATATCATTTGCAATTCTCTATCATGCACATCTTATCGGTAAGTCACTCTCTCATAGTCTCATTATTCCGAAGAAAAAAAAACTTTCAGACAGCTTTCCAGGAAATTTGTTTGATGTTTGCTTTTTTTTGTTTGTTTCTTTGTTTGCTATTAACTTCAGTTAGTCATCAGTTTTACATTAGTGTTGTATTTCCTAGCAATGTTAGGTTAATGGGAATGTGTATCACCCATAAGTGTAGGGGATACAGCCTTTACTACACAACTCAGTTGGGTGGAGACTTGTTATTGCCCAAGATTAACAATATGAAGAGAAGCCTACCAAACTGAATGATACCACATCCCAAAATTCAAATGTAAAACGAGAAACAAGGGGGGGAGGTGACTAACCTCAACGGGACTTTTACCGGTATCATATAATAACCAAAAGAAAAAATCAAATAACAATCATTCAAAAAGATTTCTTAGAGAAGAAGAAAGATGGTTATTTTATATAGAGACAATTTTTATTATACAAAAAACATCAAATTTTTGTTAAAAACACAATACATGATTATTTCCATACAGTACATTCGGATCAGGAGAGAACACTGATAAATTCGATCAAAATAACGAGGTGCTCGACATGTTTCACTCATAAGGCGAGTTTCTTCAGGAGCTTTGGATACTTTAAATAAATGTACAACTGCATGAAAAAGAAGGATATATAGAACAAAATAAAGATTAAATAGTACATTGTATCATTGTATAGAATAGACTGGTGGGCAAGACAAACAAACACACCAATTAAACTAATTGCTAATTACATAGGATTGTTATAAATTAAATATATGCATGTAAAGAAAAGGGGAAACAAAACAGGTTGGTCAATAATCGAGAAGACTGAGGGGTCATACACTCACCCAGTGTGTATTCACATATCTGAAGGAGATCACATAGTGTACTGCAGTATGGAAATCCTCAATAAAAATGGAGAAATAAGGAAAAGACACCCAGTTCAAAAGGGCCTGTAAGGAGGTGCTTCAAATAGCGGTTTACAAATATGCTGAAAGAAGAAAGAAAAAAGATTTCCAAAGTGGATTAGGAAAACTAAAGTATGTGCTAACAAAAGGTCGCTCAAATTTTGCAACTTCAAGAGTTGCATAGGTTAGTGTATGATTTGAGTAATAAATTCAGAGTTAACTACCTGATCAGATCCACATTGAAAAGCCTGAAAATATGTCAGGGAATCCGAAAAAAGCCAAAGGTGTAACAGCTGGTGTCCAGAATAATCAATGGAGAGTATCATCCTATTCAATTGCACAGCAGGTAGAAAAGTGCTTAATGTTCACATAGGGCTAGCGAATCTGGTCTGCATAAAAGAGACAGACCAGCAAACAAAGCCAGAAATTAGTTACATTACACAAGTGTTGCTGAAGTTCAGTATCAAATGTGAGGCTGAAGCCTTAATATACCAGAGAGACCTCAAACATACCTGTTAGCACAGACAGAATAACCAATGTCAAAACCTCCACTGAGAGAGAGTAAGGCAGACAAGCTGCTGCCTTATGAAGCCCTCCTCCCAAATTAGCAGGCGTCTGGGAACGCCCCCGATGGGCGGGCGGAAATACTATCCACAGCTGAGTCTCGGAAGGAACCGAGGGGCCATTTTGGAAAGTCCACAAAGCCATCCACAGTGATGGCAAAGAGGAAACTTCCCAAAATACACCTACCTACGTTCTGTGTACAAACGGAGACACAGAATAAGCCACATACACTGGGGGAATCTAAAGAAAACTGTGCATAGATTAGAATGAAAGAGCAGTGAGAGGAAAAGCCAGGTAGTGAGAGTGTTACATTCCTAAGCTCTGATGCTGAACATCAGTGGAAAGGAACAATACCGCTGTCCAAATCATCTGCTCATTGATTACTAACAGTGAAGGACAGTGATCCACCTTCATTGAGGAGCATATAAAGCTGCTTCTATATGAAGGGGAGACTGTCCTATACTATGAGACATTATAGTAGCCAACCCAGTGCAGAACAAAAAAGGGGACTTATATACATACAGCTAAGTTCCAATGGATCAGGTTGGCACGGGTCTGTCGTAAAGCCCGGGGCGCCCATACAGGCTTCAATTCTAGGGTGTCTCATCCTTATATTTCTGAAGTTTAAATTTTAAAGATATTCTTAAAAATAGAGTATATAACCAAATAAATTAAGGCTAGAATAAGATAGCAGAGAATTTATCTCACTCTAAAGTGACACAATTACTGCCAGGTGAGTATTTAAAGATACCCCAGTCTCTCGATTAATCGACAATTGAGTCATGTAAATTTATACATAAGTGCATAAAAGCGCATCTAATCAATAACAGAGGAAAAGAAGCAGAAAAAGAAAAATTCAGAATAGAATTGAATAAAAAAAAAAAAAAAAAAAAAAAGGAAAGAAAAAGAGAAAGAAAAAATCAAGGAGAAATAATATAAACCTCAGAGAAAAGGTTTGTAGCTTAATGAGTCATTCAAGCCAGGGGCATGGGTAGCCCCTAAGGTGTAAATCCATCGAGCCTCTTTTTGTAAAAGTATACGATCAAAGTTACCACCCCTCTCACCTGGGGGATATGTTTCCAGTGCAAAAAAGTGCATGCAAGTCTCGTCAAATGCATGAAACAGACCCATGTGCCTGCTAATGGGTGTCTCCATTTTTTTAGCACGAACAAGGGATACATGGTCCCTAATTCGGCAAAAAAACGGACGTTTGGTCTTTCCTACATAATAAGCCCCACAGTTGCACATCATAAGGTAAACAATACCAATCGACTGACAGGTGGCTAGAAATTTCGGTTTGTAAATTTGACCATTAGGCAACATTATGTCTCTAGAGGCAAATAGAAAACGGCAGTAATTACACCTATGGCAAGGTCTAGTGCCCATGTCCCTATTTTTTGTTATTTTCGCTTTTGCCGGAATATAATGACTCCGGACCAACTTGTCACGGAGTGATTGAGGCCGTCTGTATGTAATAGATGGGCCATCTCCAACAAACTTGCAGATTTTAGGGTCTGCACGTAGCAGGTACCAATACTTGTTTAAAATATTACGTACTTGCTGATGTTGCCCCGAAAAGCGTGTAATCACTCGAGTCTGGACATTGTCTTTGGGAGTTTTATTGCCATAGATCAATGTAGATCTAGTTTGTTTTTTTGCCTTAAGATAAGAGCGCTTGAGACACTTATGGCTGTAGCCACGTTGCCGCAAACGTTCCTGTAATAGTTTAGCCTCTCTCTCGAAAAGTTCATCACTGCTACAATTTCTTCTAACCCTGAGATATTGACTGTAAGGTATACTGGACACCAAATTAGGAACCCAGGCAGATACCTTTGGCCCCTCAGACACTACCCCAAACGTACCTGTCCCTTCACTACCACCCCCCAGTAAAGGTGGGGATAGCACTATTGAACCAATTTTTCGCACGGCCCCCATCTTCACCCAAACCCCTCACGACGCGAGGAAAGCACCAGATCTCAATCTCACTCAATCCAAACCTCCCAAAAACACTTTGAAGTAGTTAATCTTTCTTCTTACCCACTCACTGAAGCACAATTATCTGTCCTGAGTTTGGGCCTAACTTTTTGCCCTACTCAGAATGTGGATGAATTTGAGTTAGTTAAAGACATTAACCTATTTGCACGCAAACTTATGTTCAGGGTTTTATATGACAAACCTCAGTTAGAAATTAATACCTCTAAACCTGCCAATTCACTTTGGCAGGGAATGAGTCTTAATGATATAAAGGCAATGGAGGAACTTATGGAGCTATGGGAGGAGGGCCACATAGACGAGACTGATCTTTTGGAGGCTGAAGCTTTGTCCATCTCCCCTCCTCTGCCTCGTCTGTCTGCCCCTCCTCCTTTGGCTCCAGTTGTCAAAACTTATAAACCCAAATCCACCAATTTCCCGGCTCTCCAGGGGAATCCCAATATCTGGGCTTTTACCCAGCAAGTAATTGGAGAAATCAAAAAAACACGTTGGCACTATTCTGAGAAATCCAACCTTACGAGTGAGCAAAGAGAAGCCCTCCGCTCCTTGCAATCACAAACACAAATTATAATTAAACCGTCGGACAAGGGGGGTAATTTGGTGGTGATGGACAATCGGCAGTACGAAGACATGGCTAAACAACTATTATCTAATAAGGAATGGTACAAGAAAATTCCTGACAGCCATGTTAAATACACTATTGACAAATTTAGACACTTGTTGAATGCTACCTATCATCAAGGTGTGATCACTAAACAAACCTGGGAATTTTTATGCCCCAGAGAACCCAAAACTCCCACCCTGTACGTACTGCCGAAAATCCACAAACACCCTACCAGACCGCCTGGACGCCCCATTGTCTCCGGTAATGAATGTCTAACTGAGAAGGCCAGCGAGCTTGTAGACGATTTTCTTCGTCCTCATGTTGAGCGCTTGGCCTCCTATTTGCAGGATACGTTGGACTTACTCAAGGCCCTGGAGGGCATATCTGTTCCTCAGGATGCATGGCTTGTCGCCCTTGATGTTGAGGCCCTCTACAACTCCATACCCCACTTAGCTGGGGTTCAAGTTGTGGAGGTTTTCATTTCCGAGGGCGGCAACTGTACCCCCCTATATTCTAATTTCATATTGAATCTCCTTAGGTTCATTTTGGAGAACAACATATTCATGTTCGGTGGCTCCCATTACCTCCAGGTGCAGGGGGTTGCGATGGGGACCAAATGTGCCCCATCGTATGCCAACCTGTACCTGGGGGGGTGGGAGCGTCACCTTCTTGCACAGGAAAGTCTGCGTGGTGCCTTTGATCAGATTCCAATCTGGAGGCGCTACATAGACGATATTTTCTTTGTCTGAACAGGAACCGAGGGGGATCTTCTGATTTTCTTTGAAAATTTGAAAATCAATGAATTTAATTTGAAATTTACGTTGGAGAGGAGCCAAACCTCCCTTACTTTTCTGGATCTCCAGATTTTCATCAATTCTGATGGAAGCCTGGGGTCCACTCTTTTCCGTAAACCCTCCGCAGCTAATACGGTACTACACGCTACCAGTTCCCACCCCCCTCCTTTGGTGTCCAGTATACCTTACAGTCAATATCTCAGGGTTAGAAGAAATTGTAGCAGTGATGAACTTTTCGAGAGAGAGGCTAAACTATTACAGGAACGTTTGCGGCAACGTGGCTACAGCCATAAGTGTCTCAAGCGCTCTTATCTTAAGGCAAAAAAACAAACTAGATCTACATTGATCTATGGCAATAAAACTCCCAAAGACAATGTCCAGACTCGAGTGATTACACGCTTTTCGGGGCAACATCAGCAAGTACGTAATATTTTAAACAAGTATTGGTACCTGCTACGTGCAGACCCTAAAATCTGCAAGTTTGTTGGAGATGGCCCATCTATTACATACAGACGGCCTCAATCACTCCGTGACAAGTTGGTCCGGAGTCATTATATTCCGGCAAAAGCGAAAATAACAAAAAATAGGGACATGGGCACTAGACCTTGCCATAGGTGTAATTACTGCCGTTTTCTATTTGCCTCTAGAGACATAATGTTGCCTAATGGTCAAATTTACAAACCGAAATTTCTAGCCACCTGTCAGTCGATTGGTATTGTTTACCTTATGATGTGCAACTGTGGGGCTTATTATGTAGGAAAGACCAAACGTCCGTTTTTTTGCCGAATTAGGGACCATGTATCCCTTGTTCGTGCTAAAAAAATGGAGACACCCATTAGCAGGCACATGGGTCTGTTTCATGCATTTGACGAGACTTGCATGCACTTTTTTGCACTGGAAACATATCCCCCAGGTGAGAGGGGTGGTAACTTTGATCGTATACTTTTACAAAAAGAGGCTCGATGGATTTACACCTTAGGGGCTACCCATGCCCCTGGCTTGAATGACTCATTAAGCTACAAACCTTTTCTCTGAGGTTTATATTATTTCTCCTTGATTTTTTCTTTCTCTTTTTCTTTCCTTTTTTTTTTTTTTTTTTTTTTTTTTTTTTATTCAATTCTATTCTGAATTTTTCTTTTTCTGCTTCTTTTCCTCTGTTATTGATTAGATGCGCTTTTATGCACTTATGTATAAATTTACATGACTCAATTGTCGATTAATCGAGAGACTGGGGTATCTTTAAATACTCACCTGGCAGTAATTGTGTCACTTTAGAGTGAGATAAATTCTCTGCTATCTTATTCTAGCCTTAATTTATTTGGTTATATACTCTATTTTTAAGAATATCTTTAAAATTTAAACTTCAGAAATATAAGGATGAGACACCCTAGAATTGAAGCCTGTATGGGCGCCCCGGGCTTTACGACAGACCCGTGCCAACCTGATCCATTGGAACTTAGCTGTATGTATATAAGTCCCCTTTTTTGTTCTGCACTGGGTTGGCTACTATAATGTCTCATAGTATAGGACAGTCTCCCCTTCATATAGAAGCAGCTTTATATGCTCCTCAATGAAGGTGGATCACTGTCCTTCACTGTTAGTAATCAATGAGCAGATGATTTGGACAGCGGTATTGTTCCTTTCCACTGATGTTCAGCATCAGAGCTTAGGAATGTAACACTCTCACTACCTGGCTTTTCCTCTCACTGCTCTTTCATTCTAATCTATGCACAGTTTTCTTTAGATTCCCCCAGTGTATGTGGCTTATTCTGTGTCTCCGTTTGTACACAGAACGTAGGTAGGTGTATTTTGGGAAGTTTCCTCTTTGCCATCACTGTGGATGGCTTTGTGGACTTTCCAAAATGGCCCCTCGGTTCCTTCCGAGACTCAGCTGTGGATAGTATTTCCGCCCGCCCATCGGGGGCGTTCCCAGACGCCTGCTAATTTGGGAGGAGGGCTTCATAAGGCAGCAGCTTGTCTGCCTTACTCTCTCTCAGTGGAGGTTTTGACATTGGTTATTCTGTCTGTGCTAACAGGTATGTTTGAGGTCTCTCTGGTATATTAAGGCTTCAGCCTCACATTTGATACTGAACTTCAGCAACACTGTGTAATGTAACTAATTTCTGGCTTTGTTTGCTGGTCTGTCTCTTTTATGCAGACCAGATTCGCTAGCCCTATGTGAACATTAAGCACTTTTCTACCTGCTGTGCAATTGAATAGGATGATACTCTCCATTGATTATTCTGGACACCAGCTGTTACACCTTTGGCTTTTTTCGGATTCCCTGACATATTTTCAGGCTTTTCAATGTGGATCTGATCAGGTAGTTAACTCTGAATTTATTACTCAAATCATACACTAACCTATGCAACTCTTGAAGTTGCAAAATTTGAGCGACCTTTTGTTAGCACATACTTTAGTTTTCCTAATCCACTTTGGAAATCTTTTTTCTTTCTTCTTTCAGCATATTTGTAAACCGCTATTTGAAGCACCTCCTTACAGGCCCTTTTGAACTGGGTGTCTTTTCCTTATTTCTCCATTTTTATTGAGGATTTCCATACTGCAGTACACTATGTGATCTCCTTCAGATATGTGAATACACACTGGGTGAGTGTATGACCCCTCAGTCTTCTCGATTATTGACCAACCTGTTTTGTTTCCCCTTTTCTTTACATGCATATATTTAATTTATAACAATCCTATGTAATTAGCAATTAGTTCAATTGGTGTGTTTGTTTGTCTTGCCCACCAGTCTATTCTATACAATGATACAATGTACTATTTAATCTTTATTTTGTTCTATATATCCTTCTTTTTCATGCAGTTGTACATTTATTTAAAGTATCCAAAGCTCCTGAAGAAACTCGCCTTATGAGTGAAACATGTCGAGCACCTCGTTATTTTGATCGAATTTATCAGTGTTCTCTCCTGATCCGAATGTACTGTATGGAAATAATCATGTATTGTGTTTTTAACAAAAATTTGATGTTTTTTGTATAATAAAAATTGTCTCTATATAAAATAACCATCTTTCTTCTTCTCTAAGAAATCTTTTTGAATGATTGTTATTTGATTTTTTCTTTTGGTTATTATATGATACCGGTAAAAGTCCCGTTGAGGTTAGTCACCTCCCCCCCTTGTTTCTCGTTTTACATTGTTATTGCCCAAATCCCCCACAATGCAGAAGCTAATTCTGGGCTCCATTATATTATTTCTGGACTTAGGGCAGCTTTACACTAGGAATCACACATGAGCACACTGCGTGTTCCTGTATGATTTACGTGCTGTTCAGTGCGGTGAGATTTAAGCACATTCATTTGGAATGGGCTCAAATCACACTGCCCCACACCATTTTTGGAAACTCACTGCAACTGGCACCATGCGATCCGGTGCAGGCAAACACTGCATTTGTGACCTGTGTTTAGGTTGTTAAAGTTAACATCAATACTCGCTGTAGATCGCAACTGTAGTGCGCCCTGAACACGGTGTTGAAAATGCGCATGGAATGCGTATTTCCCACAATGCATTCTAGTGTGAGTGGGCCATTGAACATTACTCAAAACTATTCTGTGAACTTGATCATTTGCAGCCTTCTAGTGCAAGCCTTCAGCATAATTAGCTATGGTGTAATAAAAGTTGAAACATGATGTTATCATCTAGCATTAGTTTCTGGTTACTTACATTTATTGGTCAGTTTTGTTTGCTAGATAAATAAACATAAACCTATTAGTTCTTTAGAAGCTGGTATTATCACAGTCACTTAGTATTTACAACCTCAATTCAAAAAAAGTTGTGACACTGTGTAAGATCTACATTAAAACAGAATGTGATGATTTGCAAATCTAATAAACCCTTATTTTGTTCACAATAGATAATATTAAACATATCAAATGTTTAAACTGAGAAAATTTACCATTTTATAATGTCATTTTGAAATTGATGGCAGCAGCATATCTCAAAAAAGTTGGGACAGGGCCATGTTTACCACGGTGTAGCATTCCCTCTTTTAACAACACTCTGTAAATGTTTGGAATCTGAGGAGACCAGTTTCTGTAATTCTGGGAGTTGAATGTTGTACCATTCTTGCCTGACATAGAATTCTAACTACTCAATAGTCCTAAGTCTTCTTTGTTGCATTTTTTGTTTCACGATGCACCAACATATTCCTGGAGTTCAAAAATTAATGCAGAGGAAAGGTATCAGGAAGTCAATCTTTATATTTGATATATGAGGGGCTCTGTTAAATCTAGGGTAACCAGTGTCAGACTGTAGTAAATTTGCAGTTTTTGTTGTACAGTGTTAGCATTTCACTTATTGGGTTTTCTTGTTGCAACTTGTTCCAACTGTACTTAATTAAAAGATGTCACAATCTGTGGGTACAAGTAATGCCCCCACCCCAACCTTCTTAATAGAGGTACAAAAGACAGGGAAGTACCTTAGTAAATACACTTTATATATTGTTGCACAAAGAGGTTGAATAAAGTAAACATTTGTATTAAAAAAATTTAACTCTAACTTAACTTTTTTACCATTTCTGGGGCCTCTTTAAAGTGGACCTTGCACCTATCTCAGAAGCACCCCAACAAACTCAGGCTTCAGTCTAGAGGTCTTTTTAAGGTTTATTGCAGGTTTTCATGAAAAATACAGGGATGGGGGTTGAGGGTACAGGACACCCAGGGCCGCCGATAGGGCAGTACAACCAGCCCTCCTGTACGGGGCCTGGCTCAGCAGGGAGGCCCAGGAAACTTTATTCTTCAACTATGGTGAAAACACTTTGCCCAGGTGACACTGCTCCTAGGCTTGCTGTAACATAAATATATTTTACCTGGGAATAATCAGTGCAGCAGAGGGGCTCAGGAGGTGATTAGTAGAGAGGGACTATTATTTTAATTTTGGGGCACAGGCGTCTAAAGCCGCAGCTGCACTTTTTAAAGTTCCTTCTGGCCGCGGCTGATGACAGCCGATCTCTGGTGGAGTGATTCTCCTTTCCTCCCTCAGTAACTGAGGAGGGCAGAGGGTGGGGCTGTAGCCGTGCGGTGGGAGATGATTGAAGAAAGAAGTGGCCTAGAGCGCAGGCAGCACAAGGATCCAGATGCACGGGCAGGCTCACAATTTTTGCTTTCTGGAGGGTACAGAGACACATCCATACAGTGGCATCCAACACATCTTATGTACTGCGTGATCATCATCATGATAACAATGATGATCACATAAGCACAGTGAGATGCTGTTAGGTTTACTTTTGTGTTTGGTTGGGATGAGGTAGTAAAAATGTGCAGCTCAGCCACAGTGTTACCATCTTCCAACAACTCCCCCTTATGCTGCAAAGGCACTACTACCATAGTGCAGCAGTAGTGACGGGATGTTGTGTAAAACACCCTGCAGCCATACTACAGAAGCAGTAGCTTTGCAGCGTAAGGGGGAGTGGTTGGGGGACGGTAAAACTGTGTCTCAGCTGCACATTTTTACTGCCCCCCCACCCACACACAAAAATAAACAAGACCTAACAGCATCTCACTGTGCACTGCCAATCATGTCAGGTAAGCTGTGTGGGGCCCCATGATTTCTAACAGCGGCCCTGCCCCAGGCACATGAAACTTGGAGGAGATCTTCCTGAATAATCCTAGTATTATTAGTACTAAGACCTTTAGCAGCAGCCTCAAAATAATACTGATGGAGAGGGGAATTCTAGGAAAAACTGTGGTCCTATGGGAGCAGTCACAGTACTTCTGTAGCACCTACTGGCGTCTAACCCTCAATGAGTACTTCCATACTTGGAGCTACAAGTGTAATGCCGCGTACACACGACCAGACTTTTCAACATCAGAAGTCTGACGGAATGATTCCGGCAGACTATTCGATCGTGTGTGGGCTGCAGCGGACTTTTGATTTGCAAAAGTCTGACAGACTTTAGAAATGGAACATGTTTCAAATTTTTCCGAAAGAACTCCGCCGGACCCAGTTCCTACCGAGAAATCCGCTCGTGTGTGTGCTAGTCCGACGGACAAAAACCGATGCGAGGGCAGCTATTGGCTACTGGCTATGAACTTCCTTATTCTAGTCCGGTCGTACGTCATCACATTTGAATCCGTCGGACTTTGGTGTGATTGTGTATGGCCAAGTCCGTTCATTCGGAAAGTCCGTCAGAACTCTGTCAGAACTCCGTCGAAAGTCTGTCGGACCTAAGTCCGGTCGTATGTACGCGGCATTAGATCCCACCTCTCCATCTGAGCTTCCACAGGCAAGTTTCCTCAAGCCCCAGTATGCAACACCTAGCTAGTAATAACTTCTTTGTAACACACATGCCTCCTTGCAGGGGAAAGCCCAGAGGAGAGAGAGCCTTTTAATCAGCTTCTCGTAAATATTTATCTTTTGCCCAGCTTTGCTTTATGGGTCAGCCTCCCAGGAACTGGCTAGGATCTGATAAACATTCATAACCCCAATAGTAGACCCTCCCATGGTATTGCTGCTGGAGCATTCATCCAACAGAAGGCAGGAGTAATCAACAAACAGGTTTAGGGAGAACCTAACGAGACCTAAAAGATAGATTGCAGTTCAGCTAGTTACCACTCAGCCATAACACTGTCTTTAGCCAGCCCAGAGCAGGGGTGTAAAATAAACATTTAAAAAAACCTGTTTGTGGCGATTGGTGTGTGTGACATTACCCTCCAGTTTAGATCTGGGGAATATTGAGTACTCCACATCTTGCTGAGAAGACACTCCTTGCAGTGTCCGTTATAACATCTAAAATTGATGGAATCTAAATTGATTTAAGAGGGATTCTCTTTTCAAAATATTGGGCAGATGTCCTCACTAGGATTATCAATTATATTAATACAAGTAAAAGAAAATATGGGTACCACAAATGAGATTACCCCCATAGAAAAATGTTTAAATAGTGTTATTAGATAAAAATTGTTCTTTAAAAAAAAATTTGTGTTATTAGTACAAAATTCATATGCAAATAGATTAGAGAAACTTCCTGCATTGTAGATGACTGTGATAAATGAGACTGGAACTAATTGACCTAATTTAAAATAAGGCTTAGGCATCCACAAGCATGTGGTCCATTGTGTTAAGTATTACAGTGGTTCTCAAACCTCAAGTACCCAATTTTGGTAATTTCTCTTATGCCGCGTACACACAATCGAATTGTCCGGCAGACCTAGTCCGGCAAACAATCCGCCAGACTTTCTAACGAACGGACTTGGCCACACACGGACACTCCGAAAGTCCAGCGATTTCTAACACGATGACATACAGCACGTACAGCGGGACTAGAAAAAGGAAGTTCAATAGCCAGTAGCCAATGGCTTCCTTCTCGTACTTGCTTCTGAGCATGCGTCATTCTTAGTCCACCGGACTAGCACACTGACGAACGGATTGTCCGCTGAAAGCCAAGTCCGGCGGACAAATTTTGAGTCAAAACGACTTTCTAAGTCCGCTGGACTTTACAATGAAAAAGTCCGCTGGAGCCCACACACGATCGAATTGTCCGGCAATTCGATCACGTGTACGCGGCATTTGATAAAATAGCTGTCTAAAATACCAAGCCATTGACTCTGATTTAAAGCACCTGTGTGTTGGAGTACTTGAGGACAGGGTTGAGAACCACTGAAATGTTATATAATGTATAGTTCTTATGTATATAATGTATATTTTCACCAAAATAAAATTATTATTGAAAATCCATCCACCAACAGATCTCTTATAAATCAAACTATATTGGAATATTATAAACAATCTTTATTAATCTTTCAGAACCAGCAAAACAACACAGCTTTCTCCAATAAAGTCAACACAAAACAGACCTTAATTCTGATATATTGAAAACATTACAACAGTTCACCACCAGTATACCAGTCCCATGCTAGGGTTTAAAGTTCCCATCTGCTTCAGGTAAAGAAAGGCTGCAGGAGTTCAGCAAACAATGTCTCAGTCGCAAGACAATACACACTTTCACACACAGCTGTGTTCTGCTCTACTATGCCTCACAGACAGATACAGAATCCTTCTTGTTCCTTTTCAGGCCTATCCTGAAGGGGAGGTAAACACTTCCAGGACCAAAGTCATCAGGGTTGGAGGCTTTTTCCCACCTAGTCTTTCCAAATTGTGGATCCCATATAAGAGCTTAAAAGACTCCATTCACACCATGGCATTCCGTTTTGCGGGCAGAAACGCAGTCATTCTGCCCACGATTCGGAAACGCTGCAAATCGTGGGATGCCTTTGCTATCCCCACTATTTTGAAACCAAATCACAGCGTGATTTTGCCACCATTGTCACCCTACGAATCGCGGTAAAATCGTGCAAACAGAATTGCAGGATGCCCGACACCCAAAAGAAGTTCTTGTACTTGTTTTGGGTGTCAGGTGGCCCGCAATTCTGTTTGCACAATTTTACAGCGATTCATCGGGTTACAAACGTGGCAAAATCATGCTGCGATTTGGTGGCATTCAAAATAATGGGGATTGCCAGGGGGTTTAGTGATTTGCAGCGTTTCTGATTCGCAGGGCAGAATCGCGGCAATTCTGCCCGCACAAAGTAACGTCATGGTGTGAATGGAGCCTTAAGCTGCAACTAAAATCTTTCACATTGCATAGCATAGGTGAGAACCCCTGAGTATTCCAAACCATACTCATATCCTCTAAAGACCACAACCCAAATAATGGGGAAACATTCCTGTCTTCCTGGACCCATATATGTATATATGTAAATCATCCAGCACAAAAATTAGCACAGTAGAGGTGGATGAAACTTCCAGCACTGTGCTGCAGCATCTCCTTGCAAGATTTGCAGTTCCCAACATTCCATGACAACATGACATCATCCCATTACTAATGAAGCCAAAGGAAAGTTAAGTATGTTATCTAGCCTTATTACATCCTATAGGTGTTTTTTAAATTGTAATGCATTTGGCAAGGGGGAGGGGCCCTCTTGAAAAAACGCTGGTACTTTTTCTGTCAGATGAACACCAGATTTAAAAAAAACTACACATTATTCAAACACAAAACATTCCACTCCACAGGAAAAAAAAGATATTTGCAATATCTCAAAAAAAAGGAAGCAGATAGGGTTCCGTCTTAAAATTTTGTAGAAATCCCTGCAATATATAGCAGTCTAGGTAGGTGGGAAATATAAAAAAACTAAATGTTTTTTTTTTTTCTTCCCAATACAGTTTTATCGCTTTAAAGCCTCAAATATGTTTTTTTTTTTTCATTGCTATTAAAAGATGTGCCTTATTTTATCTTTCATTTGGCTTCAGAAACATCAAACTGATAAACTTCCATAAATTTGATTATTTAACAACATTAAGGTAGAAAATAAAATGGATATGCTCCATTGCATTTTGAGAGAAGGGAGAAGATTCAGCTCTGCTCAGGAGGACTGAGAATTACCCAGGCCTATATTGCATTTAGTTTGAGTGGCATGCAATTTAAATTCAGCCCTCAGCAGGCTTCAAAAAGGATATTCTGCCAGAGAATTGCTTTTTTTTGTTCTGTTATGTTGCATGAATCCTTGAGACATCCTTACGTGCTTTTAATTCTGTTCCCAATTCAAGAATGATTGTGTAAACAATCATCTGCATCATTTTTGGACAAATGGTAGGTATTAATAGCAAGCTATTGCTCTTACCTGTGGATGGTAAAATGTCTACCCTATGTACGAACAGGTTTTTATGGAATAATTTTATAGGTTAAGCTGATGTCCTGGGAAATATCTAATCTCTATGGGGCTTGGGCATTCTTTATCCTTGAGTAAGAATCAATGAATGAATTCCCAGCCCAAATGTTCAGGGACCTGCAGAGTCTATTGTAAATGTGCCACAGAATACTGTATTATTACATGAGCAGGCACAGTGCGATTGTTCAGTAAACATGGAATAAATATTCAGACAGTTACCTAGGACATTTTGAAGCATATACACTTTAGTATAGAAAATTGGACTAGCTTTTAATAATCCTACCATGCTTACACGCAGGGGTGAATCTTCTCAAACAAAGTATATGGGGCATATTTATAAGGATGAAAGGAGATTCTAGCACACCTCTCTGACTAGATTTGCCCAAATTTACTGCCAGCTTTTGCCCTGCAAATTCTTGTTAGTTTAATTTAATTCTGCAGCAGGTGACAAGAACGAATGGCGTTTTTAAATGAATATGTTAGGTCAAATCCTCAGCAGCATGATGGCAAGTGTTTGCAACAGTGAGGAAGAGGGAGCAAGGATGACTCTCTTTGGGAAGCGTTGGAGACATTTTGAAAAAATCTCTGATTCTGCAAACAACATACATTACAAAATGACATTAACATTTGTTGTAGTACAAATACGACTAATGTTACTGAGACCTTGAGTTGACATTGAAGAATTAGAAATGAATATGTGTGGTGAACTCTATCCAGGAACCACACAGCCAAAACCGGGTAATGACAATACTTTATAGCTAACAAGGTCCAACGTGATAGGTTTCTGGTGGTCGGACTTTATATAGATGCCTTATTGTCTTCTCCATAGAATGCTGCATCATATACAGTATCTCACAAAAGTGAGTACACTCCTCACATTTTTGTAAATATTTTATTATATCTTTTCATGTGACAACACTGAAGAAATTACACTTTGCTACAATGTAAAGTAGTGAGTGTACAGCTTGTATAACAGTGTAAATTTGCCGTCCCCTCAAAATAACGCAACACACAGCCATTAATGTATAAACCGCTGGCAACAAAAGTGAAAATGTCCAAATTGTGCCCAAAGTGTCAATATTTGGTTTGGCCACCATTATTTCCCAGCACTGCCTTAACCCTCTTGGGCATGGAGTTCACCAGAGATTCACAAGCTGCCACTGGAGTCCACTTCCACCCCTCCATGAGGACATCACAGAGCTGGTGGATGTTAGAGACCTTGCTCTCCTTCATCTTCCGTTTGAGGATGCCCCACAGATGCCTAATAGGGTTTAGGTCTGGAGAAATGCTTGGCCAGTTCATCACCTTTACCCACAGCTTTTTTAGCAAGGCAATGGTCATCTTGTAGGTATGTTTGGGGTCATTATCATTTTGGTATACTGCCCTGCGGCTCAGTCTCTGAAGGTAGGGGATCATGCTCTGCTTCAGTGTTTCACAGTACATTTTGGCATTCATGGTTCCCTCAATGAACTCTAGCTCCCCAGTGTCGGCAGCACTCATGCAGCCCCAGACCATGACTCTCCCACCACCATGCTTGACTGTAGGCAAGACACACTTGTCTTTGTACTCCTCACCTGGTTGCCGCCACACACGCTTGACACCATCTGAACCAAATAAGTTTATCTTGGTCTCATCAGACCACAGGACCTGGTTCCAGTAATGCATGTCCTTAGTCTGCTTGTCTTGCGCTAACTGTTTGCGGGCTTTCTTGTGCATTATCTTTAGAAGAGGCTTTCTTCTGGGATGACAGCCATGCAGACTAATTTGATGCAGTGTGCGGAGTATGGTCAAAGCACTGATAGGCTGACCCCCCACATCTATCAACCTCTGCATAAATGCTGGCACCACTCACATTTATCATCTATTTCCCAAAGACAACCTCTGGATATGACACTGAGCACATGCACTCAACTTCTTTGGCCAACCATGGCGAGGCCTGTTCTGAGTGTAACCTGTCCTGTTAAACTGCTGTACGGTCTTGGCCATTGTGCTGCAGCTCAGTTTCAGGGTCTTGGCAATCTTCTTATAGCCTAGGCCATCTTTATGTAGAGCAACAATTCTTTTTGTCAGATCATCAGAGAGTTCTTTGCCATGAGGTGCCATGTTGAACTTTCAGTGACCAGTATGAGAGAGTGAGATAACACAAAATTTAATGCGCTTGCTCCCTATTCACACCTGAGACCTTGTAACACTAACAAGTCACATGACACCGGGAGGGATGGCTAATTGGGCCCAATTTTCACTTAGGGGTGTACTCACTTTTGTTGCCAGTGGTTTAGACATTAATGGTGTGTTGAGTTATTTTGAGTGGACAGCAAATTTACACTGTTATGCAAGCTGTACACTCACTATTTTACATTGTAGCAAAGTGTCATTTCTTCAGTGTTGTCACATGAAAAGATATAATAAAATATTTACAAAAATGTGAGGGGTGTACTCATTTTTGTGTGATACTGTATATCACTGAGCTGTGTATCTGCAGCCCAGAGGAACTGTAAGTCCCAAAGTGTCAGCAATTGGCTGAATGTGACTTGTTTAGGAACTGGAGGATTTACATTGCTGTATTGTTATGTGGTAGAATTTGTTTTGGATATTGCTCTATGGGAGGGGTCAGCAACCTTTTTCTACTTTAGGGTCGGATTCAATGTATGTGAAGGATATATGATATGAAGATAATAATCTGGACCCCTTAACCTTACCCTTAACCCCTGAACCTTATAATACACAGCCCCTCGCAATTCTAGACCCCTTTACATTACACAGCCCCCTTACCTCTGGACCCCTTTACATTACACAGCCCTCCTGCATTTTACACAGACCCCCCCCCCCCCCCCGGAAATTACACAGCCCCCTATGTTATGATTTAAAATTGCACACATTAATGGAATAGTGACAAATTACGGTACTTAAAAATATCTGGGGAGCGTGGCCAATGATCAGGATGTGAGGACGCGAGTTGCCTGAGCTCTGTCCACCCCGCATACATCCTTACCTGATCCTGCAGACCTAACTGATCTTCAGGTCTTGCTCTGTTGGGGCCCCATAATTATAATAATAAATTAATAAACAAATCTAAAGTACATATACAAATAAATAAAAATAATCATAAATAAATACAATACATGAATACTCTGTAATAATAAAAAAAATGAACACTTAACCCTAAAAAATAAGAAGAAGAAGAAGAAAAAAACATACACCCTAACACAAAATAAATAAATACATTACTATTATTAATAATGATAACAATAATAATAATAATAACAATACATTATTATTATTAATAATATTATTATAATTTTTAGAGGGTTTGGGTGCTCATTTATTATTATTTTATTATTATTAATAATAATAATAATAATTTATTTCATATTGTTTTAAGGTTAGGGGTTAATTGTTATTTATTTCTTTATTTATTTATGTATAATTACTTATTATAAATTTTTTGTTTTATTTAATTTTTTTGATGATTTTTCGTTATTTGTGTATTTATTTTACATTTATTTAGTCATATATAATTACTTTAATTTTTTTTTTTTTTACATTCTTTCATCTGAGCAGAAAATCACTCAAAAATGTGCGAATGTGCTTAAAAATGTGCAAATGGCTATGGAAATAAAAACGTGCCAAAAACACACAATTTCAACTATAAAAAAGCTCCAGAACTTTAGGCATTTGTCTTCAGGCGACTTTGAGTGGAGATGTGAACCAACTATATAGAGAATAACTCATTTTTTTTCTCCTCCAGTGTGTTGGAGCTTCAAGCTATAAAATGCTGAGGTTCGAATGGGGCATCATAGAAACTTGTCAGATACCAAAGGCTGTTTTGTCAGTTTCTTAAAGTGGTTGTAAACCCTTACAGACCACGTTGACCTACAGGTAAGCCTAGATTAAGGCTTACCTGTAGGTCCAAGAAATACCTCCTAAACCTACACCTGCCGCTGTCTACGGCAGGCGCCATAGACAGCGGCACGCAGGTGCACTAAGCACCTCACACAGTATAGTAAAACACTGGCTAGGCACACAGTTAACCCTTTGATCGCCCCTGATGTTAACCCCTTCCCAGCCATGTGTCATTAGTACAGTGCCACTGGTCCCCAAAAAGTGTCAGTGTCAGATTGTCTGCCGCAATATTGTAGTCCCGCTAAAAGTCGCTGATCACTGCCATTACTCGTAAAAATAAATAAATAAAAATGTCCCATAGATTGTAGACACTATAACTTTTGCGCAAACCAATTAGTATACGCTTATTAGGATTTTATAGCAGGAAGAAAAAAAAAAAAAAAAAAAAAAAAAATATATATATATTCAAAATTTACAGTTTTTTTTTAATAAAATAAAAAACACAGAGGTGATCAAAAAAAATCACAAAAAATGGCATGGTCATGAAGGGGAGTAAATCTTCAAGTGGTCAAGTGGTTAAAGAATATCTAGCGTGGAATCCCTGTTGAATTCTACGCTACTTATCAGGAGTTGGTGGCCCCTAAATTGGTTTCTTTATTCGCCCAGTCCTTGGAGGGGGGGTCGCTCCCCGACTCCATGTCGGAGGCGATTGTGGTGTTGGTGCCCAAGCCGGGTAAGGACCCAGAGGATTGTGCGTCCTATCGCCCGATCTCCTTGATAAATGTCGATGCCAAATTGTTGGCAAAGGTCCTAGCGAATCGGCTGGCACAGGTTCTGGAGAGCCTTGTTCATGTAGACCAGACGGGGTTTATGCCCGGTAAGGGTACCGACATCAACCTGAGGCGCCTTTTCCTTAATTTAACTATCCCTCATGACAATGCTGGGACCAGGGTTGTTGCCTCCCTGGATGCCGAAAAGGCATTTGACTCAGTGGAATGGGGATATTTGTGGGAGGTACTCCGTAGATATGGGTTCGGTCCCCATTTCCTGAGTTGGCTGCAGTTGCTCTATAGCGGCCCGAGGGCACGGTTGCGTATTAATGGTAGGCTGTCGGAGGCGTTTCGGTTGGAGAGGGGCACCCGGCAAGGCTGCCCCCTCTCCCCGTCGTTATTTGCGCTGGCGTTGGAACCTCTGGCGGTGGCCCTGAGGGCCTCCTCGGGGGTGGTGGGACTTAAAGTAGGCCCTCTTGAGGAGAAGGTGTCGCTCTACGCGGATGATGCTCTGCTCTATTTGAGAGATGCAGATTCCTCCTTACGGGCGGCATTGGAAATTTTTAATGTATTCGGACGGTTCTCTGGGGTCAGGATAAACTGGACCAAATCCGTCCTGTTTCCTCTGGACCCGGGGTCGAGGGCGGCTGCGGCGGACACTCCCCTACAGTGGGTCACCGAATTCAAGTATCTGGGGGTAGTGGTGGGCAGGGACCCGACACAGTACTTTGATCTTAACTTGAAACCGGCTCTCCTTCAGCTGAAGGCTAGATGTGCCTCCTGGGGGAAGCTTCCCCTGAATCTGCTGGGTCGCATTAACCTGTTAAAAATGGTCTTCCTCCCTAGGTTCCTCTATTTTTTTAGGAACTCCCCCGTTTTGCTCCCACGAGCTTTTTTTGCGGAACTGGATGGTTGTGTGGGCTCCTTTATTTGGGGAGGGTCTAATCCGAGGATTGCACGGTCCACTTTGTGTCTACCTGTGCGTTGTGGGGGGTTGGCTTTGCCCGACTTCAGGGTCTATTATTGGGCGGCGGTCCCTGTGTCGGTTCGTTGGTGGTTTGCCCGATCTAGGGCGAACGCTGCGAACTGCGTTGAAGCGGCTGGGGTAGGTTCCTTGGAGGATCTCGCCGATTTAGTCTACAAGGGCCCGGGGGTTTGCCGGGGGCTTCCACTTCCAACTAGAACGACGCTCAGGGTGTGGGGGTTGGCCAGGAAACGGTTTATTAGGCCGGGGGTCTGGTCCCCCAGGCTGCCAATATGGGAGAACCCTAGCCTCCCACACTTTCGGACGGTCCCTGACTCGAGGGTATGGGTGAGATATGGGGTGCGGACGTTGGGCGATATCATCACGGGGGGTGCTCTGCGGACGTATGGGGAACTTGCCACTAAGTATGATTTGCCCGGGTGGATGTATTTCCGTTACCACCAACTGAGGCACGCGGCCAGGGCGCAGCTGCCAGCAAATGCGACCCTATCTATGGATCCGGTGGAGGACCTACTGTCTCTGGACCAGCTCTCCAAGCCTCTCTCGTCCCTGTACATTTTGCTACTCAGTGTGGATTCTCCCAAGATGGAGAAACTGTGGACAGCCTGGCGGAGGGATATTCCCTCCGTGGAGAGGGAGGATTGGGATGACTGTTTCCAGGATAGTCTTGGTCTGGTGATCTCTTCTAGAGATAAGGTGATACAGACTAAGTTTTTACATAGGGTTTATTACACTCCGCAGCGGTTGCACAGATTGTATCGACAGCGGGACCCTGCCTGTACCAGATGTGGAGCAGCAGAGGGAACGTTCTTCCACATGTTCTGGTGCTGCCCGATGGTGGCCGCCTCTTTGCCTCGGTCTCCGGAGCTGGCTCTTCTCGGCATTCAGGACGAGGAACAGAGGCCGCGCTATTCCAGGCTCCTGATTGCCTTTTTGCTTTATTATGCCAAGAAGGCCATTCTCCTTCGCTGGACCTCTGCTTCCCCCCCGACGCTGACTCTGTGGGAGGACATCATTAATAAGGCCCTCCCGTTGTACAAAATGACATATATTAGTAGGAAGTGCCCTAGGAAGTTTGATGGCATATGGCTGCCATGGACGGGTGGGGACAGGGCAGGGATATAGATATAGGAATTCTCATCGTCGGGTCTGTGGGTCGGCCTTCTCCCCCCCCTCCCCTCCTCCTTCTCCCCCCCCCTTCTTTTCTTCTTTTTCTGTTTCCTTCTCTTGTCCCTCCCCCCCCCCCCGTGCTCTTGCCCTTTCCTCCTCCGCCCTTTTCTTTTTTCCGTGGTCTTACTTGTCTCTACATGCACCCCCCCCCCCTCCCTCTGTGGGATTTGATGTAGGCATGATGGCTATCATACTGCATTATCTCTTATATGATCTCGGGTTAGCCACGGCCTTCGCAGGGTAATGTCGGGGACGGTTGTGGTACAACATATGTGTATTTTATGTGGGTTGTACTATCTCCTGATTTTCCTTTTTCTTTGTTGTGTGTTCTACACCACCTGTATTTTGTTTTAATTTGTATTCTTCTGATTTCTGAATTGCAACTTGTGTCTTTAATATCAATAAAGCGAACTTTATTCACCGTGAAAAAGAATATCTAGCGTGAAGCTCATGACAGATTGGAGAGAGCTGGACCACTGATGTACTTTGATTGTCCGTAAAACCCTTCCATTTTTATAATGCTGTTTAACCACTTCAGCCATGGAAGGTTCCCTTTTTTCACACAAATAGAGCTTTCTTTTGGTGGCATTTGATCACCTCTGTGGTTTTTATTTTTTGTGCTATAAACAAAAGTGTGACAATTTTGAAATAAACACAATAGCTTTTACTTTTTGCTATAATAAATTTCCCAAATAAAAAAAAAAAATTCTCAGTTTAGGCCGATATGTATTCTTCTACATATTTTTGGTAAACAAAAACCCAATAAGCGTATATTGATTGGTTTGCACAAAAGTATAAGCTTCTACAAAATAGGAGATAGATTTATGGCATTTTTATTATTATTTTTTTATTTACTAGTAATGACGTTGATCAGCGATTTTTATTGGGACTGTGATATGGCTGACAGATCAGACACTTTTGACACATTTTGGGACCCATGACAATTATGCAGCGATCAGTGCTATAAAAAGGCATTGATTACTGTATAAATGTCACTGCCCAGGAAGGGTTTAACACTGTGTTCCCTAGGTGTGTTCTAACTGTGGGGGGAGTGTGACTGACTAGGAGGGGAAAGAGATCGATGTTCATACTTAGTATGGACACACAATCTGTCTCCTCTCCCCTGAGAGAACTGGGATCTGTGTGTTTACTGTCATGAGTGATCGCGGGTGTCTGGCGGTCATCTCACCTGCCACGCACTCGCCGCAAGCCACGGGTGTGCCCCCTAGTGGTCAAAGGGCAAACCGACATAAGGTTATGTCCGTTCGCTCACCTGTGCCATTCTGCCACAGTAAAACTATGGCAGCTGGTCGGGAACTGGTTAAACAATGCAGTAAAAAGCCAAACAAGTTAATTGACTGGACATTCTGTTGGTGAATAAATTAATGGCATTAGGGGCTCGTATACCTTTTTGAGCAGAGGAGAGTGTTGAGAATTCTGCTGCTGTCCTGGGTTATTAGAGAGAGAGAGCGTCCGGTGGAAGCGGCCATTTCCTATGTTTTTAATTACCGGCTGGTCAGAGCCAGAAGAGTCATGGAGAAAGCTTTTGGGATAATGGCCAGCCGGTTCTGCCTATTTTTGACACCAATCCATGTGGCGGAATGTAAACTGAACCATATAGTGCTTGCCTGCTGCATTCTGCACAATTTTCTCAGAAAAAAGTCACCAAACTATGTGGCCTCAGTTGGGCCTGAGGCCAACTTTCCAGGACCTTCAAACCTGATGGCACTTGAAGCTGGCCATCCTGGCTTGCCCCCCCAAAAGGCCCCCGAGGTCAGAAGCAGATACATGGAGTACTGTGTGGGTAGGGGGGCCATTGATATGCCAGACAATCTCTGAGACATTTTTTAAATAAATTTATATTTGAAACTGGAATAATAGTTGCTTTCATTTACTGCTTGGGTTTCTTTTAGCTGTCTCCTAGGTTTTATTTTTTTCATGATTGCTGTTAGCAGCCGCTCCTGCGCGCATGCACGGGGTTGACATCATCGCCAGTCACAGGGCCGGAGCTGCGATACCCGGAAGTCACTCTGGGTATCATGGCAGCATCAGAGGAGGCCTGACGAAGGTTCGCTTTGGGGGCTTCCATCTCAGGTAAGCTATTCATAATGAGCTAGTATGCTATGGATACTAGCTCATTATGCCTTTGCCTTGCAGGGTCTATTTTTATTTTTATTAAGGCTTTACTTCCTCTTTAAAGACTTTTGATGTGGTTGCGTGGTTCATTGTGAATTTAGATAATAGCGTAGACAGTAAAAGTATTGTCACCACAAATATGCCTCATTCTGGGCATGACTTGGTCAGATAGGTCAGGTAGAGAAAGCCACCTTAGGGCAAGAAGTGTGTTACTGACCTGGTCACCAAGTGAAAATAAAGGGGAAAAAGTCTATAAAAAATAAACTAAATTATCAAGCTGAAATATATGCAATATATTACATTTTAGTTTTTAGTTTTATGCCACTTTAAACAGTCTTGTTACTGTTTCTTTTAAATTCTCAGGTCTTGTTGCCTCTGGCAGCCCCAAATATAAATGTTATTACACCTTTTTATGTTTTCATAATCATTCAGTTGTAGATGGAATTATATAAATTGCTGGAGGGTGCCCAAGTCCTTGGAGCACCTTTGTGCCATGTTTAACTAGAAATCTTTCAGGGGGTTGAGACTGGTGTCTAGGTAGGGGATGTCAAGTCAATCCCCTGCTATATATTGTTTATGGGCTGGTAGAGTCCTAGATGTCAGGTTATGGAAGACATAATAGATTGAAGTGCCTTATCAGGGTTCAGATAAAAAATAAAAATAAAGAGCAGTGCGATGCCTGAAATCAGCACATCAGCAATACACTGATCTGTCTGGACGGTACCGCACACCAGCTGCTGCGTTTTAACACAGCAACTGGTCTGAAAATACCCTAACGCTACCAACTCCCCAGAATGCTGCTGTCCAAAGGTGTCTGCTTTACTACTTCATCCACAATTCAGACACCCGAAGACCAGAAGTATGTTACTGGTTGGTTCAGTATTTAATAGAATACTGCCAGAAAAGCAGAAATTTTTTTCATATCTGCATTTTTTATGTATTTGGATTCATTGTTTCAAATGATCTGGTACTTTTGCAAAAATCATTACAATCATTTGTCAGAGGGATAGGCCACAAGCTGGTGAGTACTCTCTTTATGTGTCTGGGCAACCTAAATTATTCAGGTCTGGTACTGTACATTAAAGGAAATCTTTAGTGAGGAAGTATGGAGGTTACCATTCCTGACCTTTCCTTCTGAAAATGTTTGTTCCCTGGTTGCCATTTAGATTTAGTATCTTTGGTACTTTCTGAGTCATTGACCTGGACAGAATGTGCAGATTACAAATTCAGACTTTTAAATCCCCATGTTTTTTTCTGTCTCATAAAAGAATGAAGCCAGAGACAACCAGCAAATAGCATTTTCAGAATCAGCATTGGTAGTCTGCATATTCCTTTCAGCAAAATGTGGGTTCCCACCCTGTTTCCAACCATTGTGGGCTGGCTTTCTTTTTCCTGGGGCAGGCAGGGTATACAGTATGAGAGAATGATGCGGTATACAGGGTAGAGTATACAGTACAAACTAGGAGTGGAACTGTGTTGTTGACACATGAGAACAGAAAGAACCATGGAGAGCTCCATCAGGTAGCTCTAAGCAGGATACATGTTTCCCCTCAGCATGCCCCCTGCTTTGAGTGTAACCAATGCAGTATATCAGGGATATGCAATTAGTGGACCTCCAGCTGTTGCAAAACGACAAGTCCAATCATGCCTCTGCCTCTGGGTGTCATGCTTGTGGCTGTCAGAGTCTTGCTATGCCTAATGGGACTTGTAGTTCTGCAACAGCTGGAGGTCCGCTAATTGCCTATCCCTGCAGTATATTAACCAAATTCTTCCACTAGTAAAAACACCTCACACAGTATAGTAAAACACTGGCTAAGCACACAGTTAACCCTTTGATCACCCCTGATGTTAACCCCTTCCCAGCTATGTGTCATTAGTACAGTGCCACTGATCCCCAAAAAGTGTCAGTGTCAGATTGTCTGCCGCAATATTGCAGTCCCGCTATAAGTCGCTGATCACTACCATTACTAGTAAAAATAAATAAATAAAAATGTCCCATAGATTGTAAACACTATAACTTTTGCCCAAACCAATTATTATACGCGTATTAGGATTTTATAGCAGGAAGGGGAAAAACAATATTATTAAAATTGACGTTTGCACTGTTGAAGAAAAAGGCCCAAAAAAATAAAAAATAAATAAACCCTAGGAGACAGCTAAAAAGAAACCCAAGCAGTAAATGAAAGCAAATATTATTCCAGTTTCAAATATAAATATTTATATCTCTATATTTAAAAAATGTCTTAGCCCTTGTACACACGGTCGGAGAATCCGTCGGAATGTGTCCTATCGGACCGTGTTGTCGGATAATCCGACTGTGTGTGGTATGCATCGGACTGATTCCGTCGGAATATCCGTCGGACCCAATTTTCCAACTTGTTGGAAATATTTTCCGACAAACTGGTCCAATCATACATACTCCGATCATGTGTAGAGAATTTTAATCGGACCAAGTGCCACGCATGCTCAGATCAAATTCCTACATCAAAGCTATTGGCTACTAGCCTGAATGTAGTCCCATCGTAACGAAATTACGTCATCACGTTCTGAAAGATCGGATTTTTCGACAACTTTGTCCGACCGTGTGTATGCAACAGTTTCGGACAAGATCTGACGGACAAAATCCGACGGATTTGGTTGTCGAAATCTCCGACCGTGTCTACAGGGGCTTAGACATTGTCTGGCATATCAACAGCCCCCCTACCCGCACAGTACTCCATGTATCTGCTTCTGACCTCGCGGGCGCTTTGGGGGGGCAAGCCAGGACGGCCAGCTTCAAGTGCTGTGAGGTTTGAAGGTTCTGTTTTGTGCAAGTTTCACAGTTGGAGACACCCCTATATGGTATGCACTGGAGCACATGTGTGGGACACCCTAATAAAAAGGGTGTTCTGGTGTCCCACACTAGTGCTCCTGAGTCCAGATGTGTAAACAGCTGCTGAGTGTCCTCTCCTTTACACTGAAAAAAGTTTGCATTTCATTCTAGTTACAAACCCATCTAGAAACTTCTTTGACTAGAAATAGGCCTGGACAAATGCAGTTAACTGCAACTTTCCAAAACATCGTATTTTAGTGGGCGAACAAACGATGTTTCCTACGACCGACTGAACCCATGAACATGAAAGTGGCCATTTTAAACTGTACAACACTAATAATAAGGGACACCCTAATAAAAAGGTTGTTCTGGTGTCCTGAGTCTAGTGCTCCTGAGTCCAGATGTGTAAACAGCTGCTGAGTGTCCTCTCCTTTACACTGAATCAAGTTTGTATTTCATTCTAGTTACAAACCCATCTAGACAACAAACTTCTTTGACTAGAAATAGGCCTGAACAAATGTAGTTAACTGTAACTTCCCAAAACATCGTACTTTAGTGGGCAAACAAACAATGTTTCCTACGACCGATTGAACCTATGAACATGAAAGTGGCCATTTTAAACTGTACAACACTAAAGAAAAGCACATGGAGCAGGATGCAAGTAATTATAATAATAATATGAACACAGGACAACTACTTACTTTTTTGAAGAACTCGCTTGATCTTTCTGTACTGATCATGCTCCCCCAATTTCAGATCTGACCAGCGTTTCCTCAGTTGATCCTTGGATCGTCCTACCCCAAAATTCTTCTGCTGACTCTTCACAACTTTAGCCATGATCTTGTCCTTTCTCATATATGGGTTTGGATAAGGTCCATACTTCCCATCATAGTCGTTCCTCTTTAATATGTCCACCATCTCCAATATCTCTACAATGGACATATTTGAGGACTTAAATCTTCTCCTCTGGGACCAGGACGTTTCTGGCTCCGGGCTTTCCTCATCCTCCTCTTTGCTGTAATTAGCATGCATCTGCTGTGTCTCCGCCATGTGCTCTCCCCACTGCACTGAAAGAGAAGGTGCAGGGAATAACCTAGAAAGAACGTCAGGGGCAGGCGGAGTTTCACGCATGTGCAGTGTATATAAAATGTAACATGCATGCATCATACATAAGATCTGTGTGCGGAGGACGGAGTATCGGAAACGGCGATCGTTAGAACTAAGGTACAATTTAAACTTGGGGTATCAGTGGCATATACTGCGTATAGATTGAGGCCTATATTGGGTCAAGATTAGGAGAGTTTAGCCTGACATTGGGGTCTGTCTTGTGTTGTGTCTTGCAGAGAAAATGGATGGGTTCAAAAACCACAGCTTTCTACCTATCTTCATTGACAAGTACAGGGAGCTGCCCTGTCTGTGGCAGGTGAAACACCCCCATTACAATATTAAATTAAAGTGGCAGGCAGTGCTGGAGAAACTGCTGGAGTTGGTGAAGCCGGTGGTCCCCACGGCAAACATCCCCTATTTAAAAGCCAAAATTGGTGGCTTGAGGAGCACATATCTGAGGAAGCGCAAGAAGGTCCAGGATTCCATGAGGTCAGGAGCTGCAGCAGGTGACATTTATGTCCCCAGGCTTTGGTACTATGACAGACTGCATTTTCTGTTAGATCAGACTGAAATCCGGAAATCCCTCTCAACCCTTCCTTCCACGCTTCCTTCCACCCCAGCTGAGGCTTCCGACGCCCACCCTGGGACTTCCAGCCAGGAAGAAGTGGAGGAGCCCAGCTTGAGCCAGGTATAGTATTGTTCTATATATTTTTTTTTGTAAAAATGAATGAGGTTAGCTAGATGTGATTATTGATCACTAATTGCTGAAGTGTTTTACATATCAATAGACAGTAGTAGCCAAAAATAATTGGGACAAGAATGAAAAATGTTGGGGTCAGAATGATAGTCTTTTCTATTTGTTAACATTCAATTTGCAACAGTCATGAGCTGAAAATTGTGTGTGATTGATGAACCAAAAACTAAAAGTATGTCCCTTTTTCATGCACAGAAAGACCTCAGCCAGGAGGAGGCAGTGAAATGTGGCAGCCAGGGGGAGGCAGGGGTTAGTGGTAGCCAGGAGGTGGGCAGGTCTAGGAGCCTGAAGAGCACAGAATCCCAAGTCCATCCCCTCCGCCTTCCAACCAAAAGGCCCAGGAAGGGGAGGAGTCAGTGCTCAAGCTGATTGGGGAGGCTTCTACTGCCCTCAAAACCAATCCCACTCTTCAAGAGGCTTTTGTCTTCATGGCTGCATGCAAAAATGCAGGACATGGAGGAGGGACACGCCTCATGTGTGAGGAACTCATTTATCTCACACTAAACAAGGGGTTGAGGGATGAAATCACCAAAAAAAAAAACCTGTGTGAGTTGGACCATCCTCCTTCTTCTGCCACACCTCTAACACCACAGCCACAGCCTGGAAGGAAGCGTGTAAGGAAGACCAGAGTGTGATGACCTGGGTTCAGTCTGGTCTGACAATAGATGCAGGCTCTTGTATGACCACAGCCTGGGGACAGATATGTCATCTGCTGCTGTTTCTGATCTCTTGGACTCCTGGACCAGATTGTACTCCTTTATATATGGACTCCACAGGCCACAAATTTTGCCTTTAAATAATTGATGTTTGCCCTGGGGGCCAAAGGCTTCGCCAATTTCCCCAGTTTCTCCAGTGGCGCCTTCCTTTTATTTGATTATGACCCCTAATAAAGGTTTTTTTTGTTAAAGAAATACTTGCCTATGTGTTTTACTTAAAAAAGGACAAGGACAAGTCAAATTAACAAGGGACACCAACACCAAACCACCTCCTCGAGATTAAAAAATACAAGATAATAATGGTGTTGTGGTAACTTTGAAATACAAAACACACACAAAAAATTTTGGAGATCACCAAAATAAAAAAAAACAGGAGATCTTGATAAAAAAAAACAACCACAACATTTTTAAAAATATTAAAACATAAAAATAAAAATGATTCGGGAGATCTGACGAATAAAAATATTATATTCATGAAATCACAAGAAATAATAAAGAAAGAAGTTTGTGAGAAGTCTGTGTGAATATGAGCAGCAAAACAACTTCATTCTTCTAGCATTATAAAGAAAAAGAGAATGCGCTGCATTAAATTTTTTTTAACTTTGCAGTGTGACGAATATGCTATATCTATTACGAACGCTAGTTTTAGCAGACCAATCGCTTCCGTCTCGTAATTTATTCTGAGCATGCCTGGCACTTTGTGTGTCCGCCTTGTCTACACATGATTGGAATTTACGCGATCAGATCTTGTTGTCGGGAAATTTTAGGTCCAGCTCTCAAACTTTGTGTGTCGGAAATTACGACGGAAAAAGTCTGATGGAGCACGCACACAGTCGGATTTTCCGACAACATGATCTGATCGAACATTTTCCGTCGGAAAGTCCGACTGTGTGTACAAGGCATTAGTCTGTAAGGTTAAATATTGGGTTGGCCCACCCTTTGCAGCTATAACAGCTTTAACTCTTCTAGAAAGGCTGTCCGAAAGGTTTAGGAATGTGTTTATGGGAATGTTTGATCATTCTTCCATAAGTGCATTTGTGAGGTCAGGCACTGATGTAGACAAGCAGGCCTGGCTCGCAGTCTCCATTCTAATTCACCCCAAAGGTGTTCTATCAGGTTGAGGTCAGGACTCTGTGCAGGGCTGTCAAATTATTGGTACGTATAGGAGGCATTCCAATTGGTTGGCGCTGTCACATGGATGATGCCGACCAATCAGAACCCGCCTAGCCTGTCCTGTGAGCAGGGGAGAAGAAGAGAGAAAGCCACCAGTGAATCAGAAACCCAATGTAACCTAGTGGGTGATAGTCGGCCTCAGGTTCAGTGTAAGTTCACCTTACAGATTTTCTGTAAAGGTGAACTTAACCTTTAAAGTAAATGTGTAAGTCTGCTTTTTTTGAGAGAAAAGAACCCTTGCCCCTGGTCTGCAATAAACGTTACAAAGATTTTTAAAAAAAGGTCACTGCAATGTCCTACTTGCTGTTGTTTCTATTTAAATATCAAATCAACCATGTACATAATACCCCATACAATGAAGCCGTGTTTTATTTTTACCAACTTTACAAGAACATAGCTGACTAAAAAGTTAAGATAGTTTTTATTAAAAAAAAAAGTTATTATAAAAATCTATTACAAGTAGGTTTGTTTATATGAGGAGTGGAGTCATACCAGGACTTTTAATTTTACAGATATAAAAAGGGATGGTAGCATGGTTTCTGATAAAAAGAGGAAAAGGAGGGTATCTGTTATAGTAAATTTTAAGAGTAGTGACAATAAAAGATTCCTGTTTGAGGCTGATTCTTCGAAGCCTGACATGAAGCTAAAAATCACAAAAAGAGTTCAAATAATTAATCATAGATACAAAATAATGAATATTTCAATAAAATTTACAGACGCCTTTCTTTGTTAAGCATCAAGCAAGCTATTGTAGGCTGAGAATGTAGTTTATTGGTGCATTGGGGCATTCATTTAAAATGGGTGTGCTCTAAAAGAGGCGTATCCCTAACCTATTGTACAATTTAATTTGAATACACTGTATATACCAGAAGTCTTATCACAATAATGACAGAAACACAGTAAATAATGTACTGTTCATTAGTAAAATGATTTATGTATTTGTTTAGCTAGCTACAATTTTTAGTCCACACATTCTATTTAAGGCTTGGAAACCAGACAGCTCTTGCAGAGAATACAGTGAAAAACAATAATTACAACAATTACAGTTCAAAAAATTTGGCATGTAATATTTACAAAACCTCTGTAACGAAACGTCCCATACTCCGTTTGAGTGTTTTCATCATATACCACTTCCTTCCAGTCTGAATATAGATATCAGATCTTCCAAACTTTGGGAGGGGCTGCTGGAGAAATCCCCCACCTCCCCTCTCACAGCTAATTCACAGAGACATGTACATCCCATAATACACAAAGCGGACAGACACAATAGAACAATGGAATACAGCCACACCCCAAATGACCCAACACAGAGCACACCAAAGTATGAGTCCATATACAATATATATATATATATATATACACAGCATTCCAGTGTGGTTGTAAAGTGAGTCTGATTAGTACAGATCAGACTGGGGTTCTCGGCCACCCTGTTCCCTGGGAAAAATGGTTTCCCAACCTCCCCAAGAGATTCTGGATTCCACTGACCCCCGCCCACATTGACTCCCGTCACATCTCTCCCCTTTTCGGCAGCAGAGTAACACAGGAGGAGTTGACTCCAAAGTTAGTTAGTAATTCCAGTCCCCCAATGCCGGTATCCATACAGTAGCCCAAATAAATTGCCCTAAACATTGCTGTCACGTACCTTACAGCGGAGTCTGATATGACGAGGGTGGCCTCTTGCACGGTCCCGGTCCTAGCACCCCTGGAGGTGGAGACAGGAACTGCTAGGGCAGCAGAAAGTTGCAGGTGCCTGAAGACAAGCAGGTCAAAGGTCAAACAGGAGTTAGCAACGGGCTGGCCGCGGAGTACAGAATCAGGAGGCAAAGCCGAAGTCAGAGGTTCAAGTCGGGGTCGGTGCAGGTAAACAAGGCAGGTAATGCAAGGGTATTCCAAGAGGGTGGTCAGGAAGAGCCGGATGTTCAAGATCCAGGGAATTCAGACAAAGTAGTAGCGGGTATACAGGAATGAGCTGATGCTAAGTGGCTGCCCGTTTAAATATGGCGATGTGCGCCGTGATTCGCCAGCATACGCGCATGCGCACAAGAACGTGCACATTGCACATGTCCATTCCGCAAAAATGTGCCGATGCGCATATCTATTACATATGATTCGCTGATGCGCACATATGTTCAGAAAATGTGTGCAAATGCCCATATTGGATCCGGGATTCACCTGCTTGGTGCGGAGGTTCCCTGACAATTGCATTACTCACCCAGCCAACCTCTGCCTCTCTCAGAGAACCTACCCGTCGCTGGGGAGAAGTTGGGAAAATCAGAGAGGGGAGGGGGAAAAAGGAGGATGGGTGAATGGCCAAAACAGGAAAAGAAGAGGTGGCAGGAGAAAAGGGGTGGGGCGGGATGGGGAAGGAGGGGTGGAGGGGGGAAAAGGGAAGGTTGGGGAGATAAGGGGGTGGGGAAGGGGGATAAAGGGGGAAAGAAAGGGAGGAGGGAAGGGGGCAAAAAAGGGGGAGGGGAGAAGAGAGGGGGAGGAAAAGAAAAAGGGGGGAACAAGGAGAGAAAGGAAGGGGGTGGGGTGGATTATAGGGAGGGGGGTTCTTGTTGGTAAGGTGGGTGATGAGGAGGGGTTTGGTTTAGTGGGGATGTGAAGAGGGGGGTAGGGGTGAGAGGAGTGGGTGGTGGGGAGAAGGGAGTGCATATTTACCTAATGGTTAAAATAATTATAACCTACCTGCTTAGATATCTTTAAAAGTCTATTTAAAGAATGTATACAAAACTCCAGGGGGAAAAAAAAAGCACAACAGGCAAAAAGAGAGGCAAGCAGAGAGACCATACACAAGGTAGAAAAAAGAGGGAAAAGGAGGGGGAAGGGGAATGGTGGGACTTTATGTTAAGCACAGCACCAAAACCAGATGAATCAATTGGTAGATACTATTTAATGCATGTGGGACAGGAAAGCATGTAGCAAATAACATTATAATATAGTAATATAATAAATACATAGAAATGTACACACACATGTAAGTGTTAGAAATGTATACTTATACATAATTATTGCTACATAGTAAATAGTGAATATTTTAAAATGTATTAAATATAGCCCGAACTTACATATACACATGATTGATTGCACACATGATGATATAAAATTGATTTAAAGTTCTTCAAGGTAGTCGCATAGTAAACACATGTAATACATCAGTACATACGTACATCAGTATATAGCTCTACATAAGTTTTGTGGATAAATGACACTCATCATGAGCAAATGCAATCTAGGGATGTCTGTTTTAAAATATAAATACCAAATATTATTGTAATATTATTGTAACTAAAGTAACAGGGAGAGGGGGAACCACAACTTAATCCCAGCACTCTTACCTATAAGTAGGCTACAGTATTCAAAAACATGGGTAGTATCCGTAGCTGGAGGCACTATGGGAAACATCATAACCGGAAACTGTGGTGGCGGTGACTGCGGCAGCGGTGAACGGAAAACAAGAAATAAGCATCAATAGAGATGTTGTCCCCAATAAATGATTGTGGTTGTAATAAAAGTGCTGAATAAGGGCCCATGCGGCTTCTGTGGAAAAATTGTAAATAAAGTGTATCAGCAAAGTGACTCCAGAATGAATGATTGGGGAAGATAAAAGAGCCAACAACGAAGGGAAGAGAAACAGAGACCAGATCGTAAGTGTAAAGTAGAAACAGGTGAGTGACTCACCATAGAATGAGTGATGGTATCAAAGATAGCACAAAAAAAATAGATAGCTAGAAGGCCAAATGTTACCCTTAGTATGAAGTATAAAGCATAGTCCAGAGATGTGCATAGTGTCATTAGGTGTAAGGAGCAGACTGAGTGTGTGTTCCATACAAAGTCCCAACAATTTTATTAATGACCATACATCAGGTATCTCAAGTGGTGGGGGCTGGGATGTGGCGTAATTCTACATCACTAATAGATAGTTGCAAGCTGAAAGTTCAGTTCACATGAAGCAAAAGCCCGGTAAGGGAATCCCTCTATCTGTAGCCAAGCTAAAGCCTATGGGAGTCGAGTCTGTAAAGATAGAATGAATAAGTCGTTCATGCAGGAAAAGGCAGGAAGTCAACCCACCAGGATTTGGTTGTGAAGGTACCAATCTTACCTTACTCCTTGGTGCTGGTCACTACCCCCCAGAGATAGATCCGCGGTGCTCATTAGTGTACCTAGGCCCATTAAATGAGCTCCCAACTCAGAAACCATATGCATGCCGCCTGACGGTGGTGCGTAACGTCATCGGGCCTGGCTCCCCGCCCTCCTCGCGGCTATAGATATCGAGGCCTTATACTTGAGTATCCCCCACAAGCAGGGGTACCAGACGGCTGGTTCCTTCCTCAGAGAACAAGAACAGACCTCTTGGCCCCTGAACCAATTCATTTTTCGAATATACTACACTTCATTTTGACTAAAAACGACTTTACTTTTAATAATCAACTGTATCTACAGACTCAAGGAGTCACTATGGGAACATCTTGTGCCCCGACATCTTGTGCCCTGGCATATGCTAATTTGTATTTGGATGGATGGTAGAGATATATAACTTCTGATGATTGTTATACACATTTCCTTGAACATGTCCTATTATGGTACAGGTATATAGATAACCTGTTCATAGTATGGAGCGTATCGGGGATCACTAGTAGTCCAGCAATGGTAAACTTACCACTGTAGACCGACACTTTGGACTGCACCTCCGCTTCAATTTTATGGCTGTGAAATTCTTAGTACTTGAAGTAGTCCAACTAAGCCCTGGGGGGGAAATTGGGATTTTACAGAGAGAAACTCTGTGGATCGAACTGCTCAATGCAACCACCTGCCCAGGCCTAAACGAGATGATATCTTATAAACTGTTCTTATAGGTTTTTCGCATTTCCCCTTCTCCCACCCAATCCCTCTCCCCGTTTCCCTTTTCCCCTCACCATTCAGTTTTTCCCATCCAATCCAAGTTACCTTAATCCCATGGGTTTCCTTTGTGTACCCCTGACAACTATTGCAGTAATTCCCCACTGACCTATTACATCTCAGGTTACTAGGTCCTCCATATCTGCCCCTGAACTAGGTCAGTAATAGTCAAATTTCCAAAATGTTCTGTTTACAAATAAAGTTATGTATTATAGATTTGGGGCTATTCAGCCCCTTATTACCTGTTGTAATCAATGTGTTTTTCTATTTGCTAATTGTTGTGTATACTTGTAAAGAATTTTTAAAACCATTTATCATTTTTCTTCCACTTCACAATTGTGTGCCACTTTGTGTTGGTCTATCACATAAAATCCCAATAAAATACATTTCTGTTTTTGGTTGTAACATGACAAAATGTGGAAAATTTGGGGATATGAATATTTTTTCAAAGCACTGTAGCTCCAACACCACACCTCTGGGTAGTTTTATAGCTTACTGCTACTTCCTGCCCCCACACTGGCTTTTGACCCATGACTATGATGGCATGGCTCGCTGGCTCATATCATTATGTAGAAAGAGAAGGAGGTGAACAAACGTTGGCACTACCAGAAAACTTTGAAGCCTTGCATGCCAAAACAAAATGGCATTCAGCTGTATTTCAGGCTTGCGGATGGTTTAGCAGGTACTGTATGTGCAGGACCCCATGGTGCTTGCATTGTATATTTTACCTGACAGATTCATTCATTAACTTGATAAGATTAATTTAGCCTCAGCTGATGTTATTATTATGATCTATGTTTTTACTTATGTCTCTGAACATACTTCATCTGGATGTCTCTGGCAAATCAAGCAAGCGCTTATTTAATACTTCACTGTTCATAGACAGTCTGTTCATATCCATGTCTATACATGGCTAAAAATCTGCAGAGATGACTTCCTTGTAGCTACCTACTTCAGCTGCTGCTTCTTTCTTACCTTGTCTTATATTATGCAAAATGTATTTGCTAGGGAAAGAATGATACTTACTCTGCAGAATATTTGTCATAACTAGGCTCACACTTAAGAATACATCTCTAAGCAATAGGAAATTAGTATACTGAACTCCTGCATTTCTTTGTCATTAAAATCCTTGGAATTTTCTACATGAATGCTGACAGTGTATTTTAAACCCCAATAATTCATCTGTAAATTGCCAGTGTGCTGCGCTAGGGTGCATCTTGATGTTTGATGATGGGCTTTTTAATGTTTTCTCTTTTCTCATTTTATGTTGCTGTTTAATCTGCCACTTTGCAGTGTGATTTCTTTTTACAATGTCTGAAACATTTATGAATAGATATAGTAGATATTTCAAGGACTGTTAATGCATTTTTTAGCCATCCTAACCGAATAATCACTCATTATAAAATTATTTTTATTATCTGTATTAAATTATTTTGTTCCTTTAGACCAAGCTGCTAGACAGATACTGTACAATATTTTTATCTTTGTAGATTTTACATGAGGATGTAAGCTTATTTTCTGGAGGTAGTGGCAGTAATACTAAGGTAGCTATTTGGCACTGTGCATATGAGTTGTTAGATAAGTCTGTCACAAGAATTCAGATACACACTCAGCAGCTGCAGTTAACCTTATAGAACAAATGAATACTTGCATAACAGTTTCTTCTGGCTTGGGTACAATACAGTATTGCAGTAATGCAGCTCCGGTAAGTGGACATGTGGTATGAGCTCTTCTCCCTCTCCCCACTTCCTCCTTCTGAGGTTTCAAAGTGAACAACCAAGGGACAGGAAGTGCATACATATTTACAAGAATTTACAAATTCAGACAGTAGAGGGCAGCACATCCCCACAGACACCCCCTGGTGAAATCTTTTTACCTCGTCAAACGCAATACAAAATGCATAGTAAACATCAGTTTAAGAAACCACATTGTCCTCCACCCATTACAAAGGTTTGCAGAGAAAAAAACTAAAGTTAGTAGCAATACATGCCAGGTAAAGCTCAAAAAAACAAAACATGTTGACTAAATTGGAGAATGCTCCTACACAAGCTTGATACAAGTGTGACTGAGTGATAATCAGTCTTCTGAGGTTTCATACTGTGCTTTCAGGCACTGATCACATGGGAAGGGAGGAGTCATGACAAGGGATGGCACTGGCTCTTAGGAGAGCTCTTTTACAGATGATCCCAAGTTCAGGAGCAAGGCTCGGTCATCTTGTTTCATATCTGTGTATCTCACATGAAGATCAAATCTTCATTTGTTCCTTTTATTTATTTGAGCTTTGTTTTCTTCAGCCAAATGATAAGAACATTTGAGGGTATCTTTCAGTCAGCCACATAATGGTAATGGCTTTGATGACTAATACTATCAGTGGAAAATCCTAGCAGGAGATCAATGGGCAATCTAGGCTCCCTCCCTAGCATCAGGAAATAGGGGAAGAATCTAGTACTCTCATAACTGGCGCTGTTATAAGCATTGACCACGGCTTCAAACATGCAGCTCCAGGTATGCTTGTCATCAGCATGTAGGGTACCTAGCCAAGGGTCCTTTTGGCTTTGGCCTGAAACTCCCATCTCCCCACCTTTGCTTCTGTATGGGGAATGCCACACTAGCACTGTTCTCGCATGTCCTCATGACACTGTTTTGCAGTATGGCCAATGTGACAACACCTGAAACACCTTCAATAATCTCTTTGTAGCAAATGGTTGAGAAACCGAAGATTTGGGTTGGCAAGACTTAGAATGTTCTCCCTGGGGAGAGTAACAATGGTGATCCTCTTTTGGAACACTTCACCTTCTGAGGAGTACAACACTGAATGTCAGCCTCGTTTCTTCACTAACTTCATTAACTCATAGAAAGATGTAATTCTATCAGACAGCATCATTTAAAGGAGCTGTGTAAAAGGATGATGAGGTTGTAAGGCTCTTAGTAACTGATTGGTCCTCATAGTGTCCACTGCGGAAGGAGATATAGCAGTGTGACACACTAAATTTGACAAGAATAGCTGTAATCATTTAATAAAAGTGGAAACATCTTCCCCTTCTTTCTGAAGAGACAACAGTAGTCAGCAACCATCCACTTGTGATCAGAGCATGGCTCAATGTAATCAGACCTTACCTTCTGTTGCACTTAGTTCCTCATGAGTATAGGTGGATTCATTCTGCAGCTGGGGAACACAGATTTTCAGTGACGTACAGTTGCTTGCCTTTTCCTGAATCCACTCCCTTAAATACTGTAGAGTTTGCTCTTTACAGACTTCAAAACTTTCTTTTCCTTGTGGTACAGGAACATTACCAGAAAATACTTGTATCTTCCTGTAATGTGTTGACTATTAAGGCTATGCCAACATTTTGGTCAGTTTGGCTAACGTAACACTTGCATTGCCACTAGGGCATTTACTATCATTATCCATTCTGTGAGAATAGCTAGCTGATAGGTGTTCTTATTTACATTAATTGGCAAAAAAGGTACAGGGTAACTCTACAAATGCATCTAGGAACAGGTTACACCCTTAAGAAGCAGGTTGATAATGTTGCACTGAACTATATTTCTCCTACATACTGCTGTTAATCACACTTTGATCTCAGCAGTGCCTCCAAATGTGGCCCTCATTTGGCAGAGGTATAAGAAATGTCCCCCCCCCCCCCACAGTATATTGCACAAATCCTGTATGTAAATAAACCAGAACCTTCACTAAGTGGAATAGTGGGTTAAATAATAAAGTTGCCAGTGCCTCCACTCAGGCCAGCCTCTAACAGGAAACATTATTTAACCCTGCGCACTGCAAGCCAGCCTTGCCCGAGCAACAGTTGTAGTTAGGCTTCTGTATGGCGTCCGGCTGTATGTTTATCTCTGACTTCCGTGTACCGACCTTGGCGTGTCCTTCTGACTATTCCTGTCTGCTAGTGACCCCAACATTGGCGAGCTTTCCTCACCATCCCTGCCTGCTAGTTGCCCTGACCTTTTCTTGTTCTCCTGACTATCCTGTGTTTAACTCTGTACTACTGCTTCTGCTCTGTCCACCAGAGCCAGTGTGTGAGCATGAGCTGAAGGACCCCAGGGGCCGTGACCTGTAGTCAACTGCAGCCAAATCCATCCTCATCACCAGAGGCTCTGGTGAAAACCTGCTCGCTCTTAGATTTCATGCCCTGGGGAATCTTACACTCTAGCTCCCTGTTTGGTCCGTGTCAGTGTTCAGGTGGAGCTGCTTTCCTGAACCACCCAGAGCTCCATCTGCGTCAGTCAGCCAAAGGGTACACAACCTTAGTGGTGCGCTCCTAACCCCAGTGATGTGCATCTGTCACCTGGCCTCAGGTGACCTGACAGTTTGCTGTGGCCATGGACCCGGCTGATATGTGTCGCTACCTGCCGATGGTTAGTTGCAGGGCATAGTCTCCAGACTCGAGACCCAGGAATCTAATCAGAACCAGGTGATGCGATTCCTTCAGGATTTGGCCTTCCGATTTGAACAGCTGCAGACCTCCTTTGGACCCCCGATTCAACAAACTCCATCGCAATCTGCTGCCGTACCTATTCTGGTCACAATCGCAGCCACACATCCTTTGCATTTACCAGCTCTGTCCGGTTACTCTGGGGACTCCAAGGCCTGCAGGGGGTTCCTTAGTCAGTGCACCATTTATTTTGAACTCCAGCCCCAAATCTTCCCGTCTGATTGGGCAAAGGTAGCCTATATTATTTTCCTCCTGTCTGGTGATGATCCAGTGGTTTCTAGTCTGGCTATTTTCTTGAAACACTTTAAGAATATCTTTGATGAGCCATGTTAGGAAAGGTTTCACCTGCTGGTGGCACTGTCAGATCTTTGGGCCACAGTACTGGTGTCAACCAGCGGCTGTCTCCTAGCAGTCTGGAGCTGTCAGGAAAGATTTCACCTGCTGATGGCACTGTCTGATCTTTGGGCCGCAGTACTGGTGTCCAGTAGCAATCTGGAGCCAACATCATCTCCTGCAATCAGGCTTCACCTGAAACGAATTGCAGGAGATGTGTATTTATGCTCAGCAAGCACTCAGACACTTGCCTTGGTATTCCCCTTGAGCCCTGACTTGTAATCCTGTGATCCTGAGAACCTGTATTTCTACCTGTTCCTGTCCCTCCTGTGATCTTGTCATCCGGTACCCCTGCCCTGCAGCTTGATCCCTTCCACCTTCTCCCTGTCCTGACTTGCTCCATGCCCACATTTGCTGCTCTCCCGTATATGACCCTGGCCTGGCCACAATTACGATTCTGGAATTCCCTATTTGCTGTATATACAAGTTTAGATTGCTGTTCTTTGTGGGTCACTGTTTGGTTGTTGATTTGTTTTACACTGTTTGGTATTGGAGGTGCATTTATATCTGTGTAAATTACATTACTTTTTCATCTTACATACATTTTGGTTTACACTGTTGCAGTCCACACAGTTCTGGTCACGCCTGTTTATGACAAGCTGGGTCGTGTCTCTTCAGCGGCCAGTGCCATTTTACGTCTCCGCCAAGAGTCTGCTTCTGTGGAACAGTATGCTCTTCATTTTCTTATGCTAACTGCTGAACTGAGCTGGAATAATGAGGCCTTAGTTGCAACTGTTTTACATGGCTTCTCTGACAGAGTGAAGGACGAATTAGCGGGAAGAACCATCCCCGCTGATCTGGATGATGTCATCTCCTTGTGTAACCAGATTGATATTCGCTTTCAGGAGGGGAACGTAGGAAAAAGAGCACTCCTTGGTTCTTAGTAAGCCTGAGCTCCCCTCACTTCGATCCGTAGAGCATCCCCTGCCAGCTGAGGAACCTATGTAGCTGGGCTGGACCAAGCTATATCCCAAGGAATGTGATAGGTGCATAACTCTGGGCCTGTGTCTCTATTGTGGGGGCAAAGGTCATATTTGTGATTCCTGCTCACTTCATCCAGGAAATGCTCAGGTCTAATACATCTGGAAGGTGGAGTTTTGGACCCATAAATATGAATTTCTCATCTCCTTCTTTATGTGTTCCTTCATGTTGGCGCTTCCTCTCATTCGGGCTTGGCATATCAGCATTTTGGAGGACTGGAGACTGCAGTTCTCCAGTCCAATTTTATGGACTGGAGAACTGCATTTTCCATGAACCTTACCCTTTCGCCCCTCACCACGCTACTAGTGGTCTTGGCGATTGATGGCACTGTTCTTTCAGGGGGCCCTATTCACTTCCAGATCCTCCCTGCTAAGATGTCGGTAGGGATACTCCTCCAGGAGTGGATACCCTTCCTTATCCTACCTAAGGTCTCAACCCCTATCATATTGGGCCTCCTTTGGTTACAGCTCCATTCTCCACACGTTGACTGGACTTCTGGGCAGATCCTGGCTTGGGGTTCCTCCTGTTTCTCATCCTGCCTTCTCAAGGTTGCCCCAAAGGAGAGACTTCCTGTTGCCACCACATCAGTATTTTCTGCTCTTCCCGCTGCTTATAGAGATTTCAGATTGACTGACAGATTGAAAGGCGCCTCCATTTTTACTAAGTTGGATATCAGAGGTGCATAGAATCTGATCCAGATACAGGAAGGTGATGAATGGAAAACTTCATTTAACATATGCATGAACATGCATTTATAATTTACACTACTGGTAATCGAGAACTTCTTGTGATTAAATTGGCATTAGAGGAGTGGCGTCATCTCTTGGAGGATTTCCCCGCATTCCAAAAACATTTTCACTGACCATAAAAATCTGCAGTACCTACAGAATGCCAAGCGACGGAATCCCAGACAGGCTAGGTGGAGTCTTTCTTTTCCCGCTTTAATTTCACTATTACATACAAACCTGCTTCCTGCAACAATTGGGCTGATACACTCTCTAGGTCATTTGACATTCAGGATGAGGAGCCCACCTCTGAACCTGAGCCGATCATTCCTACATCATGCATTCTTGCCCATTCTACCACCCTGGAGTCAAAAATTCCTCCTGGCAAGACCTTCATCCCCACTGAGCTAAGAGCTAAGATCCTTTGTTGGGGACATGATTTCAAGGTGGCAGGTCATGCTGGGTTCCTCCCATCCTTCTTTTTCATCAGTCGCCACTACTGGTGGCCTACTCTCCATTCAGATTTCAAAGACTACGTTAAGGGTTGTCATGCCTGTGCCCAGTCTAAATCCTCCACGCAATCTTCTGCTGGTCTTCTCATGCTCTTGCCCATTCCTGGGAGCCTTGGTCTTACATTGCCATGGACTTTATCACGATTACTTTATCACTTTAGCTTAACTACTTGGTGCCTGCCCTATAGCCGAAAAATGGCTGCAGCGAACGCCTTAATTGCCAAGAGGGCATCCCTGGACATCCTCCCAAGCAAGCGCAGTCTATGAGACTCAGCTGATCACAGATCCAAGTAAGGGGTCGATCCCAGCCCCTTACCATGTGATCAACTGTCAGCCAATGACGGCTAATCACGTGATCTAAACAGAAGCTCGGTAATCAGTATTTTTTCCCCTCACGCTGAAAAAAAGCCGATCACCGGCTTCTGCCAGAGGGACATCTGCCTCTCCCTCAGAAAGCCGTGGCTGTGCCCACCAATGTCACCTGCCAGCGCCCACTGTGCCACCTACCAGTGCCACCTACCAGTACCCACAGTGCCACCTACCAGTGCCCACAGTGCCACCTACCAATACCCACAGTGCCACCTATCAATGCCCACCAGTGCTGCCAATCAATGCCCATCACTGTCTAATAATCAGTGCCACAGATCAGTGCTGTCTATCAGTGTCACCTACCAGTACCCATCAGTGCCACCCATCAGTGCCCATCAGTGCCGCTTATCAGTGCCACCTCTCAGTGCTGTCTATCAGTGCCACCTATCAGTGCCCATCAGTACAGCCTCATCAGCGCACATTGGAAAAGGAGAAAAATTACCTGTTTTCAAAATTTTATAACAAACTATGAAAGTTTTTTTTTCACATTTCTGTCCCTTTTTGTTTTATTTTGCAAAAAAAAACAACCTAGCAGCAATTAAAAATGTAAAAAAATGTATTTGGGTAAACTGTAGCATGGCTGTGCAATTGTCATTCAAAGAGTGACAGCTCTAAAAGGTGAAAATTGATCTGCGCAGGAACGGGGATTAAGTGCCCAGTAAGCAAGTGGTTAAAGAGGACTGCCCACCGTTTCAGAAAATACCAGGGTTACCGTACTGTACGTTGGTCCTTTAGGACAATGTAGGAGGCGTACGCCCGCAGCGTGTGCCTGGAGCCGATGCGAGTGCCCGACCTGACAGAGCGAGAACTGGGATCTGTGTGTGTAAACACACAATTTCTGGTCCTCTCAGGGGAGAGAAAACAGATTGTATGTTCATACTAAGTATGACAACGATCTCTCTCCTCCCCTAGTCAGTCCCATCCCCCTACAGTTAGAACACACCTAGGGAACACAGTTAACCCCCCCAGTGTTAACCCTTTCCCTGCCAGTGACATTTATACAGTAATCAGTGCATTTTTATAGCACTGACCGCTGTATAATTGTCAGTGGTCTCAAAAATGTATAAATCTATCCCCTATTTTGTAGACAATATAACTTTTGCGCAAACCAATCAATATACCCTTATTGCGATTTTTTTTTACCAAAAATATGTAGACGAATACATATCGGCCTAAACTGAGTAAAAAAATTGTTTTAAAAAAAAAAATAGTGGGATATTTATTATAGCAAAAAGTAAAAGATATATTTTTTTTCTCAAAATTGACGCTCTTCTTTTGTTTATAACGCAAAAAATAAAAACCGCAGAGGTGATCAAATACCACCAAATGAAAAGGTGTATTTGTGGGGAAAAAGGCGTCAATTTTGTTTGGGTACAGCATGGCACGACCGTGCAATTGTCAGTTAAAACAACGCAGGGCCGTATCACAAAAAATGGCCTGGACATTGAGCAGCCAAATCTTCTGGGTCTGAAGTGGTTAGGCCTCATGCACACGAGACGCAGTTAAACACGCGTTCAGATGCAGTTGGACAGTTTTTTCAACTGCACCTGAACTCATTCAATGTTATCCTATGTGTCCATGCACACAGTCTCGTTTTTTTCCATTTATATGCAGTTGCGTTTAATCTCGTTTTTCCAGAAGCAAAAAAATGCGTTCAGAAACAAAAATTTCTGCGTTTCAGACGCAAAACGCGGCTAAACGCGGCACCTGCGTTTAGCCGCGTTTGCGTTTATATGCGTTTTTAAAGGTGACCTTTTTTTTTTACATTAAAAATCTCAAAAATGATTGCAAATGATGAAAAACCATTAGAAAAATATTTTAAACAATTGCAATTGCAAGTGGACAATCCACAACTTGTGTCAAGTGACGTGGCAAGTGGACAATCCACAACTTGTGGCAAGTGACATGGCAGGTGGCAAGTGATGTGGCAAGTGGACAATCCACAACTTGTGGCAAGTGACGTGGCAGGTGAAGTGGCAAGTGACGTGGAAAGTGGACAATCCACAACTTGTGGCAGGTGACGTGGCAAGTGACCTGGCAGGTGACGCGGCAAGTGACTTGGCAGGTGACGTGGCAAGTGGAAAATCAACAACTTGTGGCAGGTGACTGGCATGTGACGTGGCAAGTGGACAATCCATAACTTGTGGCAGGTGACGTGGCAAGTGACGTGGCAAGTGGACAATCCACTTGTGGCAGCGGACGTGGCAAGTGACGTGGCAAGTGGACAATCCACTTGTGGCAGGTGATGTGGCAAGTGACGTGGCGAGTGGACAATCCACAACTTGTGTCAGGTGACGTGGCAAGTGGACAATCCACAACTTGTGGCAGGTGATGGGGCAAGTGATGTGGCAAGTGGACAATCCACTTGTGGCAGGGGATGTGGCAAGTGACGTGGCGAGTGGACAATCCACAACTTGTGTCAGGTGACGTGGCAAGTGGACAATCCACAACTTGTGGCAGGTGATGTGGCAAGTGATGTGGCAAGTGGACAATCCACTTGTGGCAGGTGACGTGGCAGGGGACGTGGCAAGGGACGTGGCAAGTGGACAATCCACAACTTGTGGCAGGTGACGTGGCAAGTGGACAATCCACATCTTGTGGCAGGTGACGTGGCAGGTGACGTGGAAAGTGGTGTGGCAAGTGGACAATCCACAACTTGTGGCAGGTGATGTGGCTGGTGACGTGGTAAGTGGACAATCCACAACTTGTGGCAGATGGCATGGCAAGTGACGTGGAAAGTGGACAATCCACATCTTGTGGCAAGTGACGTGGCAGGTGATGTGGCAAGTGACGTGGCAAGTGGACAATCCACAACTTGTGGCAGGTGACGTGGCAGGTGATGTGGCAAGTGACGTGGCAGGTGACGTGGAAAGTGGTGTGGCAAGTGGACAATCCACAACTTGTGGCAGGTGATGTGGCAAGTGACGTGGCAGGTGATGTGGCAAGTGGACAATCCACAACTTGTGGCAGGTGATGTGGCTGGTGACGTGGCAAGTGGACAATCCACAGCTTGTGGCAGGTGACGTGGCAGCTGACGTGGCAAGTGATGTGGCAAGTGGACAATCCAAAACTTGTGGCAGGTGACGTGGCAAGTGACGTGGCAGGTGACGTGGCAAGTGATGTGGCAAGTGGACAATCCACAGCTTGTGGCAAGTGACATGGCAAGTGGACAATCCACAACTTGTGGCAGGTGACGTGGCAGGTGACGTGGCAAGTGAACAATCCACAACTTGTGGCAGGTGACGTGGCAAGTGACGTGGCAGGTGATGTGGCAAGTGACGCGGCAAGTAGACAATCCACAACTTGTGGCAGGTGATGTGGCAAGTGACGTGGCAGGTGATGTGGCAAGTCACGTGGCAAGTGGACAATCCACAACTTGTGGCAGGTGATGTGGCTGGTGACGTGGCAAGTGGACAATCCACAGCTTGTGGCAGGTGGCATGGCAGATGACGTGGAAAGTGGACAATCCACATCTCGTGGCAAGTGACGTGGCAGGTGATGTGGCAAGTGACGTGGCAAGTGGACAATCCACAATTTGTGGCAGGTGATGTGGCAGGTGATGTGGCAAGTGGACAATCCCCAACTTGTGGCAAGTGACATGGCAAGTGGACAATCCACAACTTGTGGCAGGTGCCGTGGCAAGTGACACGGCAAATGCAAGTGTACAACTGCTCTCTATGCTGCTGCTGCTCACTCTGATCAAAATAGCAGAAATAGTTAAAAAAATGCTTTGAGAGCTTGGGGAGGGTCTACATGATGTTATCTTTTTAAACGCGTCTAAACGCGGCATGCAAACGCGGCAAAACGCGCGTTTCTAAACGCGCGTTTCAGCTTTTTTTTAACAGAGGTTTCATCTGTGTCTCGTGTGCATGAGGCCTTAATCATGCACTGGACCATGTGCCTGCAAAATCCTGTGTGCAAGCATACCTGGGAGAAATGAGGTGGACACACCAAATATTGATTATATTTAAGTTATATTCTGTTTATGCACTTTGTAGGATGTTCACTGATAAATAAAAATTATTAATTGTATTATGTTTTGAAAATTGACAGCATTTTACACAAGCGCCTATACCATTTGCCTAATACTATATATATATATATATATATATATATATATATATATATATATATATATATATAAAATTAAGGTTTTTATTTTAATTTCACTTTAAGTGATAATGATAGGACCAATAGAGAAGGTGCATATCAGGGGCACAGACAGACATAGAAAACCTGACAGGTGTTGTAATCCCTTTTCACTATATTAAAAAACAAATGTTTCCTTTAGTTATACTTTAAGAGCGTGGACATATAGTGCCATTATGGGGAAAGCAGACAGCTGGACACAGACCAAAATCGATGCATGTCCACAATGAGAAAAAAACACAAAGTGGACAGCACCGGCAGGCAAAAACAGGTATCTATGCACATAGCCAGGTATGTCCCTAAAAAAAATAAAAAAATAACATTTCCGCTCTGTCAAAGAATAATCCTGCAACTTCAGGCATCCTTGCCCTTTAATTACTGACCTGCATTATAAAGTTGGCTTGTGGTCAGGTTCTAAATGGCTGCCATATATACAACATAATAGATAATAAAAAGCACAAAAAGCACATATAACCACATATCAACCCTTCCATATACCCTGTACATATCAAACTCTTGCCTAAAAAAGGGTTTCTCGGTTCGCATATATTGCAATACTTGTTCAGGCTGGCTAACTGTCTCAAAGTGATCCCTCCCAGAGTCTCTTAACAGAGCCAGGTGCTTAGGCTTCCCCAAGGTTTGTTACAATCCGAGAAAACCAGGTCAGCTGCCTTATCTATAATATATACCACTTCTTTGGTCTATATATAGATATAGCATTTGGCCCTCTTCTGGTTCTGGTCCTTGTCATTTATGGGCAGTTTCAAGCAATATGGCAGTGTACAAAACAAAACCAGAGAAAATCTCCAGCTCAACTCGCCAACTAGTCTGCTACCAACCAAATATGTTAAAAACAGGGGTTTAGTTAGAACACGTTTGCACATGCATGTGTAAGCTGCAGAGCGGCACCAAGGCCCACCTGATATTTCTGCAGTCCTAACTCTTGTAAATTTATGAGAGTCTCCAGAGTGGAAGCACATGCATTCTGGAGGGCAGGTGAGCCGTAGGTAGCCCACCACTATTAAAGTCACAGGGTCACACTGGACACCCAGCACATAGCACAATGGCAGCAAAGGTGTCAGCAGTATAACACCAGTAACAAACAAATGGCCACTGCCCCCACCTATAACTGGCCTTCATAGCAAGGAGCACATGGAAAGGCAACACATACAAAACAAATCCAGAGCAAATTCCCAGCTCAACTCACCAAACAGTCTGCTAACAACCAAATTATCCTGTCTAAGCCCTTGTACACACGGTCGGAGATTCCGACGAAATGTTTCCTATCGGACCGTTGTGTCAGATATTCCGACTGTGTGTGGTCTGCATCGGACTGTTTCCATCGGAATATCCGACGGACCAAGTTTTCCAACTTGCCGGTAACATTTTCTGACAAAATGCTCCTATCGGACATCCTCCGATCATGTGTAGCCTACTCCGACGGACAAAGTGCCACGCATGCTCAGATCAAATTCCTAGACCAAAGCTATTGGCTACTAGCCTGAATGTAGTCCTGTCGTAACGAAATAACGTCATCACGTTATGTACAATCGTATTTTCCGACAACTTAGTCCGACCGTGTGTATGCAACATCACTTCCGGACCTCTTCCGGAATTAATCCGTCAGAATTTGTGTTAAAAGCAGGGGTTTAGTTAGCACACAAATGGTAGTGTAGCAGTTGTTTCATTATGATGCTGTTTAGCAATTCAGACTCCCTTACGCTTTATTTATTCCACTGTGAGAATCATGCTTATAGTGTAACTGTATATAAGATTAAATATGCTATCAACAACTTTTTCTTACATTAACTGCTTTTTATCCTCAAAGCAGCAGAGACTCTTGCTCCCTTGTCGGTGGCGTCTATAAGTCTGATCTGCCAGTGATCTAACCTCCCACTCTGGCTGTTTTGTGTGTAAGCATTGAGTGTGCCCCTCCACACATCTCTTGCTTTCTTGTAAACCCTGTGTCAGATCTGTATGCTAGCAAATTAATTACATTCTTTATGATTATATGTGCTACCCTTCCTCCCAGATGGAGAGCTGCCTGAGAGCATAAATAGACAGGGAGAGTGGGAAGATTAGCATGGGAGTTGGGGCAGACAGCTTATCAACACACTATACAATCAATAGCATTGAAATCAGCCATGGTTTTAAGACTAAAGAAAACAGGATAGCTGATCATAAGTGCTGTTTATATAACTCACAAAACATCCTTCTGCAGGAAACCATTTCAAATTATGCTAATTTAGTGTGCTTAGGTAAAATAGAAGAATGTTTTATTCGCAATAGGACATAATCATTAAGTGTTTTCGGTATGCTATAGCCATAGTACAGGACTATTATCTTTATATAAGATGTAATGAATTGTTACTTAATTGGCTTTCTGTAATAGCAAAGTGGCATGGGAATGTAGCCGAGTGCCGCTGCTGGACTGTCCACTCCCCCCCCCCAACTGTGCAAGGACGCAGGACTTTGGCACAGATAGGGGAGGGCTGCTGGAAGAGGGCTGGGCTATCAGTGTGTGTGTGAGTCCAGTCACTCCCCCCCCCCCCCATGCCACCGTTGCAGTGTAATGGAGAGAGAGTGGCTCTCATTAGGGGTTGTTCCCGCTCATTACCTCTGATGAGATACGTAGCCCCTAGAAACAGCGCTGCCAATGGAAGTAGTGGGCTCTGAAATACAATTCCCACATAGCCCACTGGATAAGAGGAGAGAGAAAGATGTTTTTGTCCAGGTAAATTCTACAAAAGATCAAAGTAGTGGGAACAGAGAGAGTGAGTGGACCATGCTGCAGGGTGTCCTCCTAGAGAGAGAGACTGGACAGTTTGATTGGAACCTGATAGTGCAGAGAGCCGGAGCTGCACTGCCTACCGGAGTCACCATGGGCAATTCAGTGTGAGCTGACACCTTATCGGTGTCTGTGGAGAGGGCCTTGCAGCCACTACTTGCTAGCACCACTAGAGACAGAGCCATTAGGAACTACCTAGTCAGCTACCTTATAGCTGTAAATGCCTGCAGGGCTTGTTGACTGCCTTGAAGTGCACCAGAAATTACTGAGCGCCAGTGTTTAGCCAGCTTAGCCAGGACTAAAGACTGCCCCTTAACAGTTGCTCCTAAGGGACCTTTTGCCCCCTTTTCTTAGTTAAAGGGGTACCTCTTAGGAGATACTGCACCTTATCCAAGCCAATCTCTTAGATCTGTTTGTTTGTGGAATTTGTAAACAAAAGTGAAATCTTGAACCAAGGAAAGTTAAAAACCAGGAGTTGTGCTTTTGACTACTCGGGGACTGCTTGTGGTTGCAAATGTTTTTTTTTCCCTCATTTGATAAGTGTGCTATCATTTTTTATTTTCCTTTTTTCTCCCTCCTTTTCTGACATTTTTTAAGCAGCACTTTTTTTTTCTTTTTTTCAGTCTGCTATGTAAAGGAGACTGGTTAATTGTTCACAGGTGTTTATAAGTTTCTATACAGCTCACATTTGAGCTTGCTCATAGTTAATGCTTGCATGTGGAATTTTGAGCAAAAATAGGGAGTTCAAAAAGTTAAGTTAAGACAGAAGTCTTCTAACCTGTAAGTAACATCCTAAACTTCCTATAAGTTATGATATTGTAATTAGGATAATGAGTGCTAGGAAGGTTAAAGGTTTTGCTCAGTGCACAGTGTGCCACATGCATGCAAAAATGATGCAACAGCATCAGGATGCATACCGCTGTGACAGATGAGAGGAGGTTGACATTCTAAAAGCTCACATTAGAGATCTGGTGGAGCAAGTTGCAACACTAGGCAGGAAGAAGAAACCTTGAAAGGAACCTTCTGCTCACTGAGCAGGTGGTAATAGAGTTAATGTGGAGGGTGGAGGGGTTAGTCTGGATTATCAGGTAAGAAGATGGATTAATGTAGCTAGGGGAATTGGTAGAGGCTCACAGAAAAGGAAGGCCAGTCCTGTGTTTGAGCATCAAAACAAATTTTCCAAGTTGAGTGAAGATGTGGAGGTGGCAAACACAGAGGTGGCAGCTCATCTAGTAGGGGTGGTGAGGGTAGTACAGGTAAGCCTAGACAGTTGTTGATAATAGGGGATTCTATAATCAGAACGACTGATAGAATAATTTGTCGCCAGGATCGCCTTAACCAAATAGTTTGCTGTCTCTCTGAGGCCAGGGTTCAGCATGTGGTGGACCAAGCTGATAAATTACTGGAAGGAGCTGGGCATGACCCAGCTGTCTTAGTCCATGTTAGAACCAATGACAAAACACATGGAAGGTGGAGGCTCCTTATGAATCAATTGAATCGCTTGCCGACCGCTGCACACAGGTGTTCGTCGGCAAAATGGCACAGGCAGGCAAATGGGCCTACAGGTATGTCCCTTTAACCAGGTAACAACCGGCTCATAGCCGAATGACAGCTACAGGGCGGTTGCTTAACTCTGGGAGGCTGTCATATGATGTCCTCCCAGACTTCCGCTCTCATCGTGGCCATTTACCACGTGATCGCTCCGTCAAATGATGGAGCGATCACTTGTAAACAAACCGATCGGTACAGTGTGAGAGGAAAGAGATCAGTGTCAGCAGCGCTGTAGGCTGGATCTGCAGTGCCCACAGCGCTTCTCACCGACAATTAACCCCTCAATTCCCTGCCAATACTCTGCAATACCCAGCAATGCCCTGCCAATACTCTGCAATACCCTGCCAATACTCTGCAATGCCCTGCCAATACATTGCAATGCCCTGCCAATACTCTGCAATACCCAGCAATGCCCTGCCAATACTCTGCAATACCCAGCAATGCCCTGCCAATACTCTGCAATGCCCTGCCAATACTCTGCAATACCCAGCAGTGCCCTGCCAATACTCTGCAATGCCCTGACAATACTCTGCAATACCCAGCAATGCCCTGCAATACCCTGGCAATACTCTGCAATGCCCTGCCAATACTCTGCAATGCCCTGCCAATACTCTGCAATACCCTGCCAGTACTCTGCAATGCCCTGACAATACGCTGACAATATTCTGCAATGCCCTGCCAATACTCTGCAATGCCCTGACAATACTCTGCGATGCCCTGCCAATACTCTGCAATGCCCTGCCAATACTCTGCGATGCCCTGCCAATACTCTGTAATGCCCTGCCAATACTCTGCAATACCCAGCAATGCCCTGCCAATACTCTGCAATGCCCTGCCAATACTCTGCAATACCCAGCAGTGCCCTGCCAATACTCTGCAATGCCCTGCCAATACTCTGCAATACCCTGCCAGTACTCTGCAATGCCCTGCCAATACGCTGACAATATTCTGCAATGCCCTGCCAATACTCTGCAATGCCCTGACAATACTCTGCGATGCCCTGCCAATACTCTGCGATGCCCTGCCAATACTCTGCGATGCCCTGACAATACTCTGCAATGCCCTGACAATACTCTGTAATACCCAGAAATGCCCTGCAAAAACTCTGCAATACCCAACAATAATATGCAATACCCAGCAATACTCTGCAATAGCCTGCAATACCCTGCCAATACTCTGCCATAAATTGGCATACCCAGCAATACTCGCTGATACCCTGCAATACCCAGCCATACTCTGCAATACCCAGCCATACTCAGTGATACCCGTAATACCATGCAATACCCAGCCATAGTCAGTAATACCCAGCCATACCAGGTGATACTCTGCAATACCCAGCCATACTCGGCCATGCTCAGCCATACTCAGTGATACCCTGCAATACTCGGCCATACCCAGCCATGCTCAGCCATGCTTGACTGTACTCAGCCTCTGTATGTGGCCAGGCTGTGGAAGTCTCACACACAAGTTATCGCCGTGCTCAGGAGGAGTAGGAGAATCTATTTTGGGGTGTCATTTTTGGTATGTACATGCTATGTGTTAGAAGTATTGTATAAATGGACAACTTTGTGTTAAAAAAAAATGCATTTTAACCACTTCCCACCCGCCGGCCGTCATATGACACCCTTGACTTTGTGCAGGGATATCTGAATGATGGGTATAGCTACAGGCATCGTTTAGATATCAGCTTTTTCAGCTGGCGATTCCCTACACCATAAGAATGATCATTGCGGCTGTTCCGCTGCTTGATCATTCTTATAGGAGGCGAGAGGAGACTCCCCCCCTCCCGCCGCCCTCCAGTGCTTCTACCAACTCGCCAATACAATCAAAGCCAGAATCGTTTTTTTTTTTTTATTATTTCAGGCTTCCCAGCCTAGAGGTGAGATGTGGGGTCTTATTGACCCCATAGCTCAGTGTAAAGAGGACCTGTCATGCCATATTCCTATTACAGGGGATGTTTACATTCCTTTTAATAGGAATAAAAGTGATAAAAAAATGTATTTCTGGGGAAAAAAGCGTCAAACCAAAATAAATAAAGTAAAATGAACAATAAAAAAAACATTTTTTTAAAGTGCCCCTGTCCCCATGTGCTCACATGCAGAAGCGAACGCAGACATAAGTCCCGCCCACATATGAAAACAGTGTTCAAACCACACATGTGAGGTATCACTGCAAATGTTAGAGCGAGAGCAATGTAACCAGTAAAAAAATTTAAAGCGTTGCCTATGGGGATTTTTAAGTAGCGACGTTTGGCGCCATTCCACGAGCGTGTGCTATTTTGAAGGGTGACATGTTAGGTATCTATTTACTCGGCTTAACTTCATCTTTCACATTATGCACATTTCACATTTCACTTTTTTTTTTAAAGCACAAAACTGTTTTTTTTCTGAAAAATTGCTGCGCAAATACTGTGCGAGATAAAAAGTTGCAACGACCACCATTGTATTCCCTAGGGTCTTTGCTAAAAAAACATATATAATGTTTTGGGGTTCTATGTAATTTTCTAGCAAATAAATTATGATTTTTACATGTAGGAGAGAAATGTCAGAATTGGTCTGGGTGCTCCAGAACGCCTGATGGCGCTCCCTGCATGTTAGGCCTCTGTATGTGGCCACACTGTGTAAAAGTCTCACACATGTGGTATCGCCATACTCGGGAGTAATAGCAAAATGTGTTTTGAGGTGTAATTTGTGGTATGCATATGCTGTGTGTGAGAAATAACCCGATAATTTGACAATTTTGTGAAAAAAAAAATCTTGTTTTTGCAAAGAATTGTGGGAAAAAATGACAACTTCAAAAAACACATCATGCCTCTTAATTAATACCTTGGAATGTCTTCTTTCCAAAAAGGGGTCATTTGGGGGGTATTTGTACTTTTCTGGCATGTTAGGGTCTCAAAAAATTAGATAGGCCGTCAGTACTTCAGGTGTGATCAATTTTCAGATATTGGCACCATAGCTTTTGGACTCTATAACTTTCACAAAGACCAAATAATATCCACCAATTTGTACTTATTTTTACCAAAGATATGTAGTAGTATAAATTTTGGTCAAAATTTATGAAGAAAAAATACTAATCTGCTAAATTTTATAACAGAAACAAAGAAAAAAAATTTTTTTTTACAGAATTTTCGGTCTTTTTTCTTTTATAGCACAAAAAATAAAAAAACCCAGCGGTGATTAAATACCACCAAAAGAAAGCTCTATTTGTGTGAAAAAGAGGATAAAAATTTAATGTGGGTACAGTGTTGCATGACTGGGTAATTGTCATTCAAAATGTGAGAGCACCGAAAGCTGAAAATTGGTCTGGTTATTAAGGGTGTTTAAGTGCCCAGTGGTCAAGTGGTCAAATTTGCCACCTTTCTGGCACGCGCACTCCCAATGCACGCCGCGGGAGCATGCCCATGGGTCCGGGGACCTCTGTGTTCTCTGGCGGCCCGCGATTGCGGTGGGGAGAGGAAGAACAGGGAGATGTAAACAAAGCATTTCCCCGTTCTGCCTTGTGTAATGACAGAGATCCACTGCTCCCTGTGATCAGGAGCAGTGATCGCTGTCATATCCTAGGTAGCCCCCCGCATTGTTAGAATCACTCCTTAGGACACACTTAACCCCTTCATCACCCCTAGTGATTAGCCCTTCCCCTGCCAGTGTCATTTACACATTAATCAGTGCATTTTTATAGCACTGATCGCTGTATAAATCACAATGTTCCCAAAATAGTGTCACAAGTGTCCGATGTGTCCGCCATAATGTCGCAGTCACAATAAAAAATCGCAGATCGCCGCCATTACTAATAAAAAAAATGATAATAAAAATGCCAAAAAATTATCCCCTATTTGTAGACGCTATAACTTTTGCGCAAACCAATCAATATACGCTTATTGCTTTGTTTTTTTTAACAAAAATATGTAGAAGAATACATATTGGGCTAAACTCAGGAAAAAACATTTTTTTATATATATTTTTGGGGAATATTTATTTTAGCAAAATTTGTTGCTCTTTTTTTGTTTATGGCACAAAAAATAAAAACCGCAGAGGTGATCAAATACCACCAAAAGAAATCTCTATTTGTGGGAAAAAAAGGATGTCAATTTTGTTTGGGTACAACATCGCACGGCCACGCAATTGTCAGTTAAAATTACACAGTTAAAGTGCCGAATCGCAAAAATAGCCCGATCTTTCAGCAGCCAAATTTTCCGGGGCTGAAGTGGTTAAAGAACTAGGCTGCAAGTTAAAGGGAATGACCTCCAAGGTGATAGTCCCTGAAATATTGCCTGTGCCATGTGCAACACAGGAAAGACAGGGGGAGATTAGAGAACTGAATGCATGGCTAAAGACCTAGTGCAGTGATGGCGAACCTTGGCACTCCAGATGTTTTGAAACTACATTTCCCGTGATGCTCATCTACACTTCAGAGTGCAGGAGCATCATGGGAAATGTAGTTCCAAAACATCTGGGGTGCCAAGGTTCGCCATCACTGACCTAGTGTAAGAGGGAAGGATTTGGGTTTCTAGAGAAGTGGGCTGAGTTTTCATTGGGGTACAACCTATATGCTTAAGATGGTTTACACCTAAATGGAAGGGAGTCTGCTGTGCTTGGAGAGAGGTAAGGGTTTTGGGAAGGCTGGAGGAGTATGTAAACTAGGAAATTAGTAATGGCACTGCTGGAACAGTTAACCACTTGCTTACTGGGCACCTAAACCCCCATCCTGCCCAGACCAATTTTCAGCTTTTGTTAAAAAAATAAAAAAAGAACAAATTAAAAAAAAAATACAAAACCGTTTTATATTTTGTTAATAAATTTTGCAAACAGGTCATTTTTCTCCTTCATTGATGTACGCTGATGAGGCTACACTGATGGGCACTAATAGGCTGCACTGATGGGCACTGATAGGCTGCACTGATGGGCACCGATAGGCTGCATTGATGGGCACTGATAAGGCGACACTGATGGGCGTTGATAAGGTGACACTGATGGGCACTAATAGGCAGCACTGGTGGGCACTGATGAGGTGCCACTGGTGGGCACTGATAGGTGGCAATGGTGGGCACTGATGGGTGGCACTGAAGGGCACTAATAGGTGGCACTGATAGGTAGCACTGATAGCTGCCACTGATGGGCACTGATGGGTGGCAGTGATGGGCACTGATCGGCACTGGTAGGTGACACTGATAGGCAGCACTGCTAGGTGGCACTGTGGCACTGATTGGCACCACTGGTAGGCTTTGATAGGTGGCACTCGTGGGCATTGATAGGTGACACTGATTGCTGCCACTTATTTACTGGTGGGAACTGATTGGTGGGCACTGTGGGCACTGATTTGTGGCACTGGCAAGCGGTACTGGTGGGCATATGTGAGGCGGCTTCGCCTCTTCTTCGGGACCATTGTCCCTTCAACAGAAGCCGGTGATCGGCTTTTTGTTTCTCCACGCGCTGTCAGCATGAAAAGAAAAAAAACCCGATTACTGATCTTCTGTTTACATCACGTGATCAGCTGTCATTGGCTGACAGCTGATCATGTGGTAAGGGGTTGGGGGTCAAACTTTGCAGTGACACCAAACTATGCAGTGGAATAACATCCTTACAGCATGTCTCCAACATACAAGCCAACCTCAGTGCACTGTTTAATTGCGCAACTGTGTGGCAAATGAGGTTTAATGTTGATAAATGTAAAGTTATACACTTGGGAACTAAAAACATGCATGCATCTAGGAGGAGAACAGCTTGGGGAGTCAATGGTGGAGAGGGATCTGGAGGTTCTGGTTAATCATAAGCTTAATATTAGCATGCAATGCCAGTCTGCACTTTCAAAAGTGAGCAAAATTCTTTCCTGTACTGTATAAGGAGAGGTATGGACTGCAGAGAGAGAGCTATATCATTGTACCCCTGTACAAATCATTAGGGAGACTTCCTCTGGAATATGCAGTTCGTTTTGGGCACCAGTTCACAAACAGGATATTGGGTATTGGGTAAGAGAAGGGCAACCAAACTGATGAGGGGCATGTTTTAAAAAAGGCTTAGATTCATTCCTAGATACATTTAATATATCTGGATACTAATATCTATAGGTAAAGTTGATCAAGGGAATATCTAATTGCCTCTTGGGGGATCAGGAAGGAACGTTTTCTCCTGTTGGAGTGAACTGGATCATGCTTTATTGGGGGGGGGGGGGGGGGAGTTCGCCTTCCTGGATCAACTGTGGGCATAAGATTGTGTATATAAAATGGTATTTTATTTTTTTTCCCTTCTATTGGTTGAACTGGATGGGCTTGTGTCTTTTTTTCAACCAGACTAACTGTGGAACATTGTTTATTACTGAAAAAATTAAAATAAAAATAAAATAATAAAAAATCCGCGCTTAGTGAAATAAAATAAAATCAGCAGCTGAACACTATAACCCGGATACTGGGCACACAAAAACTGAAAAAGTAAAAATGCAGCGCTTAGCCTATAAATATGAATGTGACTTAATAGAAAAAGTATATATGTATAAATAGTGTGAAAAACCTAAATAATGTGAAAAATCATTAGTGAAACATACTTTCAAAACCCAGATGTCCAATAAAGTCAAAAGACATTTGTCTGTAACCCAAATGTCCAATGGAGTGAAAAAACTAAAAAGCCAAATAATCATAAAAAATAATGTGACACAATATAAAGTCCCATGTTAAATATGAAACAAAAAGTGATTAATCTTGTTTGTTCAAAACAACAATAATGATGCTTGACCACGTGGACCCTTCACCTCTGTAAACCAATAATGAATGGAGGCTTACCAGATCACCAGTGACCCCCTGTTAAGGGAGGTCAATCTGTGCAGATACGATCTTATAGACGTTTCGATGCAGGAAGCCGGAAGCCGACCCACTCCTTTGATACAAGAAGCCGGAAAACGACCCAATCCTTCGGAAATCGCGTAATCTCCAAATCCGCTCGGATCCTCTCATAGGCCTCAAAACGTCATTTCACCTCTATCATGTAGGCACAGCCTCTTGAAATGTTTTCATCCTTCACGGAAAATCCTCTCAGCGTTGGTTGTGCCAGTGCAGTAGATTACCATAAACTTTTATAGGTGCAGCCAGTATACAGAAGATCTTCAAAAAAGATTTAAAAGAAGAGCAAAAGATACAGGGCAACATTGAGGATACCTTTGTGGATTCTTGAACTCCATTTGCGCCAGTCCCCCACCTCAGGGGCTATGTCCGGGTCCCCCTTCCACTCCACCTGGTTTAGATGTGAAGGATTGAAATTACCAGTGGTTTTATTGAAAAGTTTACAATAAAGCACCTTCAAACAAATCTTCAGAATTCTCTGTGGAAGGTCTGACTGTCCCATAAAAGTTTATGGTAATCTACTGCACTGGCACAACCAACGCTGAGAGGATTTTCCGTGAAGGATGAAAACATTTCAAGAGGCTGTGCCTACAGGATAGAGGTGAAATGACGTTTTGAGGCCTATGAGAGGATCCGAGCGGATTTGGAGATTACGCGATTTCCGAAGGATTGGGTCGTTTTCTGGCTTCTTGTATCGAAGGAGTGGGTCGGCTTCCGGCTTCCTGCATCGAAACGTCTATAAGATCGTATCTGCGCAGATTGACCTCCCTTAACAGGGGGTCACTGGTGATCTGGTAAGCCTCCATTCATTATTGGTTTACAGAGGTGAAGGGTCCACGTGGTCAAGCATCATTATTGTTGTTTTGAACAAACAAGATTAATCACTTTTTGTTTCATATTTAACATGGGACTTTATATTGTGTCACATTATTTTTTATGATTATTTGGCTTTTTCGTTTTTTTCACTCCATTGGACATTTGGGTTACAGACAAATGTCTTTTGACTTTATTGTTTATTACTGATTTAGCAATTCACATTTCACTTAGTGGTATAGAACCTGATCTTAGTTACTTTAGTTCTATCTAGCAGTATCCACTGTGTGCTCATTTATGTTCTAATGCCATTTATTCTAAACTCGTATCAATAGACAAAGTACATTTATCACTAAACAAGTGTGTGTGTATTTGTCTGACAGCAATCCACAGCCAGGTGAAAGGTATTTATACTTTAGTCTCTGTGTGTGCTTGCAGTGATTTTTATTCAACCAGGTGTGTCAGGGGGCTGAGGTTGCTCTTGATCAAAGTGCAGAACAGAGAACTCAAAACTACCAAGTGCTCCTTTGGGGGTGGTGCTACAGAGAGATTTTTGTACAATTACAGCAAAATTCATACAATGACAGAAAAACACGCAGATAATTGTGCATCTTTTATAATACAATAATAACATAGAGCATCTTTTTCTTCCCAGGCTTCATAAGTTTAAACCCTCAAGTATCCAGTTTAAATTGTCTGTGTGCAACATACACATTTTTGACCTGGCTACTGATGTGATGATGAGGATTTTTTCATTTTGTACCTTCATCACTGTATTTCTTGTTTTGTGTGGTGGAATACAGTCTGTGATGCACAATATTTATGTTCTAAAAAAATGTGTGTAGAGCACTGGATTGTACAACTATTGGCTCCAAAAAATTATTATTTCCAGTATCCTATATTCATTCTTTGTCCTGGATAGGATTGTTCATTGTATTCTTCTCTAGTTATAAATAAATAGTAGTGATATTAAATATATAAATAAATAGTATAATAAAAGGAGTGCGGCTGTCCAGAGTTTGTTTGTTTTTCATGTATAAATAAATAGTCTATTTGCTGTCTGCGTGAAAAAATATATTCTATTTGCACCTGGTAAACATGGCCCCTTCCTGCCTCTTATGCCGCATACACACAACCTGACTTTCACATAAAAAATCAGACAGACCTAGAAATAGAACATGTTTCAAATCTGTCCGACGAACTCAATCCCCATCGGGAAAACCGTTCGTCTGTATGCTTGTCCGACGGACCAAATATGACACAAGGGAAGCTATTGGCTACTGGCTATTGAACTTCCATTTTTTAGTCCTGTCTTACATCATCACGTTCAAAACGAATGGACTTTCAAAGAGACTTCTTCCATTCGTGTGTGGCCAAGTCCGTTCGTTCCGAAGGCCCGTCGGAACTCTACCGAAAGTCAGTCGGGAAGACTGATGGACCTAGTCTGCCAGAAAGTACGGTCGTGTGTACGTGGCATTACATGCACTGATGGTCAGTGTGTGGTAAAACTACACTTGAAGCCCATTGTATCCTAAGCTCCCTACGCAATTATTTCCCAGTTATTAATATACATTCAGCACCTGTTCATTCATAGATCCTTATGATTAGTATGGATAGGGGACAAAACTGTGGGAAAACAGTAAGTGATAGTTCTCCTTTAATAAAAGCATACCAAATTGGAACTTTGTGCTAAGCCACGTAAATCTGCCAGCTACATATAATTCAGCATCCAGACCTTTATAAGGTAACAACAAGAAGAAGTGTAATTAATAATGAAACCTTTGTGTGTCTAAAGCTTCATGAAGTGACATAGTCAGCACCATCTGAAAAACAATTCTGAAGGAAAAGGAACTGGGAATCACTGAACTTGAAATTGGCTTTAGTGACTTGTCCTTTAAAAAGCAAGAAGCTGAACCACCCTCAACCTCAGCCAGAAAATCTGCAAGATCCAATAAGGCATTCCAGCTAGACATTTGCCATATACATTATGATTTGCACAACGCCCTAGCCTGGGCCAGCATCATGGGAAGAAATGCAAAAGCTACCTGTTTATGAGTAGCAAAAAGTGAATTAAAGTTGCAGCTCCAAGCTTGGAAACTTACAGAATTACCTGAAGACTAAGGCTGGGTTCACACTACTGCAAATTTGATACGGGTTTCCCTGCATCTAAGTTGCATGACAGGAGATTGTGACCAGCTTTCTATGAAGCCAGTTTACACATCTCCGGGGCCTCTCCGGTGCAAATTTGCACAGGTGTCCTGTGCATCTTTTGGTCCGTTTCAGGTCCAAATTCGGTCTGAAATCAGACCTGAAACCGTGACCAGGGATGCACCAGACCCCTGCTGTAAACCGTTCCGTGCTGCGATGTGAACCCAGCCTACAGACAACAGACAAATATGCAATTAGATGTAAATGAAGGTAAAGTTAGGAGAAAAAATGGTTGTAACAGGATTCTCACAAAATTAGAGTGAAGATTATTATGATCATTTTGCTCCAGTCATTGCGAAACAGTCATTTTAGAACCTTGTTGACTAAAGCGACCCAGCAGTATGATTGTAAAGCTTTATGTCATCAAATAGCCTTTCTTAAGAGCAACATTGAAGAGAAGTGGTACATGACACAACCAGAAGGATATATAAGACCCCTTTCACACTGAGGGTGTTTTGCAGGAGCTATAGCGTTAGAAATAGCGCCTGCAATCCGCCCTCAAACTGCTGCACCATTGTCTCCAGTGTGAAAGCCAGAGGATGTCAGGAAAAGTCCTGCCAGCAGCTTCTTTGGAGCGGTGAAGAAGCGGAGTGTTTACCGCTCCTCTACCGCTGCTCCCCATTGAAATCAATGGGGCAGCGCTGCAATACCGCTGGCAAAACACCGCTATTGCGGGCGGTTTCAACCCTTTCTCGGCTGCTAGTGGGGGTAAAAGTGCCCCGCTAGCAGCCGAAATGCATCGCAAATCCGACGATAAAACGCTGCTACAAATAGCAGTGTTTTACCGCTGACGCAGTGTGAAAGCCCTCTAAGAGCTAACAAAGAACATCTTGTTTGTAAGTTACATATATCTGTGTATGGGCTCCAACAGCATGACATGTAAAAAAATTAAATACATGCCATGCCTATATTCTAAATCTATAGAAGTGAATGTATCTGCTGCTCTATGTGGATGAAACCCAGGGAAAGGTACTGGAATTCATAGCATATATGGACTCAGATTAGTGAGGTGACCCCAGTACAAGTGGTTGCTTGCTCCAGTTAGGCAATAGCCAATTTCCTGGCCCATTGGAAAGCAAATCTCTTCAATTTCAAATATTTCACAAGCCGCTCCAGGTGAAATCAGGTTCCACACTCCACGATCACATCTCAGGTCAACACTGAATAAATGGCTGCACTCCAAGATCCATCAAAATTCTTATTTAATGAACAAACATCCCAAGTGTTACAAACAGTTCAAATGGTAGACGCTTTGGTAATGAATAAACACACCTGTTTGTGTGTGAAACGCATCTACCATTTGAACTGTTTGTAACACTTGGGATGTTCGTTCATTAAATAAGAATTTTGATGGATTTTGGAGTGCAGCCATTTCTTCAGTGTTGATCGTATGCGAAGGCGAGCCGAGGCGGGTACCCGTGATATCATTAGGCTTCCTGTCTCACCTGGAGCAGCGAGGTCTTTTGTTTGGATCACATCTCAGGTGCTGGCTCGGCTCATCTCCACTGAAGTAATCACTATTATTAGTAACAGGAATGCTGCACACTAAGATGCTAAATAACCCGTCACAGTGGCAGGGACCCCAGGTTGGGGGCTGCTGCAAAGCAGAACTTTCCTGTGGACTGGGCCTGGACCATGAGTGTGTGAGGCATTGGGAAATATACATCTGTTTATCTCAAAGCCTATAGACTCAACAAAGTGTAAAGTATGTTAATAACTGGTGAATGAGAATCAGTATTTAATGCTATATCTCTTGAAATAGCTGTGCTGGGACATGTGTTACTGCCAGGTGGAAATATGGTATCCTTCTGGTGTGTGGCCCAGTGTAGTGTTTAGGCCACTGGCCACTTGGGGTGCTGACCCACACATGAAAAGCAGATCTCACTTACATTTGACTAATATAAAAGTGAGTGTGGCTCCCTACCATGACCAACATGCAGCATTCCTGTTGTTGATACAAGAAAAAAGCAAATCTCAGTGGAATTATTTTCTTTACAAGTCAAACACATTTTGGCAGCTTGTGCTTGTCAATGAGTGTTTTGGTTGAGGCAGCTACTTGAAGATCTTGGACCATTTGTAGACATTCAAGGTTCTATAAAACATTTAGTCCTTTCACTAGGTGTTAGTGTTACTTTAAGGTTTATAATGTAATTTTCTTCCTAGTGGAACTATATGGTAAGGATGTAACTCTGTGTTCCTGACGTTCACAATAAAACAAGAAAGGCTCAGCCATGTGTCCAGTATATTTTGACTGGTAAGAGTCGCATCTGCAGTAACTTTACAACAGGCAGAAAGAGGGGCCAAGAGAAACTCAACTTGGAGACTAGGTGGGGCAATACTCTGCAAATTGGGTTGGGGGAGATTGGTAGGTTGACATACTGGTGTATACACCTTTAAGCAGAGTACTGGTGGATGTTATAACATAGCTTTCCATCACTTGGTTCTAGAGTTACAGAAAAGTGAAAAGCATCATTCATGATGTTCAATGCTGTAATATACAAGCAGTAGATGAAGAGTCACGTGATGGTGAGACTCTTGAGGAAGACTCACGTGATGGGCGGATTCTATGACATCATTCCACAAACCCATATGTGGGCAAGCACTTCAGTGAGGTGATACCGAGTTGTGGAGCTTACCAGTTAGATGAGTGGATTTCCAGAGTCAACATTGATGATGGTAAATTTGGAGATATCCCAAGGAGGTGTTTGAAGCCCCTTAAAGGGGAAGGCATTTTTTTACCTATTTATATATGTATGTCAACATCTCCAAGTGTTAGGCCGCGTACACACGGGCGGACTGTTCGCCCAACTTTGTCCGCTGAACAGTGTTTGGGCGGACAGTCCGCTCGTGTGTGGGCTTTCAGCGGACAGTTTCAGCGGACAGTTGGACGGACAAGGTTTTTCGGAATTTCCGAAAAACTGTCCGCTGAAACCTTGTTTCAGCGAACAGTCCGCTCATGTGTAGGCTTGTTCGTCAAACAAAGTTGCGCGCATGCTCAGAAAGGATTTTCACGCATGCAGTGGTCCCGCCCTGACAAGGTGAGCTCATTGATTATCATCTCAGAGGCTCAGCGTCATGACGTAGGACGCAGGTTCTGAGGGAGGAAGCAGTGAGAGGTCGGCCGGAGCGAGAAGACGGCGTGCTGTGCGGGAAACAGCTGGGAGAGTGAGAGGCTCCAGCTGGAGGAAACATCCATCCCGGTATCATCCTAGACGCCACCGCTCCGGAGACCGCCCCCCCCCCCCCCCCGCTGGATGCCACATGGGGAACAGGCAGGACGAGGATATAGTCCGGGCTCTCCGTGTCCCCGCTGTCTTTCCCCCCTCTCCCCCTCGCCGTTCGGCTCACCACTAGCACCTAGCGCTGAGAAGGGCGCTGAGAAGGGCTCTCAACCATCGCAACCATAAGTGAAGGAGAGGACCGAAACCAAACGGCAACGTGGAGCAGATAAGCAATGTTGAATTTGTGATCTGTATTGCAGTTGTGCTGAAGGTTTTAAAAGTGATTGGGTGGTCATTGCTAGAGTTGCTAGATCAGGGGAGTGAATGAGCATTCCAAAAATAGCTGTGTGACTATGCAAAGCCCAAGAGCAGACCTGTGGAAAGCTGCAATGGCAATGACACCCCACCGGAGGCTTTAACTGAAACCCCAGCTTGATTGGGCAACATAGTAGGGGGCTATGTTAAATATACGGAGTACAATCTCTTTTCAAACTCCAAAAGAATAAGACATGGCGGCTAAGGGGGATATTTAATTCAATGTTTTTTTTCCCCTTTTTTTTTCTTCAATACCTGTTGATCTGGACATGAGGCGGTAAAAAAAAAAACTGGCTAGGGGGCTCCGCTGGTGTGTGCTTCTCTCTGTGTGCTCTTCTGGTCTTATTGGCCCAGACTAAAGATCAAAATACCCTGCATGTTTGGTTAAATAAGTGTTGCGGGGTCCTATACCCTATGTGTGTTGTCTTAAAAGACCCCCCTTAAAAATCTAAGAGTGCAGGGGATGGTGGAAGGCTTTATCTAAGGAGGGCACAACGTGGTGTGGGTCCTTTTATTATATTTTTTTTTTTTTTTTTATTTGTTTGGGGATGGAATAGGAGTACATCCAGGAACCCACGTATTGAGGGACAATTTAAAACCTTCAATCTTCGTGCAATAAAATGAATAAATCCTCCAAACAGAATGGGCGAAGAGGGGGCCTTAAAACCCCAAAAAATACAACTGACAGCACAATTAAGCAATATCTGACCCAAGGGGGAAGCCCAAAAGGAGAGGGGGCGGAAGAAATACCCCCGAATACAGGAAAAAAGAAGAGTCAAGATAAAAAACAGGGGAAAAGTAGGGAACACTCAAGGGATGACCTTACAACCGAAAGCGAAATGGAGCTGAGTAGAGATGGAGAGCACCAGGGAGTAGACTTGCCTCTAACTCAGCAAGTCCTGAGAGAAATGCTATCTAATCTTGAAGTCGCAATAAAATCAGAAATTGCTCTATTGCAAGGGGATCTGGGCCACCTATTGAACAGAGTGGAAGAAGTGGAGTCTAATATGGAAAAGCAAGCCCTAGAAATAGAAAGAGTAAAAGACCATATTAAATCAATAAATCAGGATCAGAGGAAAATCCTGTATCAATTAGAGGACCAAGAAAATAGAAATCGCAGACAAAATTTAAGATTACGTGCAGTTCCTGAAAGCAAGCAAGAAGACCTGAGGGAGATTATCAAAAATATATTTAATCCACTCCTGGGCAGAGGAGAGGATGGATTCCCCAAAATTGAAAGGGTCCATCGTGTAGGTAGATTAAGGAACGGAGGATTAAATAAGCCTCGGGACATTATTGTCAGATTCAGATTCTGTGAAGATAAAGACGAGATATGGTCAAAATTAAAGGGGAGACAGGTCTTAAATTATGCAGGGTCAGATCTACAAATTTTCCCAGACTTAGCCGCAGAGACTTTGACTAGAAAGCGGCTTCTGAAACCTCTGTTGGAGCTGATGAAAATGCAGAACATACGTTATAGTTGGGGGTTCCCGGCTTGTCTTATAGGATTTAAGGATGGCAAGACAGCTAGGTTGCGTTTCCCAGACGAGTTGCTGGACTTCTGCGAGAGTTTGAGTATTCAGGCACCGGCTTTGCCGGGCTGGATAGAAGGGGATCCGGGGGTGTTGGAGGGGAGAGGCGGGTGGCTGGGAGGAAGGGAGAGAAGTATGTGAAATTATGTCTAAGCATTTGTGTGGCAGGGGGGGGCTGGTCTGACCACCCCTCCCCCCCCCTCTTAGGAATGTCCTGGGGGGGGGGGGGATGGGGAGGCCGAAAACTGTTCTGTACCTTAGAATCTACAGGACTTATCGAGGGTCGGGATTACCGGACCACTCGGTGAGCCAAGGGCCAGATTTAGGCCGGGGGAGGGTGGGTGGTGGGATAGAGTGGGAGGGGGTGGGGGGAGGGGTTGGTGGTGGGGGGGGAGGGGGGGGAGAGAAGGGGAGGGTCGGGTAGGGAGAGACAGGGGGAGGGGAGGGAAGGAAAACCTATGGTAGAGGAGGTAAGAAAGATATTCTTATTAGGTAATCTAGAGACTCAATAATGCAAGCCATGAACTTTATGTCATATAACGTCAAAGGGTTAAATTCGCCTAGCAAGAGGCATAAGATATTGAAGGAATTGAGGTTTTATAAAGCAGAGGTAATTTTTTTACAGGAAACCCATTTTTCTCATAAGGCCAATATTAAGCTATATTCAAGGGAGTTTCCTGTGTGGTACTACGGTGATGCGATAACAAGTAGAGGAAGGGGAGTTGCTATTGGTTTCTCAAAGAAAATACAGTTTAATTTAGAAGATAGAATGGTTGACCCGGAGGGAAGGTACCTAATCTTAAGAGGTAAATTAAGAGATATGGAATGTACACTGATTAATATTTATGCCCCTAATCGGGACCCTACAAAATATTTAGAGGGCCTCCTGGGGAAACTAAGAGATTTTGGGAGAGGACCAGTAATCTTGATGGGGGACCTCAATTTTTGTGTCGATCCGGGACTGGATAGTACGTCCAGGGCACAGGGGACTAGTAAGGTGCAATTAAAAAGAATAAAACAAAAACTTCATAATTGTCAATTAGTAGATGTTTGGAGAGTACAGCACCCAAACGAGAAAGATTTCACGTTCTACTCCCCTGTGCACAGGACGTATTCCCGGATCGATTATATCTTTGTAGACCATAGAATTCTGGAAATGGTGGAAGAGACCTCGATCGGGGTGGTCTCACTCTCCGACCATGCTCCCGTTAGGATGAAGCTGCAATTAAGGGGAGGAGAGCGTAAGCCTTTCACCTGGAGGCTAAACGAAGGTTTGATTCAGGATGCAGAGGGAGAGGAGAAGATCAGTAAAGAATTAGAACAATATTTTTCGATCAACAATACCGGACATATTTCAAGTCAGAATCTATGGGAGGCCCACAAAGCCTATATTAGGGGGATCCTGATATCAATGGGAGCCAGAAGAAAAAAAGAGAGATCAGAAAAAATTAAAACATTGATTGAAGAAATATTTAGAATAGAGCAGCAACATAAAAAACGCCCAAATCAGGATAAGGAAATTTTTCAAAAATTGGTAATTAAACGGGATGAATTAAGAACCTTGATGGAACAGGAAACTCAAAAAACGTTTAATCAATTAGCTAGGGATAGGTACTATGGAGATAACAAACCTACAAAATATTTAGCAAGAAGATTACAGAGGGTTAAATCCAGAAATTACATAGGGAAAATTCAGTCAAGTAAAGGAGATATGGTACACGGAACGAGTGAGATCGCGGAAATATTTAGGGGTTATTACGAGAAATTATATGCAGTAGACCAGCCTACAGGACTCAAGGTAGAAGAAAAGGAACTAAAAGTAGAGGAATATTTGGAAAGAGCCCGATTGACAAAAATTTCAGAAATAGAAATGGAAACCTTAGAGAAACCTATTTCAGAGGAGGAACTAAATAAGGCTCTGATGGACTCAGCATCTGGTAAAAGTCCGGGACCAGATGGGTTTTCTGTATTCTATTTCAAGAAATTTAAGAAATTATTAATTCCCCACCTATGTAATTATATGAATAATTTAGGGGTTGAGTACGAACTGAGTGAAGAAGCAAGGACAGCTTCCATAACGGTTATACGGAAGGAAGGGAAGAAAGAGACTTTGTGCTCTAATTTTAGGCCTATTTCGTTAGTGAATGCCGATACAAAGCTGTTTGCAAAAATTTTGGCCAGTAGAATGAAGATTTTAATGAAGTCATTAGTCCATCCCGACCAAGTGGGTTTTGTATCTGGAAGGGAGGGGAGGGATAACGGAGTGAGAACATTGCTCCTTTTGTCCCGGGGTGAGGGGGGAGGGGCCCCGAGTCTACTCCTGTCGATAGATGCCCAGAAGGCCTTCGACAGGGTAGACTGGGGGTTCATGTTCAGAACCCTGGAGACAATGGGTGTGGGACCAAAAATGATCCAAAGGATTAAGACACTTTACTACCGTCCAATCTCAAGGATTAAGATCAACGGTACGCTTTCTTTACCTTTCGAGATGAAAAATGGCACAAGGCAGGGGTGTCCTCTTTCACCCCTGCTGTTTGTGCTATCCCTAGAACCTCTTCTTGCCTCGATTCGCAAGGATCCACGGATCAAAGGAATCTTAATAGGACAAGAAGAGCATAAATTGGCTGCGTTTGCTGATGATGTGTTATTTTATATTAGGGAGCCAAGTAATACGATGCCTAAATTAATGGAAGCGATAGCACATTATGGCCAACTTTCGAATTTTAAAATGAACATAGCTAAATCGGTGGTACTTAATATCAATACAGGCGAACTGGAAAAAAAGGGGGCTTCAAAAAAAATTCTGTTTTCCCTGGCGGAAGGCAATAAATTACTTGGGAATAAAACTTACAATTCCATTAGAGAATTTATTTAAATTAAATTTTGTTCCATTGCTAGATGAAATTAAGAAAGAGTGCAATAGATTGGTCAATAGACCCTTGACCTGGATGGGACGTATTACTAGTTTAAAGATGTTCATTGTTCCTAAGATCCTTTATAAATTCCAAATGATCCCCATAGAGATACCGAAGTTCTATTTTTCGAAGATTAAGACTCTGTTAGGGGGATTCATATGGAATAAAAAAAAACCTAGAGTCTCCTTCGATATCCTGAAGCGAAGCAAACTTAAAGGGGGACTTGCGGTACCAGATATACAACAGTATTACAATGCTATCGTATTGTCGAGATTAATAGAGTGGGTAAAAGGTAATAATAAGGAAAAAAGATGGGTTAACATAGAGAATGGGCTGAGTAAAACACAGTTGAATAAAATAGTTTGGAACCCGCCTAAACACAGGACACTGGATATAGGCACTAGTATATTGACACAAAACACACTTAGGGTTTGGGATAGGGTTTATAAGCATTTAAATAAGCAATATAATTCGCCACTTTTGGAATTAAAAGAAAATGAATATTTCCCGCCAGGGTTAAAAATAAATAGCGGAAACTGGTTGAAAGAAAAGGCACAGGTGCGAGATATTATAAAAGGAGGAAAGATTTTGACACTACACGATATGAAACACAAAGGGGATCTAGGTAAAATAGACGAGTGGAGATATCTCCAGCTGGCTCACTTTGTCAGAAGCCTACCACAGCCATTAAAAACGGAAGGGGAGTGGTCACCCCTGGAGAAGCTTTGCTTAACAGAAGACTCCAGGGGAACAATCTCTAAGCTGTATGGGCTTCTGGCTGAGGAAGGAGAGCTGGAGAGTCTATCTTATATGCAGAAATGGGAAATGGATATGGGAACACTATGTGATAATAGCACTAAGAGGAAAATTTTTAAACTTATACATAAATCTGCAGTCGATAGCAGAACAGCAGAAATGAATTATAAACTTATTTCCAGATGGTACGCTACCCCAGACAAAATGCATAAAATCGATCCAAGTAAATCTGGGGATTGTTGGAGAGGATGCGGGGAAGTGGGAACAATGGCCCACCTGTGGTGGAAGTGCCCCAAAATAAAGGAATATTGGAAAAGAATATTACACCATATAAGAGAAATTACAAATATCTCAATCCCCGAGGATCCATGGGTGGTTCTATTTCACGGTACGAGGGAGGAAATGAAAAAATATCGGAATTCTTTGGTACCACATCTTTTAAATGCAGCTAAAAGACTGATACCAAAAAATTGGCAAAAAGAGGAAAGCCCAGCAACATGGGAATGGATCGATACTGTGGAAGAGACTTACCGGATGACTAGGCGAAGGGAAAGCCAGGAGGATAGGGGACAGACAGGAGTAGAGTTATGGCATGAGTGGAAAAAATTAAAAAAATCATGGAGCTACGCTGAGCATATTAGATCTTGAGAAGGTCGGAACTTCTACGCATAGGTGGGGGGAGAGGGTTGGCGGGGGGGGGAGGGGGGGGGAGGTGTAAGCGAGTGAAGAAGGGGAGAAATGGGTAGGGTTGGATTTTATAATGTTTTCTTTCTTTTTTTTTTTTTCTCTCTCTTTGTTCTGTTGGTATACCTTTCCTTCTGGATAACAGTAGTTCTTTGTATTTGGGGAAAAAGAAAGAAAAGAAAAAAGAAAAAGGGGAAGGGGGGAAGAAAAAAAAAAGAAAAAAGGGGAATCCTTGTTCGGGATTTCAATTAGAAAATAAATGCTACAATGATGTGAAGAAGAGGATAACGTATATGAACGTTAATCTGATTGGACCTCATGAAAAATTCGCTGAAGTAGCAAAAAAAAAAAAAAAAAAAAAAAAGAAAGGATTTTCACGCCGAAAGCTATAATGCAGTGTATAGGACGTCGTATTTTTCGTCCCGTCGTACGTGCCGTTCACGTCATCGCGCACGGTTTCAGCAAACTGTTCGTTCGTCGTGTGTGGCCATGTCCGTCCATGCTAATTTTGAGCGGACTGTTTGCCGAAACTGTTGGACGGACAAAGTTGGGCGAACAGTCCGCCCGTGTGTACGCGGCCTTATGGTGTTCATTTAGCACTCTGTGGATGAAAAGTATTCACGAGCACGAAGGTAGAGATTAATTTAATTGCACAGGTAAAGAAACGAGAATAATTGATTTATTATACACTATTAGTTATTAAGAAATATGACTTAATGATGGACATTTGGTGTAAATTAAAATGTAATATTTGTAAACATCTTTGGTTTACAGATTGGAGTACATGTGATAGGGATTAGATGTGATACATAAAAATCTGGTTTTGTTGCCCTGGTACTTTAGAAACATATTTTGATTCATGGTGTGGGAACACATATCAGTGTGGGCTGCAACTGGGGGTTATTGCACAATTTTTTTAAAATTTTTATATGTAGATATTTGTATTTTTAGGATTATGCTTGCGCTGGGGGTTTTACTTTCACTAATATCCAAGCGGTGTTGCATTTTCTATGTGTGCTGATCATAATACATAAACAAACCAGGTAGACATGCAAGTATAGGGACAGAAAAGGCAAACACACAATGTTGAGAAAAATATAAGTGAAGACAATGAAATGTGGGAAACACATAAGGAAAGAGACAGAAGTGAAACAATACAGCCAGGGAACCCAAAAAAGCATAAAAACTGTTTAGGGTAGAGGAAGTGATCAGTGATCTAAGACAAGCTCTGATGTGGCTCTGGGGAGATGTAAGTACCACCCAGGTGAAGAACAGTTCAAACTACTTCTAGCATAGCTAGTGGCTGTCAGTTTGACAGCTAATGTTTAACCTCATCCAAGTCCTAATTATTGTTATCTGTATGTGGGTCTTTACTTCTGATAAGCCCATGGAAGGCACTGATTTTCAGGAGTAAAAAAGTGCTTCTTACAGTATTGCCTTATAAAGTATTGAGATACTTAAAGTATGAGAACTTTTGAGCATATATCCCTGCAGCATTGCCAATGAAAAGTCTCTGGAGCCACTGCCTATTGCTAATGCTATGGACAGTGTGTAATAGCACTATCCTACAACATTCATCCCTTGTTTCCCCAACTTCTACTGTAAAACTGGTTACATTATTATATCTATGTGCCAAAATATGTATAATACTTGAAACATACACTCACCAAGTTTATATACACTTATAATGCAATTATACAATCAGCCAATTATGTGGCTGTAGCTGCAGCTCAGTGCATAAGATACAAGGCCGGTGCTTCAGGTCATATTCACATCTCAGTGGGATCTCAGTGTTTTTAACAATGATATAACTTTTGGCACCAGACAGATCGGTTTGAGTATTTCTGTAACTGCTGATCTGCTAGAATTTACACTCATAATGGTCTCTAATGTTTACTTTGAGCGGTAAAAAAAATACACAGTGTGAGTAGCAGCACTGCAGACAAAACACTTTTAATGAGAAAGGTCAGAGGGGAATGGCCACTCATTACAACTGTGATGAGCAGGAAAAGCTTCTGTGAATGAACAACACATTCAGCCTTGAGGCAGATGGCTTATAACAATATATCCACATTGGATTCCACTACTGTCAGTCCTGAACAAAAAGCTGAATCTAAAGTCGGCCCACCAAAACTGGGCAGCAGAAGACTGGAAAAATGTGCGCTTCTCTTATGAATCTCAATTTCTGCTGAGGCACTCTGTAGTGTCAGAATTTGGCATCGACAGCTTGAATCCATGGATGCAACCTTTCTTGTCTCAACCATCCAGGCTAGTGGGGTAACTCTGTGGAGAAACATTTCTTGACACTTAGGGGGGGGGATTTACGAAAACTGCTACACACAGAGAATGGTGCAGCTGTGCACGATAACCAATCAGCTTCTAGGTTTTATAGTTGAACAAGCTGAAGTTAGAAACTACTATGCACAGCTGCACCAGATTCTGTGTGCACCAGTTTTAGTAAATCTTCCCTCATGGGTCAATTAATGTCAATCAGTCATCGCTTGAATTTTACAACCTATATTGTTGCTTATCTTGTGCATGCACTCCATTATGGCCGCGGTCTCTAATGTTTACTTAGAGTGATAGAAAAAATATACCCAGTGAGTAGCAGCACTGCAGACCAAAACACCTTGTTAATAAGAAAGCTAAAAAGGGACATTTTTGTAAATCCCCCCTTTTGCTTGTATTGTTGCTTACCATGTGCATCCCTTTATGACCACAGTTAGTTCACTGTAGTGCTTCTAATAAAGCTTTTGGTTAGTGTATGTTATTTTGTGCATTATTTGCCTTTTCTTATTGGATCAGAGGAATTGCTTTGAATGATTGCTGGCCTTGAAGACCTCTAGTAGCAGAAAAAAGTGGGGAAAATGTGGGATAGCTTTGTATTGAACCTAAATATTGAAGCAGTTTTTTTTTGTTAACAGTCTATTCATTTTTTTTTTTTTTTTTTTGCTGGAATTCTGCTTTAACCCTTTGTCTACAAAGTTATGTTTATTAGGTACCTGCCATTCAAAGGGTTAAAGCAAGCTAACAGCTTTGAGGGCTGCGAATTAAACCAGATCTTTGAATGGAGGATAGGTGGATGATTAAAAGGTCCTCCCCCTCCATTCATAGATCACTTTTCATTCAAAGAAGCTGAACTAGAAGGCTTCCATGAGTGGAGGAGCTGGGTGGAAAAGGTGGGCATAGTTGGGCACTCTTGATGAGTAAGACCAACACGTCCCTCAATTCTGTTAACCCCCATTGCACTAGAAGGTTATGCTGGTGAGGGTTGGAGTTGATAGTGGGAAAAGTTCAAGAAAACCAGGAGCCAGCAACACAAAGGACACAGCACATTCATAGAAAGTCATGTTCCTTGTGCTGATGATTGTGTTTTTTATTTTGACTATGCTTAGGCTTTAAGGCTTGGTTCAGATCTGTATGTGCTGACAGAAACAGGCTGAAAAGTTAGTTGGAATTAGTTAAGGCATAATCAGCCTTTTGCGAAAATTAATAAATGCACCCATATTGATTTTATTAAATTTTTGCTTTGAAGCCTTCAAAGTATGCAACCACATTCAGTCTCCTACAGGCTATTCCTCCAGTCCCAGGTCCGTACAGAAGTATAGACTTTTTTTTGTGTGTGTGTTTGGAGGAAGCAATTAATGGAATATGAGTCCACTGGTGACAGATAGGACTCGAAGTCTTCCATTAACAGTTCTGCATGAATGGATCTGTAAATGGACGGCATGGTTGTGTGGGAAGAGCCATGCACAGCTGTGCTAAATGTAATATGATACAGGATGGAGAAAAAGGAAAAGAACCCAATGATACTTGGGTTGAGCTGCGTGTTGGAGTGCCAGAAAGAAGCCTTTACTGTGCCAATGCCTCAAAAACAGCCCAGTTACATTATACCCGACAACACCTTGACACGCCTCACCAGGCTTTTTTGTGGCATTGGCACAGTAAAGGCTCCCTTCTGGCAACTCGACCATGCAGTTCATTTTTATTCAAGTATGGTCATATTGAGCTCCTTGAAACAGCCCCACTGTCCTTTTCCAGAGCAACCTGTATTTCCCCTGAGGTTACCTGTGGTCTTTTGTTTGTATCCCAAACAATTTTTCTGGCAAATGTGCTTGCAATCTTTCTTGGTCTACCTGGCCTTGCCTTGGTATCTAGAGATCCCCAAATGTTCCACTTCTTAAGTAAAATCAGCCTGTATATGCAATAAAGCATGCTTGTTATACTCATTCTAGAACCTAAAGGGTTAATCCTCTGCATTGTGTAAAAAGGTTGCTTGATTCTGTCTTCTCTGATCCTACTCGTCTTTCACAGTCCCCAAATCATCTCCTGATAGAACAGAGTCTTGGGGAAAGCTGTACATGCTCAGCTTGGTGTATATTGCTAGAGTTTTTTTTCTTGAGGGGAGAGTGCATGTGATCAGCACAGGGCAAATCAGCACTGTCCAGACAGAGGGTCAGGGGTCCTGCAGCCTCATAGGACAATCAGAGGAGAATGGAAACTCCTCTTACAAACTTTTAACCAGTGGTCTGCTGGACACTGGTAAAAGCCAAAGGACTACTCTAACTACTAACAAAAAAGGTAATTTATGTTTACTAACACTATTGCATTTCCATGTTTCGTATACTGTGGGAGACCGGATATAGTGAATGAAGGGTCCTGGATTTAGTAACACTTTAATAAGTGGGTTGAACAGTACTGACTGGCATATTCAAGGCTTTGAATGTCTTTTTATATCCTTTTCCATAACGTGGTTACTCAGGTCTATTGACAGTTCTTTTCTGCACCCAACCTGCTCAGTGCATCCAGGTGAGAGCTAACAAACTCATTGACTATTTATACACAGACACTAATTGCAATTTAAAAAGTCACAGATGTGGGCAATTGACCTTTAATTGCCATTTATTTTAACCCAAGTGTGTCACCTTGTGTGTCTGTACCAAGGCCAAACATTCCAGGGTATGTAAACTTTTGATCAGAGTCATTTGGGTGATTTCTTTTATCATTATTATTTAAAAAGGAGCCAAACAGCTATGCAATAATAAATGGCTTCATATGATCACTATCCTTAAATATAAGACAGTTTTTTGGCAGGATGAGTCATATTTTCAATATCAATGCCAAAATGTAATGGTTTCTGCCAGGTTATGCAAACATATGAGCACAACTGTATATAACCAATGTAGTAGCATCCTTTATTAAAGTACAGAATATAAATGATCACTGTTGGTGACAAGTTTTTTATTTTATTTTTTGTTCATTTGTTTTCCTTCCTAATGCACATAAAATAGACCTCCTAATTGTACTTGTTCATTATGTCTTGAGTACTAGTCATTGAGGTTGAGTTACTAAAGGCAGATATACTGTGCACTAGAAGTGCACTGCAAGTGCATTTGCTCTAGAACTGAGGGGACACTCTAAAATGAGGGGAAGCTCTGCTGATTTCTATCATCCAATGCAAAAATGCTGTTTTTTTATTTCCCTTGCATGTGCCCCTCAGAACTAGAGCAACTGCCCTTGAAGTGCACTTGTCTGTGTACTTGTGGGTGCACTTGCAGTGCACAGACTATTTAGCTTTAGTAAATCAACCCCATTGTGTTTTAGAGGTCAGGTCAGTTTTACAGGTCAATTTCTAGAGACAAGATCCAGGGGTAAACTAGAACTGCAGCCTTTTAATGCCCCAGGCCTGTGCATCAATCACAATGCATTGAGACAAGGAGATATAGGAAAGAGTGATGCAGCACATATCACTATGCAGTCTGCTACTGACATGAATGAGTTATTGAGAAACATTTCATTCATGCCATTGGTACATGCTCCTCCAGGTACTATCTGCAGATTCACAACAATTTGTCTTTTTTTATGTGTATAGTCATGTTTTGTACTTACAAGTATTCTATCTTTCTACTCCATCAGGTTGTTGCACTTAGTAAAAGAAGCAAAGAAGCAGAAGCAGCGTTCCTAAGTGTATACAAGCAATTAATTGAAGCACCAGGTGATTTACTTTTTATTTCCATAGTTTAGTGCTACTGTATATTATTTCATATTTACATGTTTGTAAACTTCACAGAAAAGAAAAACCAAAAGCCCTTTTTAGCCTTTCACACCGAATCCAACTTTGAAATCTGGTGATGACACTACTGTGCAGCGCACTGTGCTCAATGGAGTCCCTGACACCAGAAGCAAAGTCATGTCTCTTCTGAGATGACAACTTCCACACATAGATACAGTGCAGATTAAGGCATAGTAAGTCAATAATTGGAGGAAGATCAGTTGCATGGAGATCACGGGCAATACTAGTGATCGGTCTTTTGCCACTTGTTTGCTTATTTTCTGCAGAGCTTCCAAAGTTCAATTCCTCTTTAGGATAATAGGCTGTCAACATTTTTTATGAAGAATTTAGTTTGCTATCCACTGTTTATTTCTATAATCCTGCAAGGCTTCATAGACCAATGTGCCCCTGATTTTTCTACTCATATTGTGATTGGCTTTAAGTAATATTAATAGATATGTGCACTGCTGAAAAATGTGTTCGTTTTGGTTTTAGTTTCATTCGTTTTTTTCGAAATATCGAAATTCGTAAATTCGAAAAATTCTGAATTAAAAAATACTGAATTTGAAAATTCAAAAATTCAAGAGTAAAAAGCCAAAATTCTAAATAATAACTAACTAACTAACCAACTAATAATAACTAACTATTAAATTATAGGTATTGGAATTTCTTTTCAAATTTGGCTGTTAGTTAACGTAACAAATACAGATTTATCTGAAGTTACAAATTATCCGAAATAAAGAATGCTGCATCTAAACAAATGGAACAGAACTAAATAATAATAAATAATAATATGTTTTTATTATTATTGTTATTTATTATTATTAATATTAATTAATTACGTTCCATTCGCTTAGATACGGCATTCGTTATTACGGATAATTCATAACTTTGGATAAATTCATATTTGTTAAGTTCACTAACAGCCACATTTGAAAGAAAATTTCAACACCTATAATTTAATAGTTAATAATAGTTAAGTTATTATTAGTTAGTTATTATTTTAAAAAAATTTAATTTTTGTATTTTCGTTCTTATTTTTTGGATTTTCATTCTTTTGAATTTTCGAATTTTCATTCCTATTTTTAATTTTCGAATTTCCAAAATTCCAAATTTTCAAGTTTCAAATTTCTGAATTTTCAAACTTCTGAATGTGTGGAAAAATTCGAAAATTTGTAAATTTGGCCATTCCGAATTAACAAATTTTGTCTAAATACGTTAAAAAACTAATTCGGAACTAAACTAATTGAACATGTCTAAATATTAATGTGTAAGAAGGAAGTACCACTCTTTCAGGCAGAAAATACAATTATATGACTCCTTCAAGGTAAGTTATGTTGAATCTTTTTTATTCAGTTTTAAACAATATAAAGTGAAAACATGAGCATATCAGTCCATTTCCAATGGATGTACAAGTACACATTATGATCATAAAAGGCAGCACAGTGGTGTAGTGGATAGCACTTTCACCTAGCAGCAAAAAGGGTTGCTGGCTCAAATCCCAAACACAACACTATCTGCCTGGAGTTTGCATGTTCTCCATGTGCCCTTGTGGGTTTCTTCTGGGTACTCTGGTTTCCTCACACACTTCAAAGACATGTTGGTAAGTTAAATGGATCCTGTCTAAAATGGCTCTAGTATATATGAATGTGAGTTAGGGACCTTAAGTTGTAAGCTCCTTGAGGGCAGGGACTGATGTGAATGCATAATGTATATGTAAATTGATGGCGCTATATATGTACCTGAAATAAAAAAATATATATAATAATACGAGGTCAAATAGCGTGGTTATGATAAGGTATAGGTCTCTAAGGCATGGTAAAATGAGCATAGTAACTGTATTTTAACTAACCAGTAGGCCACTAACAACAGAGTTGTAAAAAGCATGACAACAATGGCGTGAATTTGTAGTGGTGCTATAGTTAATATAGCCATAAACTCATATTACAGAATGTACATAAAAATTAAAGAAGGTTAGGAAAAAAACAAAAGATAAAATATATCTGAAGGCAAAATAGAAGAGGAGGAAAAAAAAGGGAGGGGGGGCGGAGTAGAGGAGGGATAAGGGTAAATATAAGGAAGGGGAGGGGATAGCAGTCTACACATGAGAGGACCCTGGAGAAGATTCATCAAAATTATCTGCTACAAAAAACATCAAAATCGGAGTAAAACCAGAAATGCAACCATCTGGTCCACATAATGGCATGGGATTCATTCTTATCAGCATCCCAGGCTGTCATACGTTCTAGGTGGTCCATCCTGCCCACTTCACTTGTCCAGTCAGCTAAAGAGGGGACCGCCCTTTAAGGTAAATTAGACACTTCTGTGAGTTTTTTAAGCAACATTCACCTAACAGTGCATTTTCAGTGTTGGAGGGAAAGATTAAAACCTAAAAAAAAAAAAAAAAATAGAAATTACTTAACCTCCCTGGTGGTACGATTATTTCAGATTTTAGGTGCTGAAAGCGGTACCATTATTTTGCATGGAAATTTGGCGTTTTATATTGTAGTCCTGTAATAACTCACTTAAATCTGTCCAAACCAGAGTCGAGTAGACATCCCGGGTATGATAAAGTTTGAAAAATGAAATAATAAATTATAATATAATAAATAATTATACCAAATAATAATATAATAATAATAAAAAATATTCAATAATGTAATCAAATCAAAAACACAGAAATTTGCTCAGTTGCAGAATTGTCACTATCATTACTTTTCACAAATCGCTATCGCTCAATTCTGCGACAGTTTTGGTTGCTATGGATAATCTCCAGTTTCCAGGCATAAAGAACAGTTTTTATAATATAAAACTGCATGCAGGACAACTGGAGAAACCACTAGGGACAAAGGTGATGTGAAATAATTGCATACAGTAATGTAATCTGTAAGATTACATTATACTGTATGTAATGTGTGTGTTTTACTTTTTGAATTTGGCGCTGTTCTCCGTCCCCATGCATCGCACCGCTCGCAGGGAACAGAGCCTGGCGATTTGATGAATCGAGTGGAGGACAAGCCGCTCACAGTGCAGGGAGACATCACTGGATCCAGGGGACAAGGTAAGTAAACTCATCCTGGATCCAGCAATGGGATTCCGAGTCTGGCTCGGGGGTTACCGCTTTTGGTTCTGAATTTTCACCCCGAGCCAGACCCGGGAATACCGCCAGGGGGGTTAAAGTGCAGGAAACCCACTCTCATCCTTTCTAAACTACTGCCATAGTGGTTATCTATAAAGATATACATGCCTCCTGCATGTATCCTTACCTTTCAAATGTCTCCGCTCTGTCTGTTATGAGACCCGAAAAACTGCAGATTCTGTGGGTGGGTCTGTTGTCCGGAGCTCGGTGGGTGGAATCCTGATGTAAGTAGACTCCCCGCCCACCTCTACACTTCCCTTGTCAACATGCATTTTCTCTTATGTATTTCTTACACTGAACTTCTGCTATGATCACTAACATCCAGTCAAAACTCAGAAAAGTCACCACATGACTTCAGCATGCCCAATCATGCTGGGGTGTGGAGCAGCCATATCTGGGAGAGCTGGAGAAGAAAAGAGGAAGGGATCTGAAGTATACAGAATGTCTCTCTCAGGTTCTGCTTGAGATATGTAAATCACCTGTCACTCACAGCAAGGGGGAGAAACAGACTCCTATTTCTCTGTGTCTCAGTTTTTATCTCACTGAAAAAAGATAAGAGGACTGCTCAGAGCTGGATTAACTCTTTGTGGCAAGACTGGGCACAGATGACAGGAAATCCTATACTGTACAAGGTGCAAGCCTTAATTAAAAAAAAAATTGGGTTTACATCCACTGTAAGGAAATATTATTCTTTTATTTATTTTTTGCTTTCTGGAGTAGCCCACAAACATGTTATGATATTGACAGAACGTTTTAACAAAGAGAGGTGCCCACTTGAAAGTTTGTAAATATTCACTTTATACTGTATGCACATGCGTGGATTGCTGTATATTAACCCCACTAGGGGGTGTACCAACATCCCTAACTTTAAATACAAAAAAAAATAAAGATAAAATGGGACTCTCTTGTGTATAAAGAAGACTTACAATTTATTAACAAATCAGGCTGGTATGCACTTCATTTAATTCTTTCTATAAAGAGTTAGAAGTCAGCTTTTTAGACAGGACAGGATTAAGGTGAAATATCTCCAATGAGCCACAGAAGACAATGAAGCTTGTCAGGATCTAACCCTACTCCAGTCTATATGGGTCTGAGACCCACAGGGGTATGAAGAACTGGCTGCAGGAAGACAGCGCTGGACTCCAGGTAAGTGGTAAGTACCTGATATTAAGCTGATGTAGCTGCTGACATTTAAAAAAATTAAACTCCTCTTTAAGTAGTGAAGGCAAGATTAGGATGATTCTACCCACACAGGTTCACTTTAAATTGCACGAGAAGGTCATAGCTTTTCTATTTCCCAAATTTCCCTTCAGAATTAATAAAGCATTCTGAATCTGAATAGCTGTTCCCAGCAAGAGCAGAGTAAGGATGATTACATCTAATACTGCCCATCATTCTCGATGAATGTTGTAACACCCTTATGTGTTATTTAACTTGCTAGGTGCTAACAAAGCTCACCACTATGCAGAAAACTTGCAGATTATGTCAATTAAGAATAAAAAAGGGTTAATCATTTTAGTTGTTAACATTTGGGGGGGGGGAAACCAAAGGTTTTGTAGCAAATTTTTGCACACAAGATGGATAGAATGTCTTTGCAATCTCTTACCATGGGTACTGTTCAAGTCGACCATTAGGAGGCAGTAGTTAGCTTCTGTGCAGTTCATATAAAATTGAAGAACTCTTGTTCCATAAAAACTATTTTCACGTCTACAATAAGGATACTGCAGTGCTACAGGGAAATATTCATACTAATGTTACATTAATGATACTGTGCCATAGTAATTCCACAGACATATCAAAGCTCCAGACCACAACAAATGGGCATCTTGCTCTTGGTTTGCAATTTCTGATCAAAGACTGTCTCTGCTGTCGTGCCCACATTTGCTCATGTCAGAGAGCGAGTCACCATGACACACCTCTCTGTACTATGGAAAGCTGTTTAAACTCCTAGATTGTAAGCTCTAATGAGCAGGGCCCTCTGATTCCCCCTGTCTTGAATTGTATTGTATTGTAATGTCTGCCCTAATATTGTAAAACGCTGTGTAAACTGTCGGCGCGATATAAATCCTGTATAATAATAATAATAAAATCCAATAGTCATCAGTGAGTATTGGCAAAATAAAACACAAGCATAGTAGACCTTCAAAGATGATGCCTGACAGATTGGTAGTGGTCAACATCGCTAGAGTAACTGATAAAAGGGCTGTCCTTAGATGGTGGATTACCGTCTACTTAAAAGAACATCTGGCTGGACAGAAGCATGGAGACCACCATACTGCTGACCTCTCCTGATAATGCTAGTTGCCTGGCTGGCTGACTTGCTTGTCTCGTGTCGACTTGTGTCGCTTTACTGACAATTGTGCGGTCGTGCGACGTTGCACCCCAACAAAATGGATTTTTATTTTTTCCCCACAAATAGAGCTTTCTTTTGGTGGTATTCGACCATATCTACAGTTTAAATTTTTTGCGCTATAAACAGAAAAAGACCAACATTTTTTTTTTTAAACTATATTTTTTACTTTTTGCTATAATAAATATCCCAAAAAAGAAATAATAATTTCTTTCTCAGTTTAGGCTGATATGTATTCTTCTACATATTTTTGGTTAAAAAAATCGCACCAAGCATATATTGATTGGTTTGCGCAAAAGTTATAGCGTCTACAAAATAGGGGATAGATTGAAGGCATTTTTATTATTATTTTTTTTTATTATTAAAAATGGTGGTGATCTGCGATTTTTTTTTTTATCATGACATGATCGGACACTTTTAACACTATTTTGGGACCATTGACATTTATACAGCGATCAGAGCTAAAATAGCCATTGATTACTGTATAAATGTCACTGACAGGGAAGGGGTTAAACACTAGGTGGTGATCAAGGGGTTAAGTGTGTTTCCTCAGTGTGTTCTAACTGTAGAGGGGGTGGGCTCACTAGAACATGACAGAGATCACTGCTCCCGATCGCTGGGAGCAGTAGATTCTTGTCATGTCTCTAGGCAGAACAGGGAAATTACTTGTTTACCCGTTCTTCCTCTCCATATCATTATCACAGGCCAGCGGGGGTCATTAAGTCTGCGGGCACACTCCCGCGGCGCATGCCCGCCCGCTAGCCTGCGATGATGGAGGAATGTACAGGTATGCCCCTTAGCACAGCCGTGCCATTCTGCTGACATACATTGTCATGCAGCTGTCAGCAAACGGTTAAATATGAAATGTTTAACCACTTGCTTACTGGGCACTTAAACACCCTTCCTGCCCAGACCAATTTTCAGCTTTCGGTGCTCTCACACTTTGAATGACAATTACTCAGTCATGCAACACTGTACCCAAATGATTTTTTTATCCTTTTTTTCCCACAAATAGAGCTTTCTTTTGGTGGTATTTGATCAGCTCTGGGGTTTTTATTTTTTGCGCTATAAATGAAAAAAGACCAAAAATTTTGAAAAAAACGCATATTTCTTTGTTTCTGTGACAGAATTATGCAAATTATTAATTTTTCTTCATAAATTTTGGCCACAATTTATACTGCTACATATCTTTGGTAAAAATAACTCAAATTAGTGGATATTATTTGGTCTTTGTGAAAGTTAGAGAGTCTACAAGCTGTGGTGCGAATCGCACAAAATTGATCACATCTGATGTACTGGTGGCCTATCTCGCTTCTTGTGACCTGAACAAGTCAGGAAAGTACAAATACCCCCCAAATTACCCCTTTTTGGAAAGTAGACATTCCAAGGTATTTAGTAAGAGGCATAGTGAGCTTTTTGATGTTGTCATTTTTTTCCCACAATTCTTTGCAAAATTAAGATTTTTCATTTTTTTTCTCCACAAAATTGTCATTGTAATAGGTTATTTCTCTCACGTGGCACGTGTATTCCACAAATGACACCCCCCAAAAAATTCTGCTACTCCTCCTGAGTATTACAATACCACATCTGTGGGACTTTTTCACAGCCTGGCCACATAGAGAGGCCCAACATGAAGGTAGCGCCATCATGTGTTCTAGGAACAAATTACACATCTAACTTGTTGACTATTTATTACACTTTTGAAGCACCAGGACAATGACACGTGACACTGATGACAGATGGCACTGATACATGGCAATGATGACAGATGGCACTAATATGTGGCACTGATGACACGTGGCACTTACACGTGGCACTAATACGTGGTACTGAAGACACGTGGCACTAATACGTGGCACTGATGACAGATGGCACTAAAACGTGGCACTAATACGTGCCACCAATGACAGATGGCACTAATACATGGCACCGATGACGCGTGACACTGATGACAGATGGCACTGATAAGTGGCATTGATGACACGTAACACTGACAACAGATGGCACGTGACACTGACAGGTGGCACTGATGACAAATGGCACTGATACGTGGCACTGATGACAGATGGCACTAATACGTGGCACTGATGACAGATGGCACTATGTGGCACTGATGACACGTGGCACTGATGACAGATGGCACTTATACGTGGCACTGATGACAGATGGCACTGGGGACAAATGGCACTGACAACAGGTGGCACTGGGGGCAGGTGGCACTGGGGGCAGGTAGTACTGGGGTGGATGGCACTGGGGGCAGGTAGCACTGGGGTGGATGGCACTGGGGGCAGGTAGCACTGGGGTGGATGGCACTGGGGTGGATGGCACTGGGGCGGATGGCACTGCTGGGGGAGGATGGCACTGCTGGGGGAGGATGGCACTTTTTTTTTTAACTTTTTTTTTTTTCCAACTCAAAGCAGAACGGCTGCCGCTGCAGCCGTTCATCTCTCCCCTCTCACACTGTCTGTGTGAGGAGGTAGAGCGGCGCTGAGAGATGATCTCATATGTTTACATATGAGATCATCTCCCATTGGACACGCCGATCACGCTGTAAATGGCCGCTGTGATTGGCCGTTTACAGCGATCTGTGTTTACCTGTCCCCGGGGGACACGGCGAACACAGAACTTCCGCGATGCGCGCCCGCGGTGGCGCGCATTGCGGAAGCAAACATTAGGACGTCCAGGGACGGCCTCCCGGACGAACGCGCCTGCTCTACGGCCGTCATTCGGCTATAGGGCGGGCGCGAGGTGGTTAAACACTGGGGGTTATTTATGAAAGTCAAATCCACTTTGCACTGCAAGTGCATTTGAAAGTGCAGTCACTCTAAATCTAAGGGGGTAGATCTGAAATGAGTGAAAGCTCTGCTGATTTTATCATCCAATCATGTGCAAGCTAAAATTTTGTTTTTTCTTTTCCTTGCATGTCCCCCTTGGATCTACAGTGACTTTACTTCCAAGTGCACTTGCAGTGCAAAGTGTATTTTCCTTTAGTAAATAACCCCCAATGTCAGCTTTCTCTTTATACACAGACATGATGAAATGATTGGCAACATAATTTGCCTGATAAATTGAATCTGCATGTTACAGTTTATAGCATATAGCATGGAAAGTGCAGTGCTGACCACTGGGCACACCTAAAACACCAAACTCTCATATAAACATCAACCTGTTAATGAAATTTCAAATGTAATTTTTAATATCTTTAAATCTGCAGCTCTCATTAAAGTAATACCTGGTGATCCTGCTGTGACGTTCCTTGTGCAAACACTTTTTGTTATAGGATGACAATGATTTTGTCTCCCAATTATTTTTCTTGCGTTGCGGCCATGTTACATGCCCTCCCAATGGAACTTCAAGCAACTCTGCCAATGTATATTGCAAAGACATGTTCCACTGTTATTACCAACAGAAAATTCTTTGTGAGAAATAACATGTAGTCATAGTGGGAGTACATACAGTACATGTAGACAGAGAGGAGCTGCAAATGGAAATGGCTTGCAGGAGATCAGCAGCATCGAGATGCAACAAAGAATAAAAAAAAACAAGTGAAAACAGTCATGTTTTTAATGGAGTTTGTTTATGACACATGGGGGTTATTTACAAAAGGCAAATCCACTTTTCACTGCAAGTGCAAAATGCACTTGGAAGTGCAGTCGCTGCAAACCTGAGGGGTAGATCTGAAATTAGGGGAAGCTCTGCTGATTTTATCATCCAATCATGTGCAAGCTAAAATGCTGTTTTTTATTTTGCTTGCATGTCCCCCTCTGATCTACAGCAACTGCACCTCCAAGTGCACTTTCAGTGCACTTTCAAGTTCACTTGCAGTGCAAAGTGGATTTGGCTTTAGTAAATAACCCCCATAGTTCTTCAGCAAACTAAGGGGGTTATTTACGAAAGTAAAATACACTTTGCACTACAAATGCAAACTACAAGTGCAAAGTGCACTTGAAATTGCACTTCAAGTGCACTTGGGAGTGCAGTCCCTGTAAATCTGAGGGGTAGGTCTGAAATAAAGGGAAGCTCTGCTGATTTTATCATCTAATCATGTGCAAGCTAAAATGCTGTTTTTTATTTTCCTTGTCCCCCTCAGATACACAGCGACTGCACTTCCCAGTGCACTTTACTTTCAGAGCAATTTCAAGTGCACTTTGCACTTGTAGTGCAAAGTGGATTTGCCTTTAGTAAATAACCCCCATAGTTCTTTAGCAAACTAAATGTCATTCAGTTAGAGCTCACATCTTCAGTGAGTGCTGATAAAAAAAAACTCACCATTTTGTACACAACTATCCAGTCCTCAGATTAGGGGGGGGGGGGGGGGGGCAGAGATACTTCTAAAGCCGGCCATACATGTATAGATTTGTTTTGTTGTTTTCTGATCAGTTGCTCACTTTGATGTGGAGGCCTCATGGGTGCCAGCTAATTCCTGTTACTAATATGTAGAAAAAGACTTGTTTCAGACAGTCCAGAAATAACAAGACACTCTTTTTTAAAAAGACTACCTTTGAACGGCAATAGTATCTGACAACATTCAGTGTACAGATGGTTGACTGAAAACGACTAGCAGCCTCTACTATATTTGCCAAGTTGTGGCGTATGATGAGCAATGTGGACTGAAATGCTTAAAGCTTTTTTATATTTGAAGCACATTGCTTTTGATTAGGATTCCCACATCTGCTTTGTCAAAACCAGTTAGTGTTTTAACAGATTATAGCGCTTGTTGGAAACATAGAATGTTCCCTAATGGTGCTTACATCTCTCACACATTGATTGACTGGTTGTGACTAATTGCTTTAGATTACAGAGAAATTGCAAAAGGTGATCCTCAGTTTAGAATCTGTGAGCACAAGACTTTATCCATTTTACTAAAACATCCTAAAATCTCTGGAACCTAATCTTTGGTGGCTCTTACTAAGAAATTTAACTCTACATGTATTTTTTATTTTTTATTATTCAGGCATCATGATGTCTGAGGACATTACTGTTACTACACGCATTTACAGTCAGTTTTGCAGGTGCAAGGTCTGCATTTAAAAAGTGTCTCATGCGTCTTTGGTTCCGATTCAGGTGAATCGGTGAACAGGGACGCACCAGACCCCATGCTGTGAACCGCAGCATATGTGAACCCAGCCTTAAGTGTTTAGTAACCCTCAACTACAGCTTGATTTGCTAATGGTCAGTAAATTACTTCTTAATGTTGCACATAGATCCCAGGAAATTTTGTTTTTTACATGATGGTGTGTTCAAAAATATGTCATACCATACAAAAATGTGCCAGCCTGAGTTTGTCTGTTGGGAGACATGCACCTGCATGGATCTCAGAGTGCATTGTTTCTATGTCGATTTTACACAGCATGCCAACTTTTTGGGAATTGAGGTTGTATGTTTTAACAATCCCAATCTATTTATAACATTAAAACAATTGGATCAATACAGGCAAATGTATTGTTTGTAAGTACACAGTACACTCTATATGCAAATACACATAGCAAAAATCCAGTGGTCAAATGTTCAGTAAGGAAGGGTAATCCAAGTGGCTTGGGTAGAGAAAGTTTCATACGGCACAAGGAACCACATCTCCCTGCCAGCATCCAGGACAGATCGCTCCATGCACATGAACAAGAGTAATTCAAGGGTTGCAAGGTCAGAGTGCAGAAAGATTTATTGAACAAAGCTATTAACAAACTTGTCACAGACTTTGGGCTTCAAGAGAACCATGGCCTTCAGAACTCTGTGTTATAATGTGTTCTTAAAGAGGGAGTCCGAAAATACAAATACTGCAGCTGCTGACTTTTAAAATAAGGACACTTACCTGTCCATCGCGCCCGCGATGTCGGCACCCGAAGCCGATCTCTCGATCGTCTCTCGGGTGCTGCCGCCGCCATCTTGGGTGTGGGAATCAGGAAGTGGAGCCTTTCGGCTTCATTTCCCGGTTCCCTACTGCGCATGCGCGAGTCACGCTGCGCAATAAGGATGGACCCGCTGCCTCTGGGATCTGTGTGTTTCCCAGCAGGCAGCGGGGGACTTTCGGAAAGGGGCGTAATCTACGCCCCTTTCCGCAGAGAGCTATCCCGGAAGTGGGTGCAGATACCTGTACTGTACAGGTACCTGCACCCCCCTCCCCCCTGAAAGGTGCCAATTGTGGCGCCGGAGGGGGGGAGGATTCCAATGAGCGGAAGGTCCACTTTAGGGTGGACCTCCGCTTTAAGTTATCCAAAGCTGGTCACTACTTTCTTGTAGCTTCTTATGTAAGTTAGTCTGGGGAGCCAGACTGTCTAAGGAGGTCATTGTTATGATAATAGGACTAGCTCTACTGTGTAAGGTGACCTTTGTCTGAGATAATAGGAGTAGCCGTTATCTGATGGTTTGCTGTATAAATTCAGTGTGTTTCTAAAAATAAAGCAGTTCATTTTCTAGGGTACTCCAAGACTGGTGTTGTCTGGTCCTTGGGGTTTCTATAGCCAGATGCATTGGTCTTGTGTTGCAGGAATTGGGAAGCAGCTTATTGGCGGAAATACCTAACAGGGTCACAAAACGTGCATCCAAGAACCTGAAAAATAATGTGAGGGGATGAGAGGAGAACGTGCACTTTGTTCACAACTGTCATTGTGGGGAGAAGGGGAGGAATACTATGCATTTCTGGAGCTCCACCCCTTTGTCAAACTTGTCTGTGTTGTATCTAATAACACGACTGATAGCTGTGGAATCAGTCCTTGCAACCACCACCATCAGATGGCGTCACTTTTGGGCAGCACCACTGTATTCAGGCAACCATAGCAGCAGCTAAATACAGTAGTGCTGTATAGTGAGTGGGGACACAGAGTGGCACTCACAAGAGTCTACAATTGTATTTTGTATTGAAAGGACTTGATACGATTTTGCACTTTTTTGCACATCTGGTATTTATTGTAGTATATTTTAAGATTTATTGATAATTAAGAATGTTGGAGCAGTGCTGAGTATAATGATTTTTATCACCATTGTAAGGCTCTTTATCTTACACGTCAGCAGCAGCCCTGAAAGATTTATGTAGGGTAATTTGTTGATTATTTATTGTATTATTTGTACACCATAGCGTGGGTATCTATATAATTTTTTTCAATTAATTCTATAGGGTTCATAGTATTATTCATTTTATATTTTTTAACTTTTAATTCGATTAGATTCCTTAAAACCCAAAAAATATGTTTTTATCAATTTCAAAACACTAACTTAAAGCGAAGGTCTGCCCACCCCACAAAGAAATTTAAGTTAGCAGCTACAAATACTGCAGCTGCTGACTCTTAATATATGGGCACTTACCTGTCTAAGGTGCCCACGATTTCTGCACCGCAGTTGATCTTCGGGTCGGGTTCAGCCGTCGCCATTGCCAGCCAGTTCCCTACTGCACATACAGGCTGCGCTTTCTAATTGGGCCGGAGGCAGAGGAAGTGGGGAAGTGGACCTGTCAAAAACAGGTCCCAGTTCCCCCCTCCCCCCTGAAAGTTGCCAAATGTGGCTCCAGAGGGGGGGAGGAGGCGAATAAGTGAGAGTTCCCATTTTGGGTGGAACTCTGCTTTAAGAAAATCTTGGAATTCCCTCTTGATACAGTTTTCTAAGAGCTTTAAATTTTCTGTTCGCTAAAAAAAAATATATATATATGGTAAAATTACCTATATTTGGAGTATCTACAGTCAGAATAAACAAGACCACCTATGAGTGATCAGTGATCAGTCCTGGATGCATTGACTACATGCAAGCGGCTACCTTTGGCTGCGGGAGCCGACAGGCTCCTATTGCTTTGAATGGGGTTGCCTCCAGCAGCTGATCGGGCCCACTGGGGTTCTAGCAGGTACTCACTGTCAGGCAAGAAAACACAGATGGAAATGTAGCCTAACCCATTTATTTCCATTTGTTAGCTTATAATAAAATATTAGCAGGGAATTTAATTAAAAACAGTCTACCAAATAAAAGTCATATACAGAATGCCCTTAACCACTTGACCACTGGGCACTTAAACCCCTTTCCTAACCAGACCAATTGTCATCTTTCGGTGCTCTCACATTTTAAATGACAATTACTCAGTCATGCAACACTGTACCTATATGAAATTTTTGTCCTTTTTTCACACAAATAGAGCTTTCTTTTGGTGGTATTTAATCACAGCTGAGTTTTTTTATTTTTTGCGCTAAATTAATTTTTCTTTGTTTCTGTTATAAAATTTAGCAAATTAGTAATTTTTTCTTCATAAATTTTGGCCAAAATGTATACTGCTACATATCTTTGGTAAAAATAAGTATAAATTGGTGTATATTATTTGGTCTTTGTGAAAGAGCAAATAATATACATGGTGCCAATATCTGAAAATTGCTCACACCTGAAGTACTGACGGCCTATATCATTTCTTGAGACCCTAACATGCCAGAAAAGTACAAATACCCCCCAAATGACCCCTTTTGAAAAGAAGACATTCCAAGGTATTCAGAAAGATGCATGGTGAGGTTTTTGAAGTTGTCATTTTTTCCCACAATTCTTTGCAAAATCAAGATTTTTTTTTTTCACAAAATTGTCATATTAGCAGGTTATTTCTCAAACACAGCATATGCATACCACAAATTACAAACCAAAACACATTCTGCTATTGCTCCCGAGTTTGGCGATACCACATGTGTGAGACTTTTACACAGCGTGGCCACATACAGAGGCCCAACATGCAGGGAGCACCTGCAGGAGTTCTGGAGCACCCAGGACAATTCTGACATTTCTCTCCTACATGTAAAAATCATCATTTATTTGCTAGAAAATTACATAGAACCCCAAAACATTATATATATATATATTTTTAGCAAAGACCCTAGAAAATACAGTGGCGGTCGTTGCAACTTTTTATCTTGCGTGGTATTTGTGCAGCAATTTTTCAAAGCATTTTTTGGGGAAAAAAACTGTTTTGTGCTTTAAAAAAAAAAAACAGTAAAGTTAGCCCAATGTTTTTGCATACTGTGAAAGATGAAGTTATGCTGAGTAAATAGATACCTAACATGTCACCCTTCAAAATTGCACACACTCGTTGAAAGGCGCCAAACTTCGCTACTTAAAAATACCCATAGGTGATGCTTTAACATTTTTTACTGGTTACGTTTTGAGTTAAAAAGGAGTTCTAGGGACAAAATTATTGCTCTCGCTCTAACATTCACAGTGATACCTCACATGTGTGGTTTGAACACCGTTTCATATGTGGGTGGGACAGGGGCGATTAAAATAAAATAAAAAATATTGTTCATTTTACTTTATTTATTTGTAAATTGTAAATTCGTATTGGTGAGTCGGTAGAAGCACCGGAGGGCGGCGGGAGGGGGGTTGTCCGCTCTCGCCTCCCATAAGAACAATTAAACAGTGGAACAGCCGCTATGATCATTCTTATGGTGTAGGAAATTGCCGGATAAAAAAGTTGATATCTGAATGATGCCTGTAGCTGCAGGCATCATTCAGATATCCCCGCACAAAGTCAAGTACATCATATGGAAGTGGTTAAAATGCTTTTTTTTTTTAACACAAAGTTGTCCATTTATACAATATTTCTAACACATAGCATGTACATACCAAAAATGACACCACAAAATAGATTCTCCTACTCCTCCTGAGTAAGGGGATACCACATGTGTGAGACTTCCACAGCCTGGCCACATACAGAGGCCGAGTAAATCCGAGCATGGCCGGGTATGGCTGAGTATGGCTGGGTATCGCTGAGTATGGCTGGGTATCACCAAGTATTGCAGAGTATGGCTGGGTATCACCAAGTTTTGCACAGTATGGCAGAGTATGGCTGGGTATTGCAGGGGATGGCAGAGTATGGCTGGGTATGGCAGAGTATTGCTGGGTATTGCCGGGATGGCTGGGTATTACAGGGCATGGCTGGGTATGACAGAGTATTGCAGAGTATGGCAGGTCATTTGGCTATGGGCCGGTTGGGAACTGGTTAATAAAACAATTTAATGAAATTATTTTCTAAACTCCAAGTACTGGGGTAAGAATTTTAGCAAATAGTTTATTTTGTTGTGCTCAATGTGATAAACCAGCAGAAAGCCTGTCTCCAAATTTGCTTTGTATAAGACAATCGATCTGGATACCTCAGTACAGGTCTCCCCGCACTCCCGTCCCTTGGCTCTGACGTCAGCTGGCTCCTTCCCATGCGTATCATCACTGATCACATGACTTCATCTGAGGTAAAAAGCTTTTTTTTTTAAGTTTTATGTTTATATATACGAGCGTAATACTTAATACATTTTATGGTATCAGCTATTATTTGAAGCACAGTTTATCTAAAAGACAATATTGAAGTGCAAGGGGACTTTCTTCACTATATGGGACTGATTGCAATGTGATTTAATGATTTATTTTTTACGTATTGATTAGAAATTTAGGTTTAGTTTGGTTTAGCACAAAAGACACTATACAGAAAGCAAGGTTCCCCCTTGTGGGATTTTAAAGGCCCTAATGGTGATATAATACCAAAACACAATATGAATGATAAATATAAAAATAAAAATGTATTATCGTATATACAGTTCAAAGGTAGCGAACAATGAATAATTAATAAGAAAAAACATGACTGATACAGTTACACATGAATATGATACATTGGTTAGATGCTGCGAGGAATCAGAGGACACCATATGGAGTGCAGACTCCACACCCAAGAAGACAGCACAGAAGACACAGTCATACCACATACACACAATCGGATTTTCTAACAACAAATGTTCGATGGGAGCTTGTTAGGCTCCATCGGAGGCGTGTGTATTCTCCATCAGAAATTTTTTGTCAGAATTTCCAATGACAAAAATTTGAGAGCTGTTTCTCGAATTTTCCAACAACAAAATCCGTTGTCGGAAATTCCGAGCGCGTGTAGACTCTGAATCAAGTACGAGAAGCGCTCAGTCTGGTAAAACTAGCGTTCGTAATGGAGAAGGCACATTCGCCATGCTGCAAATTTAATATTATTTTAATGCAGCGCATTCTCTTCTTCTTTATAATGCTAGAATACAGGCATACCCCATGTAAATACACAATGGGGTTTATTTACTAAAGCTAGAAAGTGCAAAATCAGGCTCACTTCTGCATAGAAACCAATGAGTTTCCAGGTTTTATTACCAAAGCTTAATTGAACAAGCTGGGGTTAGAAGCTCATTGGTTTCTATGCAGAAGTGAGCCTGATTTTACACTTTCCAGCTTTAGTAAATAAACCCCATTGTGTACTTAAAAGTGGGGTATGTCGGGGGAGTAGCATGCGTGGGGCTCTGAGGATGGCTGCTTGAGCCGAGAGTACAGCACCAGCTTTGTACAGCGGCACCTATGTCTCCCAGCACAGGTAACAGATTTATTCAAAAATTGTAACACAGGCACAGGACAGGTCAGGGAATGTCCCTATCTATTTATTTTTCAGTTTTGAGGTATTATCAGCGGAAAGTTAAGTCTGTTATCACAGACGAAAAATCCAAAATGGCCGTAGCAGCACAACATACAGCTGCCAGTGGGCTCTGCCTCACAGAACACAGACAGATAAATTCATTGATGGCACAGAATTCTACCTCAGAAACCCAGGCAGCTCCCACACAAGCTCTTTTTTCCTCACAAATTATCCACAGAACCATTTTCAAATCAGCCCACTTCTGTTACTACCTCTTCTTCTATGTGAATTATCGCTTCAGCTCAAAATAGCTTTTCCCTGTCAGAAAATTGCCTCAGAGATGATGCTTTTCAAATGGAGGATTTATTCCAGAAACTCTCAGCACTCTTGGATAAAGGTCTGACTCAAACAGTTGCAATAATAACTGGGGACATGAAAACTGGATTCCAAAACCTAGGAGCCCGAATAGACTTAATTGAACACAAACTTGAGGAAACAGTATCTGTATCTAACCAGCATTCCACTCATTTATCCACAATTCAGAAACAACTTGATTATGCAGTTTCCAGAATCGATGACCTGGAAAACAGGTCCAGGAGGTACAATTTTAGAATCAGAGGATTACCAGAATCTGTGTAAAATATACCTGCAGCAATCCAAGAGTTAATCAAATCATTGCTGCCTAATAGGGATGAGCCGAACACCCCCCCCGGTTCGGTTCGCACCAGAACTTTCGAACGGACCCCAAATTCGTACGAACGTTAGAACCCCATTGAAGTCTATGGGACTCGAACGTTCGAAATTCAAAGTGTTAATTTTAACGGCTAATATGCAAGATACTGTCCTAAAAAGGGTTTGGGGACCTGGCTCCTGCCCCAGGGGACATGGATCAATGCAAAAAAAACGTTTAAAAACTGACGTTTTGGCGGGAGCACTGATTTTAATGATGATTAAAATGAAAAAAAAGTGAAATATTCCTTTAAATATGGTGCCTGGTGGGTGTCTGTAGTATGCCTGTGAAGTGCCATGTGTTTCCCATGTTTAGAACAGTCCCTGCACAAAATGACATTTAACGGAAATAACATCATTTAAAGCTGCTTGCGGTTTTAATGTTATATCTGGTTCCTGCAATATGGTTGAAAATCATTAAGAAAAATGGCATGGGTAGCCCTCCCTGCCCATTACCAGCCCCTTTGGGTCTTGTACGCATATTAAGGGGAACCCCGTACCCATATTAAAAAAAGGAAATACGTGTGGCCCCCAGGCCCTATATACTCAGAACAGCAGTATACAGGCGGTGCAAACAAGACAGGGACTGTGTAGGTTTGTTGTGTTAAGTTGAATCGGTTTGTAATTTTCAACTGGTAAATTTTTAAAGTGTAGCTCCAGTCAAAAAAAACTATTTTTAAGCTTTTTGGAAAACATAGGGAAGGGTTATCACCCCTGTATAATTTGTTTTGCCGTCCGTCTTTTTCAGAGCACACAGACAGCACGCACAATCTCCTAACACTGACTGAAAGCTCTATTTAAAACGAGCAAGATATTTAGCTATATAGGTGGATATATCGGTGTATACTGCGTTCAGAGCACGCAGACAGCACGCACAATCTCCTAACACTGACTGACAGCTCTATTTAAAACGAGCAAGATATTTAGCTATATAGGTGGATATAGTGGTGTATACTGCGTTCAGAGCACGCAGACAGCGTGCACAATCTCCTAACACCGACTGAAAGCTCTATTTAAAACGAGCAAGATATTTAGCAATATAGGTGGATATAGCGGTGTATACTGCGTTCAGAGCACGCAGACAGCACGCACAATCTCCTAACACTGACTGACAGCTCTATTATAAAAGATAGGTGAATATAGCGGTGTATACTGCGGTCAGGGCACGCAGACAACAACCACTACAGAAGAGCAAGAACGAAAAATCGGCCGATAACGATCGGTGTATACTGTGTTGAAGGTACACAGAACACCCATTGCCTGCTACAGATGCCAACACACTACACAAGGCCACCGCACTGGCGGCCTTATATAGTGTGGGGCGTGTACTACACAGCCTGAGCTATGATTGGCCACAGGCATCCTGCCTGTGGCCAATCATGGCTCTCCTCGCTGCTGGCGCTGTGATTGGCCAAGCATGCAGGGTCACAGTGCATGCTTGGCCAATCATGAGCCAGCAATGCACTGCGCCATCGCAGTGCATTGTGGGCCGTGAGCGCCACACAAATTTGGTGCGAACGGCCCATAACGTTCGGAATTCGCCGAACGGGCGAACAGCCGATGTTCGAGTCGAACGTATGTTCGACTCGAACACGAAGCTCATCCCTACTGCCTAATATTTCTTAGCACCGTATTGAACTAGACAGGGCCCACAGAGCTCTCGGTCCACCCAGGAAGGATGGAAAACCCAGGAACATTATTGCCAAACCTCATTACTACTCAGTGAAAGAGGAGGTTATGAAACAAGCCAGATCTGCATCCCAAATTTTGTGCCAAGGACATCCTATTCAAATTTTCACGGATCTTTCTCCATTTACAATCCAACGTAGAAGAGCACTTAAACCTTTACTTCTAATCTTGTCTAAACAAGAAATTAAATATAGATGGGCTTTCCCGGTTGCAGTCAAGTTCTCCTTTAATGGACAATCATACTCATTTGCTAACTTACAGGAGGGAGAACGCATTTTCCTCCAACTCAAGCTTATCTCCCAAGAGGCTGATATGGAAACCTCCACATCTGGTTCCAGCTCATCCAAAAGACCAACTCCTACAAGTCCAATGGACCAACCAGGCTGAAATGTTTTTCCCTTTATAAATTCACTTTTTCATCCTAGACCTAGGGTCTAATCACAGACCTGCCTGTGACCCTTTTTAAGGAATTTTCTTCACCTTTTTTTCTTATTTTTTTATTTATTTATTTTATTTTTATTATTAGTTTTTTTTTGCCACGCTGTTTATAGCAATATTTCTATATATATGATTTGGGTGCCCTGTGCGGAGGTGGTCCACTTGTGCCTCCACCTTCCCCTTGGAGTCCCACGGGCTTCTGGGGGCTAGGTTGTCTGATCTTTCCGGATCAGACTTTTTCTTGCTCTTGTTGTAAGGATTCTGGTGGTGTCTCCCCTCCTGAATCCTAGTTCTACATGTTAGGAGATTTTTCCTTTTTTTCTCGCTCTTTCCTCTCTCTTTTCTCATTTTTTTTTTTTTTTTAATCTCCCCTAAATGTCTAATAGCTAGAATTTAATATTTCTAGAATGCAGAGGTTTTTCTTGATTTCTTATTACTCATTGGTGAATATTTCCAAATTAACATTGATTGTTAAACTACTGAGAGTGAGTGGGGCGGTTGAATATGAGCGTACCTATTTGAGTTCCCATGGCTAATTCTCAAACCCTACTTAAAATAGCATCTCATAATGTCCAAGGCTTTAATTCCCCTATAAAACGGAGGAAATTTTTGGACTACTACAAAACTCTCAAGTTAGATATACTCTTACTCCAAGAGACTCACTTTCCTATACGGTACAGTCCCAATTACATACATCCACACTTCCCCCAATTTCACCTTGCGAATGCAGAAAATAACACTAAGGGGGTTGCCATCATTTTTTTAAAGCATAGTAAATTTCAGAAAGCTTTTGAATACATTGATCCTGAGGGGAGAATTTTTATTATCACAAGGTACAATAAATTAAAATCTGTATTCCCTTATCTCATATTATGCCTCTAACAGGGGTCAAACTGCCTTTTTTGAAAACATTATGCGCACCCTCGGTCCTATGCTAGCAGACACAGTGATTTTTGTGGGAGATTCAAATGTAGCTTTCGATCAAGCTCTTGATAAATGAAAACCCCCCCCAAGGATCAGTTAACCCGCCCAACCAGAGAAAGCCATAAAATAGCTAAATTACTTTAAAACCATAATCCTATAGAGACTTGGAGAGAACTAAACCCCTCTAAAAGGAATTTCACACACTTCTCACATCCTCACAATACTTACACTAGAATTTACCATATCCTCACTCATTCACCCCTGCTTTCTTTCATAGTTAATGCCCACATTAAAGATGATGCTCTAATGCATTAGTTAAGAAACAGAGTTGTTGGAAACTTAATGAGTCCATTCTTTCAAATCCAGTTTCAATAGAAAATGTAAATATTGAACTCAGGCAATACTTTTCTATCAATGATAATGATGAAGTTTCAAATTAAATTCTTTGGGCTGCTCTTAAGAGGCAAAATCATACAAATTTAGTCAAAAACCAAACGGGACCGTAAGTCTGAATTGGAGCGTTTAGACAAGGAATATACTACCCTGTGACACAATCATAAACGAGATCCCACTAAAGTTCCTATAGCTCTATTGGACAGAGCTAGATTAGATCTTAACCTTGCTGTGACCACTCAGGCTGAAAAAGTGTTAAGATGGAATTTTAATAAATTTTACACTCAGGAAAACAAAATTGGGCCTTTACTAGCTGCAAAGATCTCCCCAGACACAAATTTATTTCAATGCCTAAAATTAGGATTTCAGGCCAACCTCCTACAGCTAACCCTGTCAAAATCCTAGATGCTTTTCATAAATTTTACTCAGATCTGTACAATTCTCATTCGCAACCTGATAATAAATTGATCACTGGATTCTTGGATGACCTCCCCATCCCAACTTTATCTGCCCATCACAAACGTCTACTTGAAGCCCCCTTCTCAGAAGAGGAAGTGAGGGAGGTCATTAAGGGACTCAAAAAAGGATCTGCTCCAGGCCCTGATGGTCTATCTATATCATATTATAAGGCTTTTGCAGAAATCTTGGTACCTTATTTGACCAAATACTTTAACGAGTCACCCCTAAACCAGATAAAAATCCAGAGGAGGTAAATAATTATCGCCCTATTTCCCTTATAAATAATGACGTTAAAATAATGACAAAAATACTAGCCAATCGATTATCTTCTTTTATTAATAACTATATTCACAAAGATCAAGTAGGTTTCATCCCAGGAAGACAAGGCCTAGATCAAATAAGAAGGGCTATTAACTTAATTTCAATACTCCAATCAAATTGGGAAGGCGGACAGAGACAACAGAGACTTCTCCTGTCTCTGGACCCTTATAGATCATTGGGGTTTCGGGGAGAGCACTTTAAAAGTCTTAATTATTCTATTTATTCTACTCCTAAGGCTCTGATTCGCCTTCAAGGTCATTACTCCAAACCAATAGCTATAGCACGAGGTACTAGGCAAGGATGTCCACTCTCCCCTCTCATCTTTGCCATAGCCATCGAGACCTTAGCAATTGCCATCTGTCAAAATATGAACATTCAGGGGGTTTCTTGCGGTAAACTAAATCATAAATGTGGACTCTTCACAGATGATTTACTCCTTTTCGTGACATCTCCATTAATCTCTCTTCCCAATTTATGCCAAGTCCTTCACAATTTCTCTAAGATTTCTGGCCTTAAAGTCAACTATAATAAATTGAAAGCCCTTAATATCTCGCTTCCTCCCTCAGATGTGGACCTACTTAAACAATCATTTAAGTTTGAATGGAATGACACCTCAATCAAATATTTGGGTATATCTTTAACAGCCCTTTTTGAAAACCTATACTTTTTTAATTATCCCTCGCTATTCAAGAAGTTAGAAACCGATCTGTTATCCGGGTCCAAATTTGAAGTATTCCGGCTGGGTAGGATAAACTCAGTTAAAATTACTTTTTTTATATACTTTTTTAGATCTCTTCCAATACCTATCAAAAAAATCCAGCTGAAAAAATTCCAGAGTAAAATTCTCAAGTACATCTGGGGTTCTTCGGGTTATAGAATACCTCAAAGTACGCTGTTCCGTCATAGGAATAAGGGTGGTCTAGGTCTCCCTAACCTTCATAAATATTTTATTGCAGCTAGATTGGCCCAATTATCAGCAATATACTCCAAATTTTGGCTCAACATTGAACAACAGGCGGTTCCCTAACTCTCTCTTAACTATCTTTTATGTTGCCCTTCCAAAAAGAGGCCTTCTATACTTTCCCCTTCCCTATCTCAATCACTTTCACTATGGGATACCTATAGAAATCATCCAGCTCTTATATCTGTTGGGCGACCTCTTACAAATTTGTTTGGGAATCCGGACTTTCCACCTGGGTTTGATTCAGAAGCATTCAAGTGGTGGGTGGACAGGAGACTGTTCTGTATAGGACAGTTATTCCACTCAGGTGGGCCTATATATGCCTAAATTACTGTATAAAACACTAGACCTTCCTGATTCTGAAATATTTTGTTTTGAACAAATTTCTCGATTCCTGCAGCTCATTTGTAAAGAAAAAACGCTTCCACCCCAACACACATAATATGAAAGATGGTGTGAACAAGCTGGGAGACAAAGAGGAGGTATTTCTGTTATATATTCAAGCCTCACTCATCCTTTGGAGAAATCTTCCTATATGGAAGCTTAGGATAATGAAATCCACTCTGGGTGGGACCTGGATACTTGGCACAAAGCATTCTTGGGATCCTTTAAAGGGATCTTGAATGTTTCATTAATGGAAGCCAACATTAAAGTTATAACTCAATGGTATTTAACACCCTCTAGAATTGCATCTATTTATCCTACAGTGGATCTGACATGTTTTAGGGGGTGTGGACTCCTGGGGTCAATGACCCACATCTAGTGGGAGTGCCCTAGAATTCGCCCTTTTTTGGAGTAAAATCTTCTACATGATATTCAAGGTTACTGGGTGCCGGGTGTCCAGGTCCCTACCGACAGCTCTCCTCAATGCTCCTCTACCTCACTTATCAAAAAAGACGCAAAAACTAATTCATTTTATTCTCTCAGGAGCAAAGCTCACGATCGCCAAAGCTTGGAAAAAAATAAACCGTCTTTCTTGGAAGCCAAAAGAAAGAGATCTTGGATTATGATTCAAGAAAAGTTAACAAGCATTCTGAATGATACAGTAATAAAGTTTGAAAACATATGGGATCCGTTGGTAAATATGTTGGTATATCCCTTAAATAAATGGAGCTTCAGGATATTTCACAAATCTCGGTTAACATATCCTCTCTACCATCTTCCATCCCCTTCCCTTCTTCCCCTTTTCTCTCTCTCATTTCCCCTTTACTTTTATTTTTTCCCCTGCCTTAGGGGATCCTGGTAATGCTATGAGGGAGATCCTCATTCCTCCTATTTTAATCTAATATTTTCAATAAATGTGAGACTTCATATTTCATTTTTTTCTTTTTTTTTAGAAGGTCCCTTCTCAGAAGTAACTTAGGGACTCGTTACACTCAAATGAGAGATTTCAGTTTGAAGTTTCCCCCCTGGTGCAGTCTGTTCCCGATAGGGGCTCCAGGAGGTTGATTTTGTGCCCTTGTTCTTTACTCACTACATTCATATAAGGAAGCTTCTATATTCCTTCTTTTTTTTTCTCTCTCTACTCCATCTTTTTTATGTATTTATCCACTTCAATACAGGGCACTTTCGCCCCCTTCCTTCCCAGCCCAATTTTCAGCTTTCATCGCTCTAGCGCTTTCAGTGTCAATTGCGCGGTCATGCTACACTGTACCCAAATTACGTTTTTATTATTTTGTTCGCACAAATAGAGCTTTATTTTGGTGGTATTTATTCACGACTCCATTTTTTATTTTTTGCGATATAAGCGCAAAAAAAGCAGAAATTTGGAAAAAAAACAGTATTTTCTTTTTTCTATTTTAAAAGAAATCCAATAAAATCAAATTTTGTCATAAATTTAAGCCAAAATGTATTCTGCTACATGTTTTTGGTAAAAAAAATTCCTTAAGTGTATAATAATTGGTTTGTGTGATCACGGACATATGTACGCAAATGATCATGTACATATGTGTGCAGGTGATCACGTACATATGTGTGCAGATAATCATTGGGACATGTGATTTTAGTGGGACATATGTGGGGGACATGTTTTTATTATTAGGGACATGTGTATTTATTATTTGGGGACATGTGTGGGGACATTGTGTTTATACTGTGTGGTGTGTTTACACTGTGTGGTGATTTGTGTTTACACTAGACTGGTGATCAGTGAGTAAAAAGCTGTAAAAAACAGCTCATACTCACTGATCATCAGCCTGCTGCAGCGATCTGCTCTCCTCTCCTCAGCGATGACTTCTGTGTGAGGAGAGGAGGAGCCGATTGCCTAGCAACCGGCTGTTTGTTTACATCACATGACGGCTGTAATTGGACACGGCCGTCATGTGATCAGGAGGGCCAATCACAGAGCCCTCCTGCCGATCTGAGATGCGCCGTGTCTGGGTGACACGGGCGCATCACGATCCCGCTCCTTCTGATGGACGTTCCTGAACGTCCTATCAGAAGTAGACGGCTCCCACCCGGCCGTATATGTGCATTGGCCGGGTGGGAAGTGGTTATATAACTCCCTTCATTTATATTTACTGCTTTAATGCCTAATTTTTTTCCTTTTTCGCTTCTCTATATTCAAGTGTAGATGTTTTTTCTAAGCTGGCATTTACCAGGCATTAATACTTGTAATTTATTTCACATTGTACTAAAATGTATCATTCCATTCTTGAAAAAATAAAATACTTTGAAATTAAAAAGGAGGGTATGCCTGTAATGAAGTTGTTTTGCTGCTGATATTCACACAGAGTTCTCACAAACTGATTTCTTTATTATTTCTCATGATCTCCTGAATAATATTTTTTACTTTTTTTGTCAGATCTCTATAATAATGTTTTTATTTTATTTTTATGGTCATCTTTTTTAAATTATTTTTTATCAAGATCTCCTGTTTTTTTTCTAGTGATCTCTATAATATGTTTTGTCGCTTTGTGTGTCAACTTACCACAACACCATTGTTATCTTGTATTTTTAACCTCAAGGAGGTTGTTTGGTGTTCCTTGTTAATTTGACCTTGTATTTTTGAAATGTACCTGCCTACTCACAAACATACTGTCCTTTTTGAAGTAAAACACATAGCCAACTATTTGTGAAAAAAAATAGACATTTATTATGGGTCATAACAAAATAAAGAGGAAGGCAATGCTGGATAAATTGGTGAAGCTTTTGTACTCCAGGGCACACATCAACTATTTTACAGGCAAAATTGGTAGCCTGAGAAGTCCATATAATAGTGAGCACAATTCCGGTCCAGGACTCTGAGAGATCAGGAACAGCAGCAGATCAGGAACAAGACCCTATCGCGACCGCCTGCATCAACCAACTGGAAGAACTAGGTCTCCAGCAACTGATGAAGGCTCCCACACATGGTTCAGGACACACGCTGTACCTCATCTTCAAACAAAACATGGACATCAACGTACTCGACAACATACCACTACCAGGGACGGACCACCACATTATCAAATTTAAAATCACCACTAACACCACCCTCCAAAAACTGAAACACGCAACAACAACACACTGGACCAGATCGCAGAAGAAACTACACTCCGAAATCTTCAAAACCACATTATCAAACAAAATAGCAACATTGAATTTAAGCCACTCAACTGAACATACACTCAACTCCCTAAATAAGGCATTACTACAAACAGCAGACTCAGTATCTCCAAAATGCAGAACACTCATCCGGAAAAAAAACTCGGGATGGTTAAATGGCACTCTCACTTTACTTAAGCAAGCATGCAGAAGAGCTAAAAGAGCATGGAGAAGAAATCCTACCCAGGAAAACCACATAAACTACAAAGGACTTTCGGAGAAATATCACAAAGCAATCTTCAAAGCTAAAAAAGATAATTTCTCGAATACCATCTCATCGGCCTTAAACCACCCTCGGGAGCTTTTCAAAATAGTCGCTCATTCGATGAACCCTACATGCTTGGAGCCCCCAGCAAATGAAACCCAAGATTTCTGTATTGAGTTATATTTTTTCATCGACAAAATCGACAACATCCGAAAAACAATTCACCAAAAAAAATAACCAATCTCATTCAACCAAAGCAAAAAGAAGATATCGACACGAACATCTCACAATCACCGAAGTTTTCTCTGACCCCAATCACCGCGGACACCACCAAAAACATCATCAAAAGCCTCCGCGACAGCACATCACCAATTGACATCATCCCCACAAAACTCCTGAAAGAATGTTACGACATCTTGACTCCCACCATAACTCACCTCATAAATCAGTAATTTAAAGAAGGAATTGTTCCAGGCACCCTCAAACAAGGCATCGTCAAACTCCTGCTAAAGAAACCCAACCTTGACCCTCAGGACCCTAATCACCGCAGACCGATAACAAGCCTTAACATCATCTCCAAGATTATGGAGAAAGCGGTAGTACAACAGCTACAACGCCACCTGGATAAACATAAACTCCTGGACCCTCTGCAATCAGGCTTCCGCCCAGGCCATGGCACAGAAATGGCACTTGTCAAGATATAGGACGACTCCCTTGAAGCAGCAGATGATGGAGAATCATGTCTCCTGTTACTGTTGGACCTCAGTGCAGCATTTGATACAGTGGACCACAATACTTTACTCATCCGCCTCACAGAAGTAGCAGGAGTCACAGATTCAGATCTACAATGGTTCGCATCCTTCTTAGGAAATCTATCTCAGACAGTGAAACTAGGAGCATTCACCTCTGAAACCCAGGCAATCTCTTGCGGAGTCCCTCAAGGATCACCCTTGTTGCCAGTCCTCTTCAACATATACATCCGCCGACTCCTCAAAATCGTCAGAATATCAGACCCCTGCTTCCACTCATACACTGATGACACTCAACTCTACTTCCGCATCACCGGACAAAAAGACCATCATCAGCAACTAGAAAAATGCCTCACTTTGATAGACAACTGGAAGACCACTAGCTCCCTCAATCCCGAATCGAAAACAGAGCTTCTTATCCTACACACAAAACCAAAATTCCCAAACTAAGACCCCTTGGTCACCACCCACCATCTTGGGACAGACCATCGCTCCAAGTACCAAGGCCAAGAATCTCGGAGTCATCTTTGATTCAGAAATGTCAATGGATGCACAAATAGGATCAGTAGTCAGCGGATCTCATCATCTCCTCCGCCTGCTACGTAAACTCCCTCTACATAGGACTACCCCAATATCAACTTGCGTGTTCATTAAAAAACTCCAGACCTACCTCTTCTAGAAGCTTGACAACACAGGTCGAATCCAGCTCCTTGAGGTGATTCAGATCGCATTTGTAGCGCTATACAAATTATTCATTCATTCATCAGATGACATATATTTCCCCAGGCTGTGGTTGTACAACAGCCTGTGTCCTTTGTCAGACCAGACCGAACCCAGGCCATCACAGTGGCGGCAGGAGGAGGAGGAGGATGGTCCAACTCACACAAGTGGGTTTTGCTTGTGAGTTCCCCCCTCAACCCCTTATTTAGGGCCATATATTATTATTATTATTATTATTATTATTAACGATTTATATAGCGTCAACAGTTTATGCAGTGCTTTACAATGTATAGGGGGGACAACACAATTACAGTACAATACAAAAGGTACAGGAGGGCCCTGCTCGTAGAGCTTACATTCTAAAGGGAGGGGGTGGTGGTACAAAAGTTAATAGCTGCAGAGACTGATTTGATGGGGGTGGCTTGGGGACAGTTAGGTGGGTGTGGGATAGGCTTCCCTGAATAAATTAGTTTTCAGGGAACTCCTAAAGGTGGACAGGGTAGGGGCTGAGCGGACAGACTGGGGCAGGGAGTTCCAGAGGATGGGAGAGGCTCTGGAGAAGTCTTGAAGGTGAGCATGAGAGGAGGTAACAAGGGAGCTAGAAAGCAGGAGGTCCTCGGAGGAGCAGAGGGGGCGCTTTGGGCGATATCTGCAGATGAGGTTGGTGATGTAGATGGGGGCGATGTTGTGGATGGCTTTGTATGTTATGGTTAGCATTTTGAATTTTACACGGTGGGGTAGTGGAAGCCAGTGAAGGGATTGGCAGAGAGGGGCAGCAGTCACAGAACTAGCAGCAGCATTCATAATAGACTGAAGGGAGGATAGCCTGCTTAAGGGTAAGCCATTAAGGAGAGAGTTGCAGTAGTCAAGGCGGGAATTAATCAAGGAGTGATTGTGGTGTCATTAGTCAGGAAGGGTCAAATTTTGGAGATGTTGCGGAGGTGAAGGATTTAGCCAGTGATTGGATATGGGGGCTGAAGGAGAGGTCGGAGTCAAGGATTACACAATGGTTGTGTTGTTGATTTTAATGGTGAAGTCACGGGGGGGGGGATCGTGAAGGAGGAAATATAACAAGCTCAGTTTTAGAAAGATTGAGTTTGAGGAAGTGGTGTGACATCCATACTGATATGTCATTCAGTAAGTTGGAGATCTGTGAGGAGATTGAGGGGGTGAGTTGAGGAGTGGAGAGATAGATCTGAGTGTCGTCGGCATAGAGGTGGTATTGGAAACCATAGTAGTTTATCAAGTGGCCCAGGGAAGAGGTATAGAGCGAGAATAGGAGGGGTCCAAGGATAAAACCTTGGGGTACCCCAACAGAAAGAGGAAGAGGCGCAGAGGAGATGGAGTTGTAAGCGACACTGAAAGTGCGCCGAGATAGGTAGGAGGAAAACCAGGATAAAGCAGAATCGCAGAGGCCAAGGGAGCGTAATTTGCTGAGGAGGAGCAGGTGGTCAACTGTGTCAAAGGCAGCAGAGAGGTCTAAAAGTATGAGTATGGAGTAGTGGCCGTTGGTTTTAGCAGTTAATAGGTCATTGGTGAGTTTTAGTAGGGCAGTTTCAGTAGAATGTTGTGGGCGGAAGCCAGACTGTAGGGGGTCGAGAAGGTTGTTGTCCATGAGGTAGCGATTTATTTGGTCATGGACAAGGCGTTCGATGAGCTTGGAGGCAAACGGGAGCAGGGAAATGGGTCTTAAGTTGTTCAAACAGGTGGGGTCTAGTGAAGGTTTTTTGAGTATAGGGTAACCACTGCATGTTTGAGCAGTGAAGGAAAGGTGCCGGAGGGAGAGGTTGAAGATGTGGGTTAGGGAGTTAAGGATAGAGTAGGAAGGTGGTAGCAGTAATTGTGAGGGGACAGGGTCCAGGGAGCAGGTAGTGAGGTGGGCCGTGGAGAGGAGTTTATTAACTTCATCTGTGGTAACTGGGCAAAAAGAGTAGAGCATTGAGCGTGATGTTGGACCTGTTGTGTTGGGTAGGGGAGGAAGTTATATAGATAACTTCATATAGATAACTTCCACACAAAAGAGGGGTTGGCCCACCTCCATTTCCTGCATTTTGTTGGCAGCCATGCAGGCATAGACTTCAAGAAGGCTGGGGGGGTTCTGAGGGCCGATGAAGGCTGCCGAATTAACCTAAGTGCTGACTCCTCCACGTTCTTCCCCTTCCTGGGTCTTTTTTGTTGAAGGCAGGGGGGAGGGACCTGGGATTTGGTCAGGCTACTGGGCCTGGCCACCTCCTGGCTGCCATTTATCCCCGCCACCTCCTGGCTGCCACTTTCCCCTGCCATCTCCTGGCTGCCACTTTCCACAGCCTCCTCCTGGCTTTCCTGTGTATGAAAAAGGGACATTGTTTTCGTTTATTGTTCATCAATCACACACAATTTTGAGAAATATGTTGAACAATGCTATACCTGACTCAAGCTGGGCTTCTCTGCATCTTTTTTTTAATTGTTTATTTATAACAAGTATAAGACAGCATATCATAAATTACAAAAGGTATGACATTTTAACTTTGGATGATACAAAGATAATTAGCATGACAAGCTAATAAAACTTGACAATGGTACAAGTATGGGCTATTGTCAGCAGCTTCCATGAATGGATCATCTAAGGAAAATTATCATGCAAAGTCCAGTTTTGGTTCAGGTTGAAAAAGAAAAGATATATGTGTCTGACAGCAATATACATATAAAGGATGTCCAAAAATTATTTCTAGTGGGAGTTAAGAGGGTGTGTAGTTATTGGATTCAAGAGCGTATACTGAGTCATCCCAAACGTTCCAAGTTTTATCAAACTGTCAATCTTTGCACTCATGTATTCCATCCTGCGTATATCTGCAAGTATAGAGAGAAAATGATGGAAAGTAGGGGGAGAGGGAGAAAGCCATTATCTAGCAATGGCTTGTTTTGTTGCTAGTAGTACGAAGGACCCAAGTTTCTGTACTGGTTTGGAAATGTCTGGGAGAGGGAGGCACAAAAGGAAATGTATAGGAGTCATTTGAATGGTTGTGGAAAGCAGTGATTGTAAGTTTGTGGACCTCAGACCAGTAAGGGCCAATGACAGGACATTCCCAGAAAATGTGCCCACGGACTCTCCACATCTCCAGCGTAGATTAGAAATGGAAGGGTTTTGAGCATGTAATATATCGGGAGTTCTGTACCAAAAAAAAGTACCTTAATGGCAGTTTCTTATTGTGTAATGCAGTGTAAATTTTAGAGGATGCGTCCCAAATGTTATTCCAGTCTAGCAGTGAAATTGGGTGATTTAATATCTGTGACCATTTTATCATGTAGTTATGTGAAGAGTCTGTTAGAAGGGGGGCCTCATGAAGCATTTTATATATAGATTCAATTAATTTAAGCCATTTGCACATAATATTTCAAAGTCTGTGGGTTTCTCTAAGGATAGGGAGGAGGAGTTGGCAAGGAAAAATGTTTAAATTGTATATACGAATATTCCAGGGAGGCAGGGAGGTCATATTTCTTTTTCAGCTCAATGAAAGTAAGGAGTTTGCGTGATATCGGATGTACCAGGTGTCGCAGCTGAAAGATGCCAGCTTGGGTCCACGGGAGTGTTCGTATTTCTGACAATCCGTCTGGAATGTTGGGGTTAAAAAGGACATTTCGAAGAGGAGAGCAGGTAGAGGAAAGGGAGAAATGGTCTGCACATTTCCTCCAAATAGATAGGGAGAAAAGCTTCGGGGCCAGACAGAGAGATCTCAACTGGGGCATGAATTTATTTGAGGATGGCCATAACATGTAGCAGAGGTGCTAGGGGCTTTCCTAGAAGTCCAGGTGGCCATGGCTCTGAGGTCAGAGGCGTAGTAATATTTAATGAGATCTGGGGCTGCCAGCCCACCTTTAGATCTGAGGGTGAAAACTACTGATTGAGCGATTCTATGGGAGGTATTATTCCAAATAAAGTTAAGACACTTTCTCTGGAGATTTCTCAGCTGCGACATCGGGACTGGAATAGGAAGTGTTTCAAATAGGTACAATAGTTTAGGCAAGATTGACATTTTGAGAACATTAATTCTGCCAAGAAGAGAGATTGGGATGGAGGACCAGAGGTTTAGAAGTCTGGTTATTTCTGCAAAGATGGGAGGGAAGTTGGCTTGGTAGAGAGAGGTATATGCGGGGGTAAGGTGAATGCCTAGGTATTTCAACGAGGATGTGCACCATCTATATTTGAATTTGTTTTGTAAACATCTTCACATCTTCTTCCTGGGTGGAAGGCCCAGGTTGGATGCCGGAAGCCTTGTCTGGGGTGGAAGGAAGTGTGTAAGGAAGGGTTGAGAGTGATGGCCTGATTTCAGTCTGGTCTGACAGAAACCGCAGTCTGTCATAGAACCACAGCCTGGGGTCATAAACGTCATCTGCTGCTGCTCCTGATCTCATGGAATCCTTGACCTTCTTGCGCTCCCTATTATAAGTGCTCTTCAGGCCACCAATTTTGCATTTCAAATAGTTGATATTTGCTGTGGGGATCTGCGGCTTCACAAATTCCAGCAATTTATCCAGTGCTGCCTTCCTCTTTATTCGATTTGTATAAAAGGGGTGTTTTGTCTGCCACAAACAGGGCAGCTCTGTACAAATCAATGACGTGGGGGAGGAGATCATGATTGTTGAATCGATCCATTTTATCTGCAAGACACAACACAAGACAAACCCTAATGTCAGGCTAAACTCTCCTAATCTTGTCCCAATATAGGCCTCAATCTATAAGCAGTATAGTTAAAATTGCACCTTTGTTAGAACGATCAGCGCTTCCGCCACTCCTCCCTTCGCTCACAGATCGTACGTATGACGCTCACGGGTTCCACTTTATATACACTGCGCATGAGTTAAACCCCGCCCCCGCCCCTGACCTTCTTTCTAGTATATTCCCCGCCCCTTCTCTTTCGGCGCAATGCAAGAGCACATGACAGAGAAAGAATAAGTGCATGAAGACAGCAGCAATGACGAAAGCCCGATGCCACGAATGTCCCAATACTGGAGGAGATTTAAGGCCTCAAATATGTCCTTTGTAGAGATGGTGGACATCTTGCAGAGGGCCGGCTATGATGGAAAGCATGCACCTTACCCAAATCCAAATGTGAGAAAGGCCAAGATCATGACTAAATTTGTGAAAAGTCTGCAGAAGAATTTTGGGTTACGCCGATCCAAGGATCAACTGGAAACGATGGTCAGACCTCAGATTGGAGTAGGAGCAGTATAGAAGAATCAGGAAAGTTCTGCAAAAAATTAAGTAGTTGTGTGGTTTTCTTCTTCTTATTATTATTATTATTACGTTCATGCTGCTCCATGTGCTTTTCTTTACTGTTGTACAGCTTAAAATGGCAACTTTCAGGTTCGTAAGGACAACAATCGTTCGTATGAAAACATCGCTCATTCGCCCACTAATACAATGTTTTGTACAGATGCAGGTTAACTACATTTGGTCATCCCTATTTGCATTAAACTAAGTTTAGTACATTGTTGTCTAGATGAGTTTGTAACTAGAATGAAATGCCAACTTGATTCAGTAGAAGACACACAGCAGCTGTTTACACATCTGGACGCAGGGGCACTAGTGGAGGACACCAGAACAAACTTTTTAGGGTGTCCCACACAGGTGCTCCAGTGGATACTAGGGGTATCTCCATGTGTGAAACTTTACCAAAAAAGGTAAGTATTCCAGCTTTAAGAGGGGAAAAAAATCACGTCTTCAGCTTGGAACTCTGCCAAAACAGACAATTGTACAATTGTACGTCACTTCCAAGCATTGTTTCATATTACTATTTCTGCCCCCATATATCTGTGTGCTAAGTATACCTTTTTTAAATTCACATAGGGGAGAAAAGACTCATCAGAGGACACTAGGGACCCACAACCTCCTGAAGAAGGGGAAATCCCAAACCCACACCCTCAGGATGTGGAGGAAGGAGAGGTTTATGAATTGGGCGAAATACTGACCACAACAGGTGAGTGTCTTAGACCACAGCTTCAGGTAATAGATGTATGCCTGCATATTTATAATACATGGTGTGTTTTTTTTATTTTAGGTGATGTGTATGTTGTGGAAGAAGAAACTAATTTCACAAGTGCAAGTGCACAGATCGTCATCGGGGAGATCATGGTGTGCAATAGGGGTTTACAGAAGACATGATGACATGATGTTGAACAAAGACTCAAAAACATCATTGATGCTTTAGGCAGAATCTAAAACACACCAAAATTATTCAAATTGTTTATATTTTTCTAAATTAAAAATATATATATATTGAAAGACAAATTTTGAAGATGTACAGTGTGTCAACTTGTGCTATCTGCAATCACAGGATATCAATGTATGCGTTTTTTGGGTGCAATCCCTTCCTCGCAGCTAAATTAGCTGAGAGGAAGGGTTTGCACCCTCGAAACACGTCCATTGATCCCCCATGATGCGAGCTAGCACATGTTGACATTAGGCATGGGATCAGGAGGGAAATGCACATTTTGAGTCCCAATTTGTGTGCATCTTCAAAATTTGGCTTTCACAGGGGTGACATCACCCCATTTGATGAAGGCAAGTTCAACACCGTTTGGACATACTAATGTCTGATATTGCCTTCAATTTATCAAGGTTGAACTTTGTAAGTTCCTGAGTTGTGTATGTTTTATGGTTTTAAACATGCCTATTTACCCCAAAAAAGATATTTCTACTGTCAAAAAAAAAATGTATTCAAAAAATATGTTGGTTTGTTCAAAATCCCTTTTCTAATGCACATGTGCATAGAGTAAAAAGTTTTCTACTCAACAATGTGTGGCTTTCAATGCTCAATAGCAGTTTTTGAGTAAGTTGGTGTTTGCAGTGACAATGGGGGTTATTCACTAAAGGCAAATCCACTTTGCACTACAAGTGCACTTTCAGTTCAGTTTCAAGTGTACTTTTGCAGTGCACTTGAAGTGAAAAGTGGATTTTACTTTAGTAAATAACACCCACAGTGCTAATTTGCTCCAATCAGGCCATTTTTGTCACTCCAGAAAATGAATTCATCATGCTGAAACTTATGAATATTTTTATCAGTAATGCATTACATACATTAACAACAAAAACAAGGTGTGTGTGTAGCAGACCCACAACATAATAGTTAGCTGAAGAAGAGATTCCCACCTCATGTATCAAATAAATTACATTTGCACTATGGTAGAAAATGTCAAAAAAGAAAAGCCAATTTGAGAACCTAGGAGACAGCTAAAAGAAACACAAGCAGTAAATCAAAGGAAATATTATTTCAGTTTAAAATAAAAACACTTTCTGGCATATCAATGCCCCCCCTACCCGCAAAGTACTCCATATATTTTAGACGGACCTCACAGATGCTTTGGGGGGGCAAGCCAAGACGGCCAGCTTCAAGTGCCATCAGGGTTTGGTCTTGAAATCTGGCCTCAGGCCCAACTGAGGCCACATAGTTCATAGAATTTCTCCTTAAAAAGTTGTGTAGAATGCAGGATGCAAAAATTATATGGTTAAGTTTATATTCCGCCATGTTGATTGGCGTAAGGAATAGGCAGAACCGGCTGGCCATTATCCCAAAAGCATTCTCCACCACTCTGGTCCTAGGGGAGGGTCCTCATTAGGTACGGCCACATCAGGTGATCACCCAGCCCAAACGCTTCATTAGTGACAAAGACGAATGGCAGACCAGCCACCTTGTCTTCCAGAGGTGGCAATTTCAAGCCACCACTCTGGAGTCATCCGTAGAATCGGTCTGGGCGATGACTCCACCATACGACATCCGGCATTCTTCCCCACGTCCACATAGAGAAACTCATATGTCGCTGCCACCACCGCCAACATCACAATGCTATTAAACCCCTTATATTTGTAATAGTATGACCCCGAGTTGGGGGGTGGGACTATGTGGATGTGTTTCCCATCTATTCCCCCTCTGCAGTTGGGAAAGTCCCACTGCTGGGCAAATTGGGAAGCCACAGTCTGCCATTCCTGTGGGTTTGAAGGAAACTGTGGAGTGAAAACAAAAAAAATAGTACTTTTTCACATAACATTGCAAGCAGATTAAACACAAACATTCTTGGCCAACATAAGTATAACATTTATTTGAAGGAGTATTTAAAGAAAAAAATCCAAGGTCCATTTATCAGATTCTTCACCCCCTCTGATGGCCCATTGTAAACATTTGGGGGGGGGGGGGGGGTGGTTGGGATGATTTGGCCAGGTAACCCTCTCCACTTCATTGAGAGCTGAATAGCTGAATGCATACATAATGTGTATTACTTTGGCCAGCCCTTCCTTACTTACACTATTGTCAGCCCACTGGACAGGTAAGACGTGTCATAAAACAAATCTTTAAACAGTACCATTTGAAAGTATTCAGTCAGGCCCTTTCACTACATGCTTTGGTGAATTCATCCATAAATCTGACCACAAAAGAGGTGGGTATAGTGTGTATGAGTTTGGCAAAGTCAGCAGATAGAGGATTGGTTGACTTAGCGGTTGGTGGGAGGGTTCCAAATGATTTTGGGACCCCAAAAAAAAGCCTCTGGCACTCTGCCTGAATTTAAGCACACAAATAACATTTGTACACATTTTAGGGGGTGTTTAGGGTAAGCACTACAATGAAGCTGACAAAATACATTGTGACTAGGCTAGGTGTGTATGGGCCCAGGATAGCATCCTGGGGAGGTTAGTGAAGATAAATATGCATGGAGGACAAAAAGGGAACTTTAAAAAACTTCCAGCATGCATGAGGACAAAGAGGACATTCACAGCATATTACAATCATGGTAATTAGGGAATGATGAAATACAATACATTAGCAAACATTAAATACATAGAATGGGATGATAAATGAGGAAACTTACCCTAATATAGTCCTTCTGCAGGACCTGAATTATGGCAGAATGGTTCTCTGGAATAATGATCTCCAGAGCCTGGGGGAGATGCTTGTCGAGAACTTGATGTCCTGCAGACTTCTCCCCGTCACCAAGTACCGCAAGGTGGCGACTAGCCTCTGCTCGGAGTGATGGCTTGCCGCATGCAGGTGTCCTGCTTGATAATATAAGGGGACAGAAAAGCCAACAGACGGTGAAAAACGGGGTTCATCATCCGAAGATAATTCCGTAAATTATCGAGATTATTCTCACGGATCTCCCGCAACAAAGGCATGTGCAAGAATTGGTCACGCTGAAGCAACCAATTCTTCATCCATGAACTCCTCCTCACCCTGTTCATGGACTGGGCTTGGATCAAAGTAAGAACCCCAACACCAAGCCCTCGCACAGCACAAACTCTATGACGAGTATGTACTCGCAACGTGGCTTCCAAGCGGTCGGCTGGTCAGAACGAACTAACAGAACGCACTGAAAATCAGAAAGGCCTGAGAAGAGCGAGCTGAAAATCAGAAACAAGCGGACAAGAACACACTGAAAATCAAAAAGGTACTATAAAATACGCACTGAAAACCAGATGCGAACTGACTACACGCACTGAAAACCAGATGCAAACCCACAAGCACAAACGGAAGAGCAGTAACGAACTTAAAAGCACGAGGCTGAAAAGCACGAATTGTCTCTCACCAAACTTCCACTAACACGAGATAAACATGAGATTAGCAGAAGGAGCCCAAAGGGTGGTGCACTGGCTATTGAACTTCCTCTTTCTAGTTCCGCTGTATGTGTTGTACGTCAGCGCATTCTTGACGATCTCATTTTCCGACAACATTTTTGCAATCATGTGTATGCAAGACAAGTTTGAGCCAACATCCTTTCGAAAAATAATCCAGGATTTCATTGTCGGAATGTCCGATCGTGTGTACGCAGCATCACACTTAATTTTGATTTTTAAACAGCAGCTTAACATATTTTAATATTTATTTAATTTATTTATTTGTGGTATACACACAATACAGTGCTTGCAACAGCTGGATTACAATAAGGTTTATTTGTATACATATGGAATTTGTGGCAGTGCATGAGTAAATTTAGGTTTCATTGATATACAATACTTGCTGAGTATGCAGCTTCTTTATCTTTAAATTGTTGCCTATATTACAGTTTAAGCAGACGCCATGACCACTGCTTCAGGTTTCCTGTTCATGGTGGCTCTTTTCCGTTGCAGCATTCTATGAAGCCACCCTTGCACATAGGGCCTAGAGTTATATTACAACATAATGTATTATGTATTAAACATAAAAAGGCTGACAGTTAGTACTACATTATAGGAGAAGTATAGGATACCAAAAAAAACAAAAACAAACATACATGCATACTCACCTATATGGCTACAGCATCAGTCATATGCAGGATCTGACCCAAAAAAGAAATATAACCAAAACAACTTTGCTCATAACTATATTTTAAGGATGGCATAAAATATTCAGGGTGGGGGGGAGCCTTATTTAAACTAGCAAAATACATCTGCAAAATAGATTTTGCCAAATTGCACAATGACTGCATAGTTGTTGCTCTCCTATTGTGAGGGGACTAAGTAAAAGCTTTAATTAGTGATATTTAATGAGTTTAGAATAATATCCTTCTGTTTAGTTAGATCACAGTTCTTTTCTAATGACAGTGCTTGTCATCATCACAGCACCTCTGTGCCTTTCACAACTTTTTACAGGTTAATGCATAAAACTGTGCAACATGTGCAGTGAAAAGAGCTTTTCAGTGGTGGAAAAGGAGCAAAACATTTTAGCTAATGTAGAGATTTTGGAACATATTAGAACATCTCAGCAAGCAAAATTAATTAATCTACTGCTTGCCTGTAAAGTTATTGCTTGCCAAGATGCTTTGAACTTTTGGGTTACTGTGAGAGATGTTTAAAACCACTGCGTTACTTGACTTCAGTTTTGCCAACCTACCTGATTGAAATTTACTGACACAACATCCACAAGTTTTTACTGGCATTTCCAAAAGTTACAAAATTAAAGTTTTAGGCACAGATTTTAGCATTTAGGCTACAAACAAGTACAATATGCAATTAGCAATGTGATTTACGTTACATATTAACCACTTAAGGACCGAGCCTCTTTCTGAGATTTGTTGTTTACAAGTTAAAAACTAGAAAAATTACTTAGAACCACCAAACATTATACATTTTTTTCTAACACCCTGGAGAATAAAATGGCGGCCGTTGCAATACTTTCTGTCACACCATATTTGCGCAGCGGTCTTACAAGCGCACTCTTTTTGGGAAAAATACACTTTTTTGAATTAAAAAAATAAGACAACAGTAAAGTTAGCCCATTTTTCTTTTTTATATTCTTTTTAATATTCTGAAAGATAATGTTACGCTGAGTAAATTAATACCCAACATGTCACTCTTCAAAATTGCGCCTGCTCGTGGAATGGCGACAAACTTTTACCTTTAAAAATCTCCATAGGCGACGTCTAAAAAACTCTACATGTTGCATGTTTTAAGTTACAGAGGAAATATAGGGTTACAATTATTGATCTCACTCTACCGATCGTGACAATACCTCACATGTGTGGTTTGAACACCGTTTTCATATGCGGGCGCTGCTCACGTATGCATTCGCTTCTGCACGCTAGCTCATCGGGACAGGACGCGTTTAAAAAAAATGTTTTCCTTATTTATTTTACCTTTTATTTTTTATTTTTACACAGTTTAAAAAAAATAAAAATTGGCACTTTTATTCCTATTACATTGACCTCCCTCAGGCTTCTGTATGCAGTAGGGTTGATATCCCTGAGGGTATCTATAACACAGGACATGATCTGGCATTGCAGCTAGATTGGTCAAAGCAGTGAAAGGTGAAAAATTGTCAAAGGAGAGACTTAAAGAGTCAATATGTGGAGTCTGGAAGAAAGAAGACTTTAAATACATCAAGGGGGGGAATTTTCAATATGAAGCCAAGATCAAGAAGATCAAGAACACTGGGACATGGCCTCAAACTAGCAGGAGGAAAGTTCAAAACTCTTAGAAAGTATTAGTTTACAGAAAGAGTACCTGATGCTTGGAATAGACTTCCAGCAGAGGTAGTGAGCCAGTCAATACTAAGTGGATTCCAACATGCTTTGGACATATATCTATATTCAAACAAAAAAGTAAAACATAGATTATATGCACTAGATTACCAAAGTATTGGAACATCTGCTTATACAGTACATGCACATAAACTTTAATGGCATCCCAGTCTTAGTCCGTAGGGTTCAGTATTGAGTTGGTCCACATTTTGAAGTTTTAACAGCTTCAAATCTTCTGGGAAGGCTGTCCACAAGGTTTAGGTGTTTGTCTATGGGAATGTTTGACCATTCTTCCAGAAGCGCATTTGTGAGGTGAGACACTGATGTGGATGAGAAGGTCTGGCTCGCAATCTACGCTCTAATAAATCCCAAAGGTATTCTATCGGGTTGAGTTCAGGACTCTTTGCAGGCCAGTCAAGTTCCTCCACCCCAAAATCACTCATCGATGTCTTTATGGACCTTGCTTTGTACACTGGTCCAAATCATTTGGTGGAGGGGGGATTATGGTGTGGGGTTCTTTTTCAGGGATTGGACTTGGCCCCTTAGTTTTAGTGAAGGGAACTCTTAAGGGATCAGCATACCAAGACATTTTGGACAGTTTCATGCTCCCAACTTTTGGGGATGTTTGGGAATGGCCCCTTCCTGTTCCAACATGACTGCGCACCAGTGCACAAACAAGGTCCATAAATACATAGATGAGTGCGTTTGGGGTGGAGGAACTTGACTGGCCTGCACAGAGTCCTGACCTTAACCCAATAGAACACCTTTGGGATGAATTAGAGTGGCGACTGCGAGCCAGACCTGCTTGTCTACATCAGTGCCTGACCTCACAAATGCACTTCTGGAAGAATGGTCAAACATTCCCATAAACACACTCCTAAACATTGTGGACAGCCTTCCTGAAGAGTTGAAGCTGTTATAGCTTCAAATGGTGAGCCAACTCAATATTGAACCCTATGGACTAAGACTGGGATGCCATTAAAGTTCATGTGCGTGTAAAGGCAGGTGTCCCAATACTTTTGGTAACATTGTGTATATAAAAAGAGACAGAGTCAATGAACCACTAGGTCCTCTCATTGTGTGTGCGGGGCTTAAGATTTGTAATTTTGAATTGTGTTGAGCTGCTGGATGTACAGTATCAATATCATACTTCAGTGTGTAGAGCACAGTGACTCTGGTAAGGCTGGTCTCTAAAAATAGGGTACCATTAGTTGGGGAATCAGAGTTTGAAGTCCACAATTACCAACTCTAAAGAGAGCAATGAGATTCTTGAAATTGCTATAAAATCACTGTTTTTGACTACAATCATCTTGTCTACTGCTCCCAGTAACTTCCAGTTTGAGCTCTAGTTGGCTACTTTGACCTATGCCAATCTCCCTTTGACTTTACCTGTCTTCAAGCAATCTGCTGCTGTCATATTATCCCTACGGGATTGGTCTGGGTTATTTGACTATACTAGAAGCCTGATATGATTATTTATTTTAACTCATGTTTTTACAAGTGTTTTTTCATGAATTTCATGAGTTACAGTGCTAGGCAGAGCCTGGCACCAAATTCAAAAAGCGAAAAACACATTACACATACAGTACACTGTAATCTTACAGATTATATTAATTTATCAAATAATTTTACATCCCTTTTGTCCCTAGTGCTTTGTCCAGTGCCCTAAATGCAGTTTCATATTATATATACTGTTCTTTCTGCCTGGAAAATTGGGAATGTCTATGGCAACCAAAAAGTGTCCCTTTACGTCAAAAGTGGTTTTAGACCAGCTAGAAAACAGTGATAGTAAATTAGAATCACTCGCAGAATTGAGCGATAGTGATTTGTGGGGATATTAGTCAGCAAACACTGAAAGTGACAACAGCGACAATTCAGCAACTGAGCAAATTTCTGTGTTTTTGATTTGATTACATTGTTGAATACATTTTATTATTATTATATTATTGTTATATTATTATATGTTATAATTATTTATAGTTATTTATTATATTATAATTTATAATTTCGTGTTTCAAACTTTATCATACCCAGGATGTCTACTAGACTCTTGTTTGCACAGATTTAAGTGAGTTTTTACTAAAAATTACAGGCCTACAATATAAAACGCCAAATTTCTATGCGAAACAATGTACCAAAAAGCAAAAATTTGACATAATCATACCGCCAGGGAGGTTAAAGTACACGTTTCCCAAATTTAGTTAGCATGGTTGTGTTCATGATCTTGAAGAAAACTAACTTTGTATGCAAAAAAGCATGCCTATTAAATAATTTAAATATTTTTTTTTTCAACTTTTCATCTATTAAATCTTCTGCTCTTGTTCTTTTAACTTTGGATAGTAAAACTTTTTTTTTTTCTGCCAGTAAAACTTTTTTTTCTGCCAGTAAAACTTTTTTTTCTGCCAGTAAAACTTTTTTTTCTGCCAGCAATTACCTTATACAAGCCCACTTCCTGTTTCTTGTCTGGTAAAAAGCCTAGACTTATGGCATGCACAGCTCTCTCACTCTCCTGAGTGTTTGCCAGGAAGGGAGGGGGATGAGTCATATCAAAAGAGGGACAATGAGAGCTGCAGGGCTGTAGAGCTGGAGGTGTGTCTCTGTAAAATGCAGAAAGTAAACAGACAGCAGCTTCAGCTGCTCACAGTTGATATGGTTGCAACCAGACCTAGTGGAGGGAGATTTCTACAGCAAATTTAGCAAGTACAGAATCCCAGTATATATAGATGTAGCACCCTGATGTCTAGGCAGGGTTGCTCCTAAATTTATCTGCCAGGTGTATTGGCCTTGGCCAATTATTAGGTATCAATTGATTTCATCCTAAGTCTGGAATTGCTGCACTTCTCTCTTCTGTCACTGGGTGACCGGGTACCTGGTGGCATTAGATAAGACAAGGACATTGCAAGGACAGTTTAGGAATAGATAGGGTATCTCAGTCAATGGGTAGGGATCATCTTGGGTCCCTTAGCCTGCTGGGAGAGACTATTTATTTGAGTGAGGTCAGGTGATCGGGAGGGGTTCTGTGCCACCTAGAGGGCTGTCTGGGTGGATGTATGTTGTGCTGCCCAGGCTGCTAGGCCAGAGTTTGGGCCTATCCCGGGTACATCTGGCTGCTAGGCTGTCTGAGGGCCTATCCAAAAGCAAGAGAGCAGCGTAGGGTTGGGATTTGCAGCTTGCAGTCCAACCAGAAGTGACAGTTCTGCCAGCCGGAGAACCTGTCATGGTCAAAGGTAAATGGGATGCTGTCACCACTAAGGAACCAGCCACCTTGTTACGAGGGAGTATCTGAAGCAAGCACCGGAGCAGTATTCTCACCAACCGGGGACAGTGAAGAATTGGGAAACTTCAGCAGGTCCCAAGCCAGGGACCCAGCCAGTGGGGTGACGCTTGAAGAGTATCTGGAGTGCCAAGCCAGGGACCCAGCAGGGAAGCGGGGATGACGCTTGAGGAAGATATTAAAGTAAGAAAATTAGAAGAGCTCACGGTATTCAGCGGTAGTGAATCAGCAAGTCCAATGAGAGAGACTGGGAGCTCAGTGGGCTGAGAATCTACGAGAAATGATTGTATAAATGTGAAGGAGTCAGTTACAATTTGTGTTAGGAACTGTTCTAAGACTGTTGCCATAGGGGATAGCGCTCCTACACATGCAGATGTGGTACCGGCTCGGTGCCTTTCCCTGCATGGCTGTCTACCTGTAGAAGTCTCGGAGTGCCAATTGACATTGCAACTACCTAAGGGTTTCCTGGCCCTAAACCCCCACTCCCACAGTTCTGTTCAAGAGAAAATAAATCTCTTTGCATTCAAGAAGTGTCTGGAGCCCATGAATCTACCTTACATCACATCCACTATGCCTTGCAATCCACTGTATGCAGAAGGGTATCGGCTGTTCCTGGCTGTGGAGGTTCTAAATAGACTAAAGGAGGCCAGGGACCATGCTACATAAAATAATTGCAAAGTGGTTGGAGGGAAGCTTCAGAATGGCAAAGATGTTTAAATACAAATTATGTGAGCAGACTGCAGTTCCTCTTTAAGTATTGTGTATTGACAACATTGCTGTGATGCTGGAAAACAGAACTAATGTATTCAGTTTTAAATTAAAGCTATGCTGACAGTGAAGGGTATAAAAGTAAGAGTCCCACAGATAATTGCAAGCTAATCAAGCTAATTAGGAAGAGGTCATAATTTAGCATTCACAGTTTTAGTATACCCAATTGCATCCACTGCAGTAATGTCACAATTATTTGGGCCCTCTACAAATTTGGCTCTTATTATGCTTTATCTTAACTACTTTTCGGTGAGTAAAAAATATACAATGTCATATAGATGTGTGATTGTTATAAATAGCCTCACTGTTACTAAATGTAATATAAGGAAGTCTCTAAGGATTTTTCCATCTATGTCAGTAACGTATGCCTCCTAGGGCAGGCCATACATTTTGCATATTTCTTTCTTTCACCAGGGGGTTAAAGGAAAGAAAACTGCTTAATTCCCCCATCAATACAGACAGTGGTTAATTTACTAAAACTAGAGAGTGCAAAATCTAGCGCGGCGCTACATAGAAACCAATCAGCTTCCAGTTTTTTTTGTCAAAGCTTAATTGAACAAGCTGAATTTAGAAGCTGATTGGCTACAATGCACAGCTGCACCAGATTTTGCACTCTCCAGTTTTAGTAAGTCAACCCCACAGTGTTGATGGGGAATCCCTCCCGCTGCACTATTGTATTCTGACAGCAAGGGGTTTTCCAGCCATCAGAATACAATGATTACTGATGACAGCTATAGTTTTTGATCTGTCTGTGGCTTAAGACTTATAACACCATCACTGACAATAAGCCCTATCTTACATTAAGTAACAAATGAAGTAAGTCTGCGTATAGTCTTTTCTCCACTCCCCAGGTCACTGCATGCTGAGAGCTCTGAAGATTTGTGGTCAATTCTCCTGTGCTCATGTGGCCAGCGTATGCTGAGAGTGCTGTAGAATTTCACACATTGCTAGGTCTCACCCACCAGTGTCTTTGTCTGCGTATGTTGATAGTAGTGCTAGTGAATTGTGCGCATTTGATTCTGTGACCAAATACTGTATTCTGAGTATTTGGGACTACAGGATACAGTGATTTAATGGTGTTTTTTATTGCTGTCTGTTTCCTAGTTAGGTAGATTTACAGTAATTTTCTCTATATGTTCAGGTGACCATCGGCACCATGGCAAAAAGTGATAGGAAATCCAAAACTGTACAGATGGGATAGATTTCAGGCATAGTAGTGAGAGGAGGGGGAGGAAGATTAGGTTTAGGGGCATTGTATTTAAAGATATGGGTGGATGGTGAGAGAAACAGGGGCACACCGTGTTTGGAGAAGAAAAGGGGTGAAGGGAGGTACTACAAGCACATTGGATGGCGAAGGGAGGGGTGCAGGTGCAGTGGGGAATGAACAAAGGAGGGACACAGGTGTGGCTGTGGGGGGTATCTGTGCTGGTGTCAGGTGCTATTAGAGTAATGCACCACTACAATGTAGATAAAATCCTGTCTGACAATATATGTGGATGCCAGGAAGATATCAAACTGATGTTACTCCTGGGAAGTATATTAATTCCAATCTGCCCAGGGAGGTAGGGTCATACAGGCTAGTGAGGTTGTCCTACTATCTGGCCAATCTGGAACTCTCCCCTGTGTTCCGCAGTCTCCTTCTGCCTGCAGACCCACTCTTCAACCATGACAACCAGGGAGGACTATCAAGAAGCTGCTGCCGGATCCCATTTAATGCCCTCCTTCCCAGCTTCTTGCTCGCCTGTCAGGGAGGGGGAGCGATGTTGTCAAAATAGTTACAGGTGAAGGAGAGCAGGCACTTCGGTAGGGTGAGTGATTGTTATTTTGGAGTTGGTCAGGAACAGAGGAAGGAAAGTAGGTACTTAATCGAGACTGCAGTAAATCAAAGGTGGTGACCAATCAAAGGTTCTTACTGTACTTCTGTTAAAGTTCAATTGCTCCATATAGTGAAAGAAATGGGTAGTTGAAGAGGAGCAGAAATCTCTACTAGAGGCAGAATCTCCGACTGGTATAACAAAACTTAGATTTAGGCAATATCCTCTATGGAAAACAAGACTGTGCTTGGAAAACTAAACTCTAACTGATTTTTTTTTATACTACTAAGGAAGTCAAGTACTATGTTTCGGAATGTTGCTTGCAGGGACATATTTTACCAGAAGTAAGTTTCATGGTACAAAAATACCACATTTGAGGTCCTCAAGGACCTAATATGATATTAAAACCAAAACAGGGATTTCTTAAGTACCCCTAATTAGAATTAGCCCTTCCGTAGGCTTTTTTTCTTCACTGTTTTCTGCTTGTTGCAGTTATGAATGCACCATATCAACAGTCTACTGTGTTGTGGAAATAAAAACTCTAGCACCTAAAAGGAATTTATAGTGTTAAGTAAAAGTAAAACATTTGTTTATTATAAGTAGTGAATCAAATGGTGTCTGATGTCATTGCAGTTCTGTACTAATAATGAACTTGCTACTCATATCCAAAGTGTTTTAAGTATAAAGTGTTCTTAAATAGCAACACAGTAGGTGGTGTAGTGGACCACTACATCATGTAAATGGTGTCCAGTGCTGAACTGACATGATTCAGCATTAGTTTCTGAAGAACTATTTTTGTGAGAATAGACTTTTGCTCTCAACATACAGAGTGATGAAGATATTTGATGTGTACCTTTGGGATACTGGAATGGTATACATTCAAATAAGCATCACATGCCCTTGCAGATTTAATAATGCGTTTGATTACATTCTTTATCAGTATTCTTCATTCATATAATTTAATATATGACATAAAGCTTAAAGCCATATGAAGTTTGATCCAATAAATCTCCATTCCAACCATGGAATATCATTCATTGTGTATCTGATGTCTTTTCTTAAAGAACATTAACTTCCAATTATTGTCCATTACTGAAGTCTCAGAAGATTAGCACCTGTCTCTACATTCTTGAAAGCATGGAGATGTACTCCTCTCACCTCTTACCTGTCTACCCATGTATTGTGGTTACATGTTGAATTTGCCAAAATAGCAACTAATTCTAGTGAGCTTATTAAAAAAATCTAGACTTGTAAATTAATTTGTTCGTGTTGTACAATGGCGGTACAGATGGACTCATTAGCATGCACACAACAAATAATTGTAGATGAATTTTTTGCCGGGCTGCCTAATGGGCTCGCTGGGTTAATTATGTCAATGTATAATTACACCAGCCCTGGGAGACATAATGACACACCCTGCTGAGCAGACACTAGCTAATGATGGTGTAATGCTGACAGAGAGAAGACATACTGTTCTGCATGCACCTGCTTACCTCGGCACAAACTGCTTGTGCCCGTGTTTCGTCTTTTGCTTAAATAAACAGACATTACTCAAAACTGGTGTATACAAATACTGTAGTTTAGAAACTAGAAAGGTGCCAGGTGTATAATGGCAGCATTGTATCAACTAGGGCTTTGTGATTCCCTAAAATGGCTCCTTCCACATAGCGCTCAGTCTCAATTTTTAAAGTTATTCCCTAGGTGACCAAAGATTGTAATATTATCATTAGAATTTTTGTTTAACAGTTTTGTCACTTATGGGACAACGAACATGTAATACTTTACCTCATGTTACTAAGTGCTTTCTAATCGTAATCAGTACCAACCTGCCCCCTTCTCATCCTACCACAGCCAATCTGACAACAGCTTTGAAGGAAACAATTGATTTAAAGCTGCCAATTGCCCCAGATATGAACACTTTCCTAAGACAGGCAACAGCAGTGCAGAGGAAGGGGAACATGTCAACCTTTACATTCATTTTGTCATTGCTTGTTTAAGAAAAGTGTTCACAGCTAGGTCAAGCTGCAGTTATAATTCAACCATCATCAATAGCTGTTGTTGGCCATGGCAGGTGGGGATGGGAGCAGATCGGTACTCATAACTAAGGTTAAAAAGCACTTAGAAACATGGGGCAGAGTACTACGTATACTTTTTCCCATAGAGGATAGAGTTGTAAGATAAAAGTTCTAATGATAGATCTTTTTTAAGATTGGAGTAAAGGCAGAATATAGGGATGTTGCTTGTAGCTTTCCAAACAGTCTAGCCAATACGTTTCTTAGGATGTATTTGTAACATCTGTACAACAAAACGAATGTGAGTGTACCCCATACAGCTGCACATTCACTCAAGTCCTCCACAAGCTCCACAAAATCCATTTTTGTTTAGGAGGACTGTTTGAAATATCTTGTCGATCTTGTACATCCAGACTCATACTGTTGTGAAAATGTCTGTGGCTCGTGGCTGTCTATAAACAAAAAAAAATCAAAACCTGGAGAAGAAACGATGCACAGGCATGCATACCGAGCCAGTGGAAACAATAACCGACCCCTATAGGTGCCCAATGGATCGCAGGGGTAAATGATATTGAACAGATGGAAGACCTGACTGCTGCTCTTCCAGATAAGTCAGAGGGACACAAGACCAGATGCTTCTATTGGGACCTCTTTCTCTTCCCAGATTAATTTCTACAATACGCATAGCTTTTGCTCTATGCCTGAGACTTACAGTGTCTTGCAAAAGTATTCACCCCCTTGGCATTTTTCGTGTTTTGTTGCCTCACAACCTGGAAGCTCCAAGTCGCTTTGGATAAGTCTCTATGAGCTTGGAACATCTTACCACTGGGATTTTTGCCTATTCCTCCTTGCAAAACTGCTCTAGCTCCTTCAAGTTGGATGGTTTGCTCTTGTGAGCAGCAATCTTTAAGTCTAACCATAGATTTTCTACTGGATTGAGATCTAGTCTTTGACTAGGCCATCCCAACACATATACATGTTTTCCCTTAAACCACTCAAGTGTTGCTTTAGCAGTGTGTTTGGGTTCATTGTCCTGCTGGAATAGTGAATCTCCGTCCTAGCGTCAAATCACACACAGAGTGGTACAGGTTTTGCTCAAGAATATCCCTGTATTTAGCACCACCCATCTTTCCCCTCAACTCTGACCAGTTTCCCAGTCCCGACTGCTGAAAATGGTGTTCTTTGGGTGATGTGATGTGTTGGGTTTGCGCCAGAAATAGCATTTTCTTTGATGGCCAAAAAGTAAATTTTAGTAGTATTTTAGTCTCATCAGACCAGAGCACTTTCCTCCATACATTTTGGGAGTCTCCCACGTGCCTTTTTGCAAACTCAAAACATGCAATTTTTTTTTTTGCCGAAAGTAATGGCTTTCTTCTGGCCACTCTGCCATAAAGCCCAACTCTATGGAGTGTACAGCTTATTGTCATCCTATGTACAGATACTCAAGAACTCTGCAGCTCCTCCAGGGTTACCTTAGGTCTCTGTGCTGCCTCTCTGATTAATGTCCTCCTTGCTCGGGCCAGGAGTTTTGGTGTGCGGCTGTCTCTTGGCAGGTTTGCTGTTGTGCCACGTTCTCTCCGTTTGGTTATGATAGATTTGATGGTGCTCCTAGGGGTCATCAAAGATTTAGATTTTTTTTTTTATAACCTCATCCTGACTTGTACTTCTCAACAACTTTGTCATTACTTGTTTGGAGAGTTCCTTGGTCTTCATGGCAGTGTGTGGTTAGTGGTGACCCTTGCTGAGGTGTTGCAGCCTCTGGGGCCTTTCAAAAAGGTCTGTATATGTAATGACAGATCATGTGACACTTAGATTGCACACAGGTGGACATCATTTCACAAATTATGTGACTTTTGAAGGTACTTGGTTGCACCAGAGCTTTTTATAGACTTCATAACAAAGGGCGTGAATACATGCGTACATGGCAATTATCAGTTTTTTATTTCTGAAAACTAGTTTTATGTATATATTTTTCAAATTTTACTTCACCAACTTAGACTATTGTGTTCTGATCCATCATATATAATTCAGATTAAAAAAACATTGAACTGGGGGAGCGTGGCCAGTAGCCTGAGGAGATGGCCACTCTGTGACCAAGCTCCGGCTCCACAGGATCTGACAGGCGACACACGGCATCGGTGAGACAGTAAAATCAACACGACACAAGATGCAGAGCCAGAGGTAGGGGAGGCATGAGGGGGAAGAGGAAGGAGCGAGAGGGGCCCCCCAGACTCACGGATTTCTACAGTCCATTGGGCACACGATACCCTCAAGATGGCGTCGGCGCGATGGCTCTGTCACAGAGGAGAATGGGGGCGGCTGCAGCGGCAAGGAACACAAACCAGAAACATGACTCCACAGCTCCAGACAGCGGAGGACGTTCCCCATCCACATTCAATAGTCCAGTGAAGCAAAGGAGGAAACTGACAGCCAAAGGAGGCACAGTTAGTGATACCTCTTTCGACACTGACATTCAGGCTGACATCAGTGGCTTTGGTGAGAAGTTGGATGCCTTTCCTGCAGTGGTCGAACCTCTACTGGACTCTGCTCTCAAAGTCGTGCTAATCACATTACATGGAGCACTGCAGCATGACATGTCTAACTTCATGAGACAAACTAGCAGGGAAATAGCAGCCATAGGAGATAGAGTGGATCACTTAGAGAACAACATGAGTGACTACACGCCAGCACATCATGAAGTAGTGGATGCCCACGATGATCTAGCAGAAGAAATCCGCAACATGAAAAAACATTGGACTAAAGACTGTAATGTAACAAAATAGGTAAAAAGCCAAGGGGGTGAATACTTTTGCAAGGCACTGTATGTTGGCTGACCTGCTCTGACGTTTCCCTACTCCCTGGAAGGGGACCCCCACACACTGCCTCCCTCTTTTTCCTCTCCCCCTTACACCTCCTCTTTTTTTTTTCTTTCTCTCATCTTTCTCCACTTCCACTTTCCTCCTTCTTTCTTGCCTTCTTCCCTCTCCCTTTGTTTTCCTTTCTCTCCTGACCTTAGTTGGACACCTCACATCAGACTTCCCCTCATATACTGGTTTTCAGGGCTGGGCTCAGCCTTTCCTTCTCTGAGCTGGCTGCTCAGCTGTCAGCTAATTGCCAGCTCCTATCTCTCCACAGTGACTCGCCTGTTTATGATATGCTGCTCGTCAGTCCTGCCTACTTAAGCTATCCAGCCCAGATGATCTCTGCCTTCGCCTTGGTCACATCTCTAGAGACGCTCTCCTGTATTCCTGTTAAAGACTTACATGGCGGGCATTCCTTCTGGCTCCAGATCCTGCTTGCCGTTCTACTACGCTCATCTCTGGCTCCCCGGCATTTTGGCTTGTCTGACTGTCCGTTCCAGTTCCTGAACTCTGGCTATGTTTTGACAATGTTTACTCTGTTTACATTTTTTTATTATTATTAAACAAGTGAGATTTAAATGTACTTCTGTCTCAGTCTGATTCATGGTTTCTGACAGTAGGCAAAGGCCATGAATTCAGAAGATGCAGTCAATCCATTTATTGGTAATATTTTTTCCAGACTGGATGAGCAGGATCACTGCATGGATCAGTTTGCCATGGCATTACAAACGCTCCTGAGTCGCACAGCTCACCTGGAATCTCCCACTGTGGCTACTCTGGTACAACCTGTGTTGCAGGCCGTCCCTGCTGCTGCTCCAGTCTCTGTGCAGGCACCCGCCTCGAGTATTACCTCTATAAGAGGTATGTCTGGTTTCACTCCTCTTCCCCAGCGATTTGGGGGAAATCCAGTCCAATGCAAAGGGTTTCTCAACCAGGTTGAGATATACTTCTAGATGCTGCCCCAGGCGTTTCCCACAGACAGAAGCAAAGGTTTTGTGATATCGTTGCTTTCTGAGAGAGCCTTGGCCTGGGCAAACCCTCTATGGGAGACGCAAAAACCTGTTGTCTTAAGTTACCCTGAGTTTGTGGCTTCCTTTAAAAGGGCTATTTGATGCTTCTGCTGCCAAGTGCCTCATGTCCATCAAACAGAGTATGAGAACTGTTGCCAATTACGCCATTGAATTCTGTACTCTGGCAGCAGAGGTTGCTTGGAACAATGAGGCCCTCATGGCTGCTTTTTCTCATGGTCTCTTGAATACCATCAAGGATGAGATAGCAGCCCAAGATATACCCACTGAGCTGGAGAAGTTGATCACGTTTGCCATCCTCATTGACTCCAGACTCAGAGAAAGACTCTCTTTTAAGGAGCACTTCTGGAAGCCTCCTGCATATTTGTTTCTGAGCTTTGCAGTCCCACCCTTGCTTCCCTCACCTCCCATGCCTCCTGGTACCGAGTTGATCAGTGACGATGAACCCATGCACTTGGGCTTCACGCGTCTCTCTGCAGATGAGAGAACCCTTTGGAGGGGGGAGAGATTGTGCCTTTATTGTGGCCAGGAAGGTCACTTTTTGAAGTCTTGTCCTACCCGTACAGGGAATGCCTGAACCTTGAGGTCCTGTCATGGAAAGGCTTCAGGTGGCGTTGTTTCGTCCCCAGTTATCCAGAAGGATAAGCCCCCGGTTTCCATCACCTTTTCTTGAGCTGAGCCATCCATCGAGATACAGGCTCTAATCAACTCTGGGGCTGCAGGCCTGTTCATTGATGCTGCTTTTGTAATGCCTTGGCGGTTTTCCAGGAATTTATTAACAATGTCCTCTGAGATTTGTTGCCGTTATGTGTGGTGGTTTATGTCAACGATATCCTCATATTTTTCAAATCCCTGGAGAGCCACCACACAGATGTCATGTCGTGTGCTTCAGAACCCAAGAGAGAACAAACTCTATTGTAAATTGGAGAAGTGCGAATTCCATCATGAACAGGTTAAATTCCCGGGTTATGTCATTTCCACTGCTGATTTTTCAATGAACCCAGAGAAACTTTCAGCAGTCCTACAGTGGCACGACCCGTGGGGTTAAGTCCTCTGCAGCATTTTCTTGGCTTTGTCAACTATTATCGGAAGTTGTTTATTCATAACTTCTCATCTCTGGTCAAGCTCCTGACTGATACGACCAGAAAGGACGGTAACCCACAGTGTTGGTCTCCGGAGTCCATTTAAGCCTTTGAGAGCCTCAAGGCTGCCTTTGTTTCTGCTCTTGTGTTGGCACATCCCTACCCTATGTTACCTTTTATTCCAGAGGTTGATGCTTCTGAGACTGGAGTTGGTGCCCTTCTGTCTCAACGTCCTACCTTCTGAGAGCACTATGCATCCTTGTGGCTACTTTTCCAAGAAATTGTCACCTGTGGAGTGCAATTACAAGATTAGTGACGGAGAGCTGTTAACAATCATTTTAGCCCTGAAAGAATGGAGACATCTCCTCGAAGGTACCACTGTGCCCGTTCTCATCCCTACTGATCATAAGAATCTCACATTCTTCTCTGCGGCTAAACGCCTCTCTCCCAGGGCAACACAGTTATCCTTATGGTAATAATTAAATGAACGCCTCAGTAATTTATGAAAGCAACAAGATGCCATTGTCCCAAATTAGTTATAGCACAAGAAGGGGACATTGTCGGTCAATGTTTCTAGTTTTGTGTAACTATATGTCTATTTTATACCTTTTCTGAAAATAAAATTCAACAAATCTTTTAAAAAAATGGTTTGTTAATCAGTTGATACCGCAATAGTCCCCATACTCTCCAGGCTCACAGGATTTTTCTAGAGTTATTCCGTTTTGTAGAGCTGTCCCCTTCTTTTGTTATCCTTATGGTAGTTGATCGGTTCTCAAAAATGTCTCATTGTATTCCATTTTTGCTTGGGAGATCTTTCACTTTCATGGGCTACCCAAGGTGATTGTCTCGGACAGGGGTAGTGTGTCCAGGTTCTGGTGGGCCTTTTGTGCACAGTTGGGAATTCAGCTTGCTTTCTCCCAGCTTGCTTTCTCCTCTGCGTATCACCCGCAGAACAAGCCAATCAGGCCTTAGGGAAATTCCTATGTTGCTATATTTCTGACCATCATAACAACTGGTCAGACCTCTTAGCATGGGTGGAGTTTACTCATAATGGTGCCTTGAATTCTGCTTCCCGATTGTCCCCGTTTATGGCGAACTATAATTTCCAACCTTCCATGTTGCCTGACTCATTTGTTCCTCAGAGTATTCCTGCGTTAGAGGAGCATCTCCGTGGTCTTCATTCCACTTGGGCACAAGTCCAGGAGGCTGCAACATGCTAATGATAGGTACGGACTCCATGCTGACCGCAGATGCCTGCCTGCGCCTTCCTACCAGGTGGGGGACAGAGTCTGGCTGTCATCTCGCAACCTCTGGCTTCGTGTTCCCTCTATGAAATTTGCACCTTGGTTTATTGGGCCTTTCCGTATTCTTCGCAGGATTAACCATGTGGCTTATGCATTAGACCTTCCTTCTAATATGCGTATCTAAAATGTATTTCATATCTCCTCATGCAACCCCTTTACCACCTCTGTGCCTCGTCCTCACCCTGTACAGGTTGAGAACCATGAGGAGTATGAAATACAGTCCATTGTTGACTCCTGTAGGTTCCGTGGGCGCATACAGTACCTGGTGCATTGTAAAGGGTACAATCCGGAAGAACGCTCTTGGGTCTCATCCACAGACGTACATGCTCCTCTCTGATTTCCATAGACATTTCTCCCTTAAGCATGGTGGTCCTCCAAGGAGGGGGGGGTCCTTGAGGAGGGGGTACTGTCAGGGCTGAGCTTTCTCTGAGTTGGCTGCTCAGCTGTCAGCTAATTGCCAGCTCCTATCTCTCCACAGTGACTCACCTGTTGATAATATCCTGCTCGTCAGTCCTGCCTACTTAAGCCGTCCAGCCCAGATGATCTCCTGTGTTCCTGTTAAAGACTTGCTTGGCTGACATTCCTTCTAGTTCCAGATCCTGCTTGCTGTTCTACTACACTCATCTCTGGCTCCCTATAGTTTTTGCTTGTCTGACTATCCATTCCGGTTCCTGAACTCTGGCTATGTTTTGACTACGTTTACTCTGTTTACCTTTTTTATTATTATTAAACAAGTGAGATTTAACTGTAGTTCTATGTCTGTCTGATTCATGGTTTCTGACACTGGTAACTGCTTTTAGAAGTTTAGGGGACTCCTACTCAAAGTGGTTGTAAACCCTTACAAACCACTTTGACCTACATGTAAGCCTAGATTAAGGCTTACCTGTAGGTCCAAGAAATATCTCCTAAACCTACACGGTTTAGGAGATGTTTGCCGAAAGACAGGCACCGCTGTCTACGGCGCATGCGCCGTAGACAGCAGCGAGCAGGCACACTGAGCGCGCCGCTGTCAACAGCGATATGCTGCAAGTGGCGGCTTCTGTGCACATGCGCGGGAGTGACGTCATCGCGGCTTCATCGAATGACAGCGGCAGAGCAGTGAGACCCACCGAGAAGATGGATGCTCCGGACTACAGGGGACAGCGGTGACTTCGTGACACATAATGGACTAATATGCAATGCATAGTAGTCCATTATGCTTTACCTTTGCAGGGAATCAAAGAGGAAGTAAACCCATCAGGGTTTACTTCCTCTTTAAGCCAGCAAAATGGTCCGGACTGAAAGCTGTTAAACGGGTAATTTAATGTTGGATAATAATACACAAGTTACCAGACAGCAACTTGTAGGTATTTAAAGATATTAATACTGTATCATTAGGAGGGCAACCGCATGGTCATAAACCTGTAACCTTCCATCGGCCACTTCGCAAACCTTTTGATTGGTCAGATCATTTCTGTCAACACCCTCTTCATGGACCAGAAAAGAGGGGCTGCATCGGCAGTCTGGAGCTCTTCTTGTAACATCAAAGAAGGAACATCAGCCAAGATCTACGAGAGCCACTGATTCATCTTGCTCATTGATTGGACTTTGCCAAACCCGCAGAACTGGACTTTGTTAAGTATTTCCATCCTTAAACTATTTTTATTTCTCTCTTTATTATTGTCTCTTTTTCCTTTGTAATGCCTTTTTTTCAGTAAATATTTTCTTTGCACTGTAGTATTTTTTCTATTTTTTTTAATGATAATCAATAATATTGTCTCCAATTCACTATGACAGAACATAAAGAATTCCTGTCTCTTTGAAGAGCACTAATATATAGTAGGAAATACCTGTGTGTGGTGACAGTGTGTATTACAGATGTTTATTTAAAGTCATAACTATTATGGCTAATATTGACAACTTTTGATATTTTACGATAAAGAAATCTGATAGCAGAGTAAAGAGTTAACTGTAACCCAGTGACGATTGCTTATGCCGCGTACACACGATCAAACAAGCGGGTGGAAAAGTTCGGCAAACTCAAGTCCGCCGGAGAATCCCCCCGTGTGTAGCCTCCGGCATACTTTTTTGACCCGAAAGTACGGCGGATTTAGAAAGTAGTTTTGCACTCCAATCTTCCCGCCGGACTCGCATTTCGGCGGACAATCCGGCCGTATGTGTGCCAGTCCGCCGTACTTTTGAAATGAACGGACTTTTCCCGCCCGGAGAAAAGTCCGTTCATTTCGAGCGGGTCTCCAGGTAGGCGGGACCTCGCAGGCCCCGCCACCTGGTATGGACTTAAAGGGGAACCCCAACGCCGAAAAAAATCGGCGTGGGGTCCCCCCTAAGTCCACAATAGACCCTTGTCCGAGCACGCTACCCGGCCGGCCAGGAAAGGAGGGGCAAGCGAGCGCCCCCCTCCTGAGCCGTACCAGGCCGCGTGCCCTCAACACGGCGGATAGTACGGTGGACTTAGTACGCTGTATTAGTCCGCTGAAAAAGTGCCGTGTATGGGCAAGTAGCCCGTTCGGAAAGTCCGACGGACAGTCTGGCGGGAAGTCCGCCAGACTAAGTCCGTCGGACAGACGGCTACGTGTGTACGCGGCTTTAGTCAGCAGGCACTTAGACTGTGGTCCTGCAAGCTGGAAAATCTTTGTGCAGGGTGAGGCTGAGACTGTCATTGTAATGCATTAGTGAAAGTGCAGTATGAGTTTGACCAACCATTTTTCACAGAGTGCCGTCTGTCACACCCCCCCACCGGTGTCTGACAACATTCCCTAGCTACAATTCTTCCTCTGCATCTCTATTATATCTAACTGCTTCTATGCATCCAGAAAATATGTTTTTATTCAAGTTTATTACAAAACCCACCTTCAGTTCTCATTTCTACTACAATCAGGCTGGCCTAGGTTTGTAGGTATTGGCTTCATCCCCTTCTGCCTCTAAAAAGGGAAGACTTTTTGCTTTCATTTAGGTATTTCTTATGCCAACAGCAGGAAAAAAGGAAGACCACAATAGAACCCTATTGAGCTAACCCTATTTTTGACATGTTCTAAATTGTTTTCTCCATGTTTATTGTTTAGCTATTGCCATGCCCCTCTGCTGCCACTTGGACCTTTCCATAAGGGGAGATAGGGGGAGCTCTACTGGAACACTCCTTTACCACCATGAAAATAGTGACATGGAATGTTAAAGGAATCCACTTCCCAAATAAACACTCAAAGATCATTTCCCATCAAATTATGTACTGATGTCACTCATAGATTTTGCAAAAGACCCTTTTGCACCAGAAGGACTATTCATTTCTTCACATTCATTGGGTGGGCACAGTATGGGAGGTTTCGTGAAACACAGAGAGCTAGAGTTCTCTTTTGTTGCAGAAAAAACTCTGTTTTCAAATACTATCCAAGGAGTGTGAAGTAGATGGGCAAATGTAAAAATTTATTTATTCAAACTCCCACAATTGCCATACCCATCTATAGTATCTATGACCCTAACTCTGAATATTTAGATGTTTATGATGTAAATAACAAACAAGAATAATACCCACAGCTTATGTTTAAAACGAATAGTGGAAGGGGATTTCAATGCACTCTTGAATCCCTTGGAGCATAGAAAATCACAAACTGGTGCCATTCCAGTATCTATTCCTTCCAGCCACAAACTGTGTGGACTTATTTCCACTACTGTCCCTATTTATTGCTGGAAGCATTTACCCCCTCTGAAAGGACATTTTACACACCAATATTTGATCCATAAATCTCTTTATCTCTTTATCTCTCTCTGCTGCATGTTAGGAAGAGCTCTATATAACTATGACTGTTTCTGATCATTACCCAGTCTTTTTGGAACTTCATGACAGATTAATTTCAAAGGATAGGCCACTATGGCAATTCCCTTAACTGTTCTACAAAGTTGAATCCTTTAGGATTCACTGCCAGCTTTGGTGGTTTGATCATACCTCTATTCACAACACTGATCCGAGTCTCTGTTGAGAAATGGCCAAATCAGTTTTATGGGTAAAATTATATTTTCTACTGCAGCTCAGTCAACAATTGTTCCGCACAATTATTTAGAAGCTAGCAATAAGACAAGAGAGGTCTGCTTACAATATAAGCAGACTATGAATTAGAATTAAATTATTCCAAATGGTTGAGCGCCAAAAACAATAGTAACATTTGGTTGGAAGAACATGACGGTGCTATAAGTTATTTCATACAGCTCAAAGTCATTAGGCTATTTGTTAATCCTGTTCAAGGACAGCACCCCACTACACTCATATGCAGTAGCTGATGCCCAGGGGTAGGTCAATATGGCACAAGCCATCTAATATTGCTTCTGTATTTGCTCAATATTATACTAAATTATACTCAGACAACCCTGTCTTTTGAAAAATAAAGACCTCCTGAGCGGCTAAACCTTTCCTATCACAACAGAGCCTAGAATTTCATAACAAAGTATCTCTTTCCAGGGCTGGATGGTGTATCTCACCAGTTTTATTAATGCCTATTGGCAGAGGTCCGACGGACCTAGAAATAAAACGTGTTTTAAATCTTTCCGATGGACTCAAGTCCGGTATAAAAATACGCTCGTCTGTGTGCTAGTCCAATGGACAAAAAACGGCTGCTGGTTATGAACTTCCTTATTCTAGTCCAGTCGTACGTCATCACGTTAGAATCCGGCGGACTTTTGGAGTGATAGTGTGTGGGAAAGTCTGTTTGTTTGAAAATCCGGCAGACCTCAGCTGCAAAGTCCATCGAAAAGTCAGATCATGTGTACGCAGCATGACCTGCCCACTGAAGGCCTTTGATAGTATAAAATGGAAATGGCTTATACAGGTGATGAGACATTTGGGTTTTGTGGATGTTTCTTACATTTTATTTTTTCTTTATATACCTGTCCTTCAGCCAGAGTACATGTTGAGGGAAAACTGTTACATCACATCACTTTAGAGACATAATTGTAGGTCAGACAGAAGTCAAAACTGTTCACTGATGCTGTTTACCTATTTGTTTGCCATCTCAGCTGCTTCATGCCCTTGGCCTAAATGTGGCAGACTACCACTAACTTATTTGGACATTGGGTTTTCAAAAAATGCTCTTGACTTATATGCTTTTTACTTCTTCTCATCTCACAGATTCTACAGGAGTTGACTTAATAGAAATTGTTGTTTATTTCCTTCAGGTATTAATACCATCTCATTAAAATTATTACTTTTCCTAAACTTCTTTACCCTTCCAGACCCTTGCTCTCCTATTTAAACATGCCTTTTCAAGCTTTATTTGGTAAAACAAAAGACTGCATATATATAGGATAAAGGATAAAGCTGGTCCAGTCTAAATCCCAGCTAGGGATGAACCTCCTTGATTTTAGACAATACAAATTGGTGGACATCTTAAGCACCATACACACTATCAGATTTTCTGCTGATTTTTGTCTTCAGATTTATAAAAACCATGTAGTGCAAGGGCCTGCCTGATTGCATATAAATTGAAACTCCTAAGGTTTGACCTCATATTATATGGTTTTGGTAAATCTGAAGGAAAAAATCAGCAGAAAATCTGATAGTGTGTATGGGGCTTTATGGTGCCATGAGTGGGGGTACAAAAGATGGAGGAATGAAGGAGGAAAATCAATATGTGAGGTATTTGCTTCCAATGAGCATCCTCAAAGCCAACTAACATACTGGCATATTATTACAAGAACCCTAAGTAACCAAAATCAGGAAACAGTTACACACTCTGAAATGAATCTGTATGGAATATGCAGGCACACATTTCAATTTCATATAACAACCAATTTCTACCTAGAAATATGTATAAAGGTAAAAACAAAAAAATACAAGAATAAATAAGCACATATTGAAAACGGTCTGTATTCTACAAACCTCAGGTAGGTACAGGTGGATTGAAATTTAGTCGGTTTAGCAGACCAAGCGGATTTTGATCTGTGTGTGGCCCTCCTTGTTTAACAGAAGTTGAGTGTTAGACTGACATCTGTCTAATGGCCACACTGGAAAACTTTATTTGGTCAGTGGCTGCAGCTGAATACTAGCATATTGTGACAGACTTACCTGCAAATGGAACAGCCCAGCGGAGTGCTGCCATGGCTCACGCAATGCTTTCATCTTCCCCGCTGTTTGTCTAGGTTTCCCATCTTTGGCTTCTTGAGTGACTGCGATGCAGTGACGTCACCACGGGACACAGAGTGGGCGATAAATGTGATCTGAGCTATGCATATGTGATCACGTTACCTGCTGACATGCAGGGGGAACACTTATTACAGAAGAGACCTCTATGGCCTCTTCTGTTATTAAAAATCCTGCCTGTCAGTGGATTACAAAAACACAAACTTTACTATCACTTTACAAAAAGATGAAAAACTGAAAAAAACTTTACCATCTGGGCAGTACAGTTTTTTACACTCTCCTAGATGAAAACAATATTCATTTTTCACATTGTTCAATTTATAGAGGTATGGATGGGGGAAGGACTTTATCACCTTGGCCAATCACCACTGGGTTATTACCTTGCCTATTGAGAGGAGAAGTCTTGCCTATTAAAGTGGGATCGACTTTATCTAGACAGGTACAGTTATTAACCACTTGCTTACTGGGCACTTAAACCCCCCCTCCTGCACAGGCCAATTTTCAGCTTTCAGCACTGTCACTCTTTGAATGACAATTGGGTTGTCATGCAACACTGTACCCAAATTACATTATTAACAATGTTTTTCCCCACAAATAGAGCTTTCTTTTGGTGGTATTTAATCACTGAGTTTTTTATTTTTTGCTAAAATATACCAAAAAATTTGAAAAAAACAAAAACAAAACAGTTTTATAGTTAGTTATAAAATTTTGCAAACAGGTCATTTTTCTCCTTCATTTATGTGCGCTGATGAGGCTGCACTGATGGGCACTGATAGGCTGCACTAATGGGCACTGATAGGTGGCACTGATAGGCAGCACTGATAGGTGGCACTGATGATGAGGCACTGATTGGCAGCACTGATGGGCATTTATTGGTGGCACAGGTGGGCATTGATAGGTGGCACAGGTGGGCACTGGTTGGCGGCATTGCTATGCACTGGCAGGTGGCACTGGTGGGCACTGGCAGGCGGCACTGGTGGGCACAGATACTTGGGTGATGTCTCACCCTTCTTCAAGACCGCTGTCCCTCTGACACAAGCCCGTGATCAGCTTTTTATTCTGCTCACGCTGTCAGCACAAGCAGAAAAAAAAGCAGATTACCAATCTTTTGTTTGTTACATCACGTGATCAGCTGTGGTCAGCTGTGTTGGAAATCGCTGGGTGGACCCTACCCACATGAGACCTACCTTAGGTTTCCCTTATGAGTCCAGATTATTGTATATCAAATATTGTATGGTAATTTTTATTGCTTTTATTTGCATCTGTGATGTTTATCACTGTTTTAACATTTTGAAAACAACTCTGTTACTTTTATACTTCTACTACTACTTTGTTACTTACTGCCTGCAAAGTCCCAGTGGAGTTCTTTTTCGTGTGTTCAACATGGACACAAGGTGCTTTGCCAGTGAGGCCCCCCTTGGCAAGGTACCCTCCCCATGATGAGGGAATGTGGCCTAGAAGAGTTCATGGTGTCTATATGTCAGGGCCACAAATTATACATAATGAGATACATAAAATGGCCACCCAATGACAGCACATTTATTAAAAAATAAATGTATCAAGCCTAACTTTTTTTTCTAGGGCAATTTCTGAAAAATGCAGGGTCCCAAGTGCTGTTAAATATAACATCAGTCCTCTGGTACTGTATATGTGGAAATTTTGACTAAATACTTTCATGATGTTATCAATGGTTATATTTGAATATCTTTGGATATTGTCATTGTACAGTATGTAGATTAGCTGTACCCCCCCCCAAATACTTAGCCATGCTTGTGCATCCTTTGATTTTAACTTAATTTTGTAGTACAAGCCAGTCCATTCTTATATGCATAGCACATATAAATTACTTTCAGATGCATTTATCTCTCCTTCCGAACATTTCAAGCATGTTTCAAGCATACTTTGCAGGAGACTTTCATCTCTTTTAAACAAACATCACAAAGTAATTGTTGTTCACATTTTCCTGATATTTATTTGTGTTTTGTGCTGAGTAATAAAAGTCAATGGAAAGCATGAACATATTACTCTACTACACTCTGAATTTATCAGCACAGATGGATAGAATATTTATGGTTGCTGTTTCCAGCTAATCAGACTGTGACGATACTAAACTACTGGCAAGGGCCCCACATCAAAATACAAAGATGCTTTAGCATTCAGGGTATTGCAAAAGATCAAGCCATTCAGATTTCTGTGTAAGACCAGATGGAAGGGAAAGGAGTAAATGAACCCTCTGACAGGACCTGAATCTAAGCAAATAAATCACTGATTTTTAGTGGGAGACAAAGCAGTCATATCTGGAACTTAGATCAACATTAGTATATTACAAATTAGTATTTAGATTATAATATGAAATAACATTTATAAACTCTGAAGTTCTCATAGCAACTGACTAGAACAATAACTGATAGTTCATTGCTTAAAATGTTGCTATCTATCTGTTAAACATAAAGCCCCATACACACTATCAGATTTTCTGCTGATTGTTGTCTTCAGATTTACCAAAACCATGTAGTGCAAGGGCCTGCCTGATTGCATACAAATTGAAACTCCTAAGGGTTGACCTCATATTATATGGTTTTGGTAAATCTAAAGGAAAAAATCAGCAGAAAATCTGATAGTGCGTATGGGGCTTAACATTTTGTTTTGGGATTAGAGTATTTGGCTGTCTATGTTGCTCTTAAGAACTAAATAATTCTTGGGCTTTCAACACTGCCCAACTGGAACTGCCCTGATGGTTGATATAAAGTCAGCTCAATTCTCAAGCTCTATTCATTCAGCCTGATGTGTTGGTTGCTACCAGAAGCTCTAAAGGGAAACATAAATTCTGACTTTACTTGATCCGCATTAGATAGAATACTGGTAGGGATAAGCACAGATGCTTCATCTGCATCAAACTCTGTGTCTAATACTAGTGAATTTGCTAGATGAGGAAAATAATCAGAAAATATATGAGGTACCACAAACTCTGCTCTGACATTAGACCATAGGAAACATCAAATGATAACTGGAGCTGCTTGGTGGTATTTTTGTTTTTTGATAGCTAGTTACATTGTCTTCTCCTGTTTTTTTTCATATATTTTATTTAGTGGTATGCGACGTACACAATAAAATGGTAGCTTCACAGAACATATAATCTGTATGAAAGAGCATTCACATATTCAAAATACAGGAGCATCCTTCCATGAGTAGGATCATTTGGAGCGGTTGTTAGAAGATGAATCTGCTTATTAACAGGTAGCAAGTTCAATTATGCCACAAGTGCACAAAGGTTTAGGGATTTGCCTGGATGGGCTGTGTGGAACGCCAACCTTGCTTTAAGTAGGAGTCCCCTAAACTTCTAAAAGCAGTTACCAGTGTCAGAAACCATGAATCAGACAGGCACAGAAGTACAGTTAAATCTCACTTATTTCATAATAATAATAAAAAAGGTAAACAGAGTAAACGTAGTCAAAACATAGCCAGAGTTCAGGACGCCAACCTTGCTTTAAAGAGGAAGTAAACCCTGATGAGTTTACTTCCTCTTTCATTCCCTGCAAAGGTAAAGCATAATGGACTACTATGCATCGCATAGTAGTCCATTATGTGTCACTTACCTGACACAGGAGCCAGCGATGTCACCGCTGTCCCCAGTAGTCCGGCGCATCCATCTTCTCAGTGGGTCTTGCTGCTCCGCCGCTGTCATTCGGCGAAGCCGCGATGATGTCACTCCCGCGCATGCGCACAGGAGCCGCCACTTGCAGCATATTCGCCGTTGACGGTGCCGCGCTCAGTGCACCTGCGCGCCGCTGTCTACGGCGCATGCGCCTTAGACAGCGGTGCCTGTCTTTCGGCAAATATCTCCTAAACCGTGTAGGTTTAGGAGATAGTTCTTGGACCTACAGGTAAGCCTTAATCTAGGCTTACCTGTAGGTCAAAGTGTGTTGTAAGGGTTTACAACCACTTTAAGACCAGACCACTTTTTGCGATTCGGCACTGCGTTGTTTTAACTGACAATTGCGCGGTCGTGCAACATGGCTCCCAAACAAAATTGACATCCTTTTTTTCCCACAAATAGAGCTTTCTTTTTGAGGTATTTGATCACCCCTGCGTTTTTTATTTTTTGCGCTATAAACAAAAACAGTGACAATTTTGAAAAAAACACATTATCTTTTACTTTTTGCTATAATAAATATCCCCCAAAAATATATATAAAAACGTTTTTTTCCCTCAGTTTAGGCTGATACGTATTCTTCTACATACTTTTGGTAAAAAAAAATCGCAATAAGTTTGGTTTGCGCAAAATTTATAGTGTTTACAAAATAGGGGATAGTTTTATAGCATTTTTATTAATATTTTTTTTTTTACTAGTAATGGCAGCAATCAGTGATTTTTATTGTGACTGCAACATTATGGCAGACACATCGGACATTTTTTACATATTTTTGGAACCATTGTCATCTATACAGCAATCGGTGCTATACAAATGCACTGATTCCTGTGTAAATGACACTGGCAGTGAAGCGGTTAATAAGGGAGGGGCAATGTAGGGGTTAAGTGTGTCCTAGGGACGTGTTACTAACTGTGGGGGGCTGGGCTGTGTGTTAGTGAACACTGATCTCTGCTCCAATCACAGGTAGCAGAGATCAGTGTAACTTGTTGCTAGGCAGAACGGGGAGATGCTGTTTACTTCCTCATCTCCCCGTTCAGCCTCCCCGAGAGACGATCGTGGGTATCCCCACGGTGATCGAGTCTGTGGGACCCGCTACCGGACTCAGGGGGGTCCCGACCGGCGCGCACGTGATGGCATGGTGGCATTCTTAAAGGGACGTACCTGTACGCCCATATGCCTGTCCGTGCCATTCTGCCGACGTACATCGGCGTGCGCTGGTCGGGAAGTGGTTAATGACTACAAATATGGGTATTGGATGGCTTTTTCACCTAAGGGATGTAATGGGCCTAATCTGCTGCAGGTACCTCCTAGGATAGTGGTATTTGGGCTCAAAATGCTGCTAATTAACTGCTATAGGTATTATGACCTTATTCTGGTTGCACTATTATTAGCTCAGGCATTATGAAATACACTGAATTTTGATTCTACAAGAAAAGATAGACAGCAATTTGTATTCGCTACCTACTCCAGCTAAACGACTTACGCTGGCTGATTAGGTAAAAGGATATCTGCTTACATAGTTACATATTTAGTCAGGTTGAAAAAAGACACAAGTCCATCTAGTTCAACCTTAAAAATAAATAAATAAATAAAAATATATTCTACAATCCCATATACCCAATCCTATACCCCCAGTTGATCCAGAGGAAGGCGAAAAACCCCAGCAAAGCATGATCCAATTTGCTACAGCGGGGGAAAAAATTCCTTCCTGATCCCCGAGAGGCAATTGGATTTTCCCAGGATCAACTTTACTTATAAATGTTAGTACCCAGTTATATTTTGTACATTTAGGAAATAATCCATGCCTTTCTTAAAGCAATCTACTGAGCTGGCCAGAACCACCTCTGGAGGGAGTCTATTCCACATTTGAACAGCTCTTACTGTGCCCCCTTGTCCTCTTTGTTGAGCATAAAGTGAATAACACAACACTAACTTCACTATATGGACCCCTTATATATTTGTACATGTTTATCCTATCCCCCTTAATATCCTCTTCTCAAGAGAGATTAAATTCAGTTCCTCTAACCTTTTCTCATAGCTGAATTCCTCCATGCCTTTTATCAGTTTGTTTGCTCTTCTCTGCACTTTCTCCTGTTCCCCGATATCTTTTTTGAGAACTGGTGCCCAAAACTGAGCTGCATATTCCAGATGCGGTCTTACTAATGATTTGTACAGGGTCAAAGTGATATCTCTTTCTGGAGTCCATACAATCTTAATACAAGAAAGACCTTTGCTCGCTTTGGAAACCGCAGCTTGGCATTGCATGCTATTATTGAGCTTATGATCTACCAAAACCCCCAGATCCTTCTCCACTACAGATCCCCCCGTTGTAATCCCCCCAGTATGTAAGATGCATGAATATTCTTAGCCACCAAGTGCATAACTTAACATTTATCAACATTAAACCTCATCTGCCACATAGTCACCCAATTGGACAGTGCATTGAGGTCGGCTTGTAAATTGGAGACATCCTGTAAGGACGTTATTTCACTGCATAGTTTGGTGTCATCTGCAAAGACTGAAATGGTACTTTTAATCCCAGACTCAATATCATTTATAAATATATTATAAAATAAGGGTCCCAGCACTGAACCTTGGGTTACACCACTAATAACCTGAGACCATTCAGAGTAAGAATCATTAACCACTACTGAATTTGGTCTTATAGCCAGTTTTCTATCCATTTACAAACTGATCTTTCCAAGCCTGTAGTCTTTACCTTACACATTAGTCCTGTGTGCGGAACTGTATCGAACGTTTTTGAAAAATCCAAGTATACCACGTACACAACCACCCCTCTGTCCAAGGTTTTACTTACCTCCTCATGAAAAGAAATCAGACAACTTCTGTCTTTCATGAATCCATGCTGTCTGTTGCTTAAAATCTTTTATTCCAGCAAGAACTCATCTATGCGTTTTTTTATTAAACTCTCCAGTTTCTTCCCGACTATAGAAGTTAAACTAACAGGTCTATAGTTACTTGGTAAAGACTTTGTTCCCTCTTGAAATATGAGCACCACATTGACCTACATTGCTTGCTTTCCTAATTACTTAAATTTAGACCGAAGGTTTATGATGGCTGTTAGATTGAGACTGATGCTGCGTACAAACAAGCGGACTTTCCGGCATACTAGGTCCGAAGGTCTTCCCGATGGACTTTCAGTGGAGTTCTGACGGACTTTCTGAATGAACGGACTTGGACACATAATGTCCGTTCGAAAGTCCGTTCGTTTTGAACGTAATGACATAAAACGGGACTAAAAAATCAAGTTCAATAGCCAGTAGCCAATAGCTTCCCTTGCGTCGTATTTGGACCAGCATACAGACGAACGGTTTTCCCGATAGGAATTGAGTCTGTCAGACAGATTTGAAACATGTTCTGTTTCTAGGTCCATCTGAATTTTTTAGTGAAAAACATTTCGATTGCCTGACGGACTGATTCCGTCGGACCTAGTCTGCCGGAAAGTCCGGTCGTGTGTACAAACATTCTCCAAAGCATCAGCCATTCAAACTCAATTTGTTAAAATTTGGTCAACTGGGTCCTCCTTCATCGTTCCTTCTTTTCTTTGTGTTCTGATTAGTTAGTCTCACTTGATGTGAATGGCATATTATGCCCCCAAACTTTACAATATGATATTCACAACTATGATTTGTTTGGGCATCAGACAAGGGAAACAACACATTTTTTATTAGTTTGATTTGAGAATTCCCTGTGTAGGACACATATGACCTTTTGGATGGACACACATCCCTCATGTACTGATTTTGTATGACCTATCCTTTTCCATGACAACAAAGATAAATAAAGACAAATATTGCAAACACCAGACTAGATATCTAATGCCGCGTATACACGTAGCAGACTATCCAGCAGACTTAGTCTGGTGGACTTTCCACCGGACTGTCCGCCGGACTTTCCGAACGAGCTACTTGCCCACACACGGAACTTTTGCAGCGGACTAATACGGCGTACTAAGTCCGCCAAACTATCCGCCGTACTTTTGAAATGGACGGACTCGCCCACACACGCGGAGGAAAGTCCGCTCATTTTGAGCATGTCTCCAGGTAGCCGGGGCCAGCGAAGGAGGCGTCGCTGGCCCCGTCACCTGGTATGGAGTTAAAAGGGAACCTCTACGCCGCAAAAATCGGCGTGGGGGTCCCCCCTAGGTCCATATAAGACCCTTATCCGAGCACGCTACCCTGCCGGCCAGGAAAGGGGGTGGGGACGAGCGAGAGCCTCCCCGTCCTGAGCCGTATCAGGCCACGTGCCCTCAACATGGGGGGTGCCTTGGGGAAGGGGGGGGCGCACGGCCCCCCCACCCCAAAGCACCTTGTCCCCATGTTGATGAGGACAAGGGCCTCTTCCCGACAACCCTGGCCGTTGGTTGTCGGGGTCTGCGGGCGGGGGGCTTATCGAAATCCAGGAGCCCCCTTTAATACACCAAACTCCGATCGTCAAGAATGTGGTGACTTACAACACGTACGACAGGACTGGAAAAAGGAAGTTCAATAGCCAGTAGCATATAGCTTCCGTCTCGTACTTGTTTAGAGTATGCATAGTTTTTGGTCCATCGGACCAGCATACAGACGAGCGTTTTTTCCAATGGGAATTCGTTTCGTTGGAAATATTTAGAACATGTTCTATTTCTAGGTCTGTCAGAATTTCTGAAAAAAAAGTCCAATGAGGCATACACAAGATCGGAATATACGATGAAAATCTTCCGTCTGACTTTTTCTGTCGGACATTCCACTTGTGCGTACGCGGCATAAGGATTAAATAAAATGTTTTTTTTTCAGATTTCTTCATGAGGCCTCATGCACACTGAGTGTTTAGCCCTGGCGCATGGGGCTTCAGCTTTTAGGTGCAGGTGGAAGGTACATGTGCACCGTCCAGCCCTGTTTCCAGCAACCTGTCATACTCCATGAGGGGCTGACAGCTGCTGCAGCTGGACAGGGCTGGACGTGCAGCAATACCTTTGTTTATTGCAGTATACACCTGGCAAGGAATACCCAAAATGCATTCTGGGCATTCCTCCAATGGTGCATACTGTACTAGGTGTAAGTGCTGCTTGGTGCACTGTCCAGCCGCAGCAGCAATCAGCCTCTCATGGAGCTTGACAGGCTGCTGGCAGCGGGGGCTGGTCGGTGCATCTGTAGCTTCTATTTGCACCTAAATGCTGGAGCCTCATTCATGCACCAGGGTCAAATGCTCAGTGTGTGTGAGGCCTAAGGAGGTTCTAATTATTTTTATTATTATCTAATCTGGAACACCTGATTCTAATTTCATGGATTTTAAGTGGTGGTAAATGTTTTTTAACATGATAAATCTGCATTTTTGTTCATTTAGATTATAAAAATGAACCCACCATGTAATTTGCATATGTCATTTGCTCAAGTATATCACCTTTATTGGCATAGTTTGTAGAAGTGTTTGCCCATGTTATAAAAGGTCAGCTATTTGCAGGAAGTACAGATACTTTTTTTACATGATTGTATGCACACCCAAAGGTATTTGAATTGGGAACAATTAACGTCTTGCATATTTCACATTACATATTCAGTGTATGTTAGATGATCATAGGGGATCAGATATTGTTTATTTAGCTAAATAAATGTTTATCTAAGTGATTGCAAAGGCATACAGTCAATGTTTTCCTATAAAGGTTCCTTTTTTATTTAAAAAAAACAAACAAACATGTCATACTTACCTCCTCTGTGTAGTTGGTTTTGCACAGAGTGGCCCCGATCCTCTTCTTCAGCGACGCTCCTGGCTCTTCCTCTTCTCAAGTGCCCTGTCAAAGAAGCACTCTCTCTCGGGGAGCCAATGGCTGTGCTGCTATCAATCTATCCAGTCAGGACCCGAGACACCGGCTGGAGCAGGTGTGCTTGTCCCCGGCGCAGGAACGATCGGGCTCACGTACGTAAAAGGGGGGCTCTGGGGTGCTGGTGCACCACAAGAGGTTTTTCACCTTAATGCATAGAATGCATTAAGGTGAAAAACCACAAGGGTTTACAACCCATTTAAAATAATAAATATGTTATACCTATCTGCTCTGTTCATTTATTTCACAGAGGGGCCTTGAGCCTCCTCGGGGTCCCCCACTGGCACTCTAGGCTCCTCCTCATCTGTGTGCACCACCATAGCAAGCCACTTGCTGTGGGGGCGCATGTTTAATTTTTTCACCCTTGTACATGATTTTGTATTTAACATTAACACAGCTTCCCCCTATTCACAGACAAAGTTAAATGAACATTTAATTTGCAAAATGAGCACTGTTTTACTCAATCAGCCCTATAGCCACTCATTTTGTTATATTAGCTAATCGCTATATTTAGAGTTTCCAAAAAATAGAAAGCTTTTCAAAAGTGTCCTATCATCAAGACTAACTTTTTATATGATAGTGGTGGTGTCCTAATGTCACTTACCCATGCGTCTTGAAAAGGAGTGAAAATGGTTATAAAATATCCGATGAATAATTATGCATTACTAGTACAGCCCATTCTGTATTCTGCAACTTGGATTGGTGCAGATTAGTACAAACAACAATTATTCCCATGTATTGTTCTTTATATGCCTGCTGCCTTTCTGGTGCTGTTTGCTCATTTACTTCTACTGGTGTGGATGCTATACTGTACATTAATTTACCTTGGTGACAGATCTGCCTGTGAATAACTAGCTCTTAGGGAAAGAGGGTGTTATTTAATGGCCAGATGTCAGCACTAGCCCAACAGGGGGTTATTTTTATGGCCATCCTACCATCTGATGACCATTTAATTATAATTAGAAGTAAGTGTGTACATCCTGCAATCATGTAGAGTTTGGTAAAGATCATTCTGATACTGCTGTTTGAAGTAGGACTATAATAAATCATTTCTTTGGATACACAGAGGGTCGCCTGGCCCTGGAATAGCTATCAGACTGCTCAAATGAGTCATATTGTCTGCTGTGTTGAGGCTTATTTTTCTTGTCCTTTTAAAGTGTAACCTTTTTTACTGGGAGCAGAAGTAATCACTGAGCACAATGGTGTTATATTCACTGTACAGTAAAGGGTCAAACGCTCGAGTACTAGATTTAAGATTATAAAACAGTACACTACATCATTGCAGACTGTGATGGCTGTAGAAGAACAAGTGGTAATCGAAGTATATTCCACTTTTGCACTCAAATTTGAGAAAACCCCACTATATATTTGTTATATGTTCACACATCATATCTATTTTTATGTATTATTTCTTACCTTTTAGACCAGCGGTCTCCAACTGGTGGCCCTCCAGCTCTTGCGAAACTACAAGTCCCATGAGGCATTGCAAAGCTGACAGTTAGAAACATGATTCCTACAGGCAGAGGCATGATGGGACTTGTAGTTTTGCAACAGCTGGAGGGCTTCCAGTTTGAGACCCCTGTTGTAGATGTTTTTTTAGGAGAAGGTGTCATGTCAGACTGCAAGCATTTCCAAACAAGCTCAGAGTGAGTCAGTCCCAATAGAAAGGCTTAGGACAGGCTGAGTTTCCTCTCATTAACATACATTGCAGAAGACAAGCTTCTAAATTGTTAACCCTTTGTTAGGTCAAACTGTATTTAAAAATATTTTACAACTGACAATGAGATCTGACAGCACAGTACATGCAGGGTTAATTATTTTATTTTGAGGTACCTATATAGGGCTGATGATTTAAGCAGCACTTAAAAAAATATATATATATACACACATTGTACATTCACATCAGAGCATCTAAAATATTATGTGGCGATTTTTAAATATTTTTTTAAAACAGAACCTAAAGTCTACAATATTTACCTCTGCTCCAATGGTCCACCATCCACAAGGTCCCTTGGCAGCACTGGCATCTTCTCCTCGACTTTTTCTAGGTGCTGTCCTCAGCCATCTTGATTGGCCATCATGGGATGACGTAACCCCTGCACGTCTACAGGAGTTCAGTCATCCTAGCACACAGGCACTCTGCTCGGTATGTAAACTGAGTTGTGCATAACAGTGGCAAAGCTAGACATTATTTCACCCAGAGGAAAGACTCAGCGCCCGCCCTCCCATATCCCCCTCCACCCACAGAGGATGGTATCAGTATGGCATACATTTAAGTCAGTACAGCAGTGGATGTTGTCAGTAGGTATTTATTGTTATTTATTTTTTAGTTATTATTTTTATTTTTTTACAATTGTATATATAATATAATATATGATATATAATTATAATTGTATATATATATATATATTATATAATTGTATAATATATACAATTATATATTATATTTTTACAATTTTTTTTATGAGCCTTTGGTGAAATATCAGTGTTCTAAACAGACCCCTGAAGTCTCACTTTTGAGAAATGGACAGAGGACAGATTCCTTGGTCCCTTTCTCTGCAACCTCAGTTGCACTGCACAGTGAATACATGGAAAATACTCTGTGCTGAGCCACTTCCTGTTTCATTTACAAACTAAGGCACACTTTATGATGCTTCAGTTATGAATGAACACAATGAATCATCATTACTGATCACTCACTGTATTTATTCACAAAAGGAAAAGGCTGGTAAATTACATATTTTCTAGCCCTTTCCCCCCCACTCTCCATCCTGAAACATCCCCTGCAGTAGCCAGCGGGAGAGGAGGGGAGCTCACTGTGCTGCAAGGGGCGCCAAGGGAGTAGAAGGAAGGGGAACCTGGAGAGGATGGGTGGCATTTAGTGGAACCAATGGGTTGTATTTTCTGCAGCAGCTGAATGCAAATGGGAGGGAGAGGAGAAGAAGAGGGCTGAAGCAGGAGGAAAATACAGCCCATTGGTTCCACTAAAAGCCACCCTTGCTGCCAAGTTCATCCCATACTGCACCCTCCCATACTCAATGTTTGCTCACAGTTCACACCTCAGTTTCAGTGCGGGGCCTTCTGGGAATTAAGGTGGCCTCTCCTTCTTCCCCTCTCTGGTCCTGTGATATGTCACATGACAAGAGAAGCCTGGAAGAAGAGCAGTCTGCCCTTCTTGTTCTCCGGTGGCACCATGCTGAGACTGAGGTGTTTTCTCAACAGGCAGCCACTCTCTTCTGACCATAGTAGACTGCTATTGGAGAGAGGAGAGCATAATCCTCCCTCTAGCAGCTATAGGGACTCCTGCTTCTTTTGACAGGAGTGACACTGCAGTCACTCTTCTCAGCAGGGACATTGCTAAACATGTGAAAGACCTAGGGCACCCATGGGCACATTGAGTGGCGTAATGATGTGGCGTGCGGTAGGTGTTGCCAAATTGCTGCAACAGTGGGAGAGGCTTAAAGGAGTATGTCTAAATAAAATCTGAGCCTACTCTCCTCTGGGTCATGAGAGCATAACAAAATGTTCATGGGACAGGAGTGAAGACTAGCACACTGTACTAGCACACAATAAACTGTATTAACTAACAATACAGGAATCCTTATAGACTACATACAAAATAAAGTGCTCAAAAACCAAAATAATGGTGATTACAATATTATTATTATTATTATTATTCAGGATTTATATAGCGCCAACAGTTTGCGCAGCGCTTTACAATATGAATATGTTTCAACATATACATAAAATCACGGTACAATGAAATGAAATACTTGCTCAACCAGTACTAAGTGTTGTTCACGTGTGAGATTGTGGACGGTAAAACAAAGGAATTGAGCCATGATTTTACTGCCTCCCAATGGTCGTACCAAACACTAAAGATATAGCTGCTTATGGCTATACACCTGCCATGGCCACGGTGCTGTGCTTTGCGGCTGTGGCAAAACGTAAACAGCATGTCGCTTTTGGTGGGTGATGTGGCCTGCCGGACGTTTCTAATGCAGTTTTGCCGGAAGCATACTGCAGCCGTGGGCAATTATAGACCTAAATAAGGTGGTGAGAAGTCAACATATCACCTCCTCACTGCCTGTCAAGCACAAATGTGGATCACTTTGTAGAGGCCACACTTGTGAACGAGTCTTTAGGATGCTATGTCAATAATTACATTTTATTGTATAGTGAGTTTATATATGTTAAAGAACATTGTTGTCATTAAAAGATAATACCTTATGTTTTAAGTATTGTCAATTACAATCAAGTTAGCAGTAAGGGCTCAAGACTTGTGGCAATGCTAATGGTTGATAGGCGGTGAAAAGGTAATATGTTGCCTCCTCGATTCCTGTTTAAGCCCCTAAATGGCACACTACCATGCTGCAACCATGTGTATTGCATGCGTTTGCAGGGTAGTTGCAGCGCTGACCCAATCACTTGAATAGGTCTCCTGCCTCTATACCTTAAATTGGCAGTAAAGTCTATACTTTTTTTAACAAATGTGTCCCCTGGCAGCTTTAAGCCATAATGTACTAGCATACACTGCATAGTAGTACATTATGGCAAACTTACCTACAAACGCAACCCTCCATTTCTGCGCTCTCGATGCTCTTCCTTCTCCCCGGCAGCTTCCATCTTCGCCCGGTCTTTCTTTTGGGTTTGTGATCTTCGGTCACTTGATTGGCTGTGCCGGGGCAACATCACAACAGTACACAGAGCGGGTCGTAAATGTGGTATGAGCTGGGCATGTGCAGCTCAGTTCAGGGGGGGATTTATTACAGAAAAGACCTCTAGGGTCTCTTCTGTTATAAAAACTCTGTTTGTCAGTGAGTTTTCTTGTCACTGATTTTACCACCAATTTAAGCAACGCTGCCTCCCCTACACCTCCCTTTTTCCCAAGTATAAAGAAGCCCTAACCCATAGAAAAGGTGAAAATGCATAAAACACAGTGCCTCCAGAGTAATCCAACAAACAGCACAAGTTGAATGTAAGAATAATTATAAAGGTCCATTGAGCACATGAGCAATCACATGCACTGTGCTCACATGTTCAACTGAGTATAGTAGAATATCTTTGCACTGTACCGGTACTTTGCTTCAGCATTATAACAGCCATCCATCCATAAAGTCCTGGCATTGTCTGCCGACTACTGTCTCCGCCCACTGATTCGCCCACCTGCCTATTAGAACTGTACCACAGAGCTCAGGAAGTGCTCCAAAACCCCCTCAGCTCTGTCACTCTGTACTACAGGACCTGTACCAGGTTGTGAGCGGGCTGGCAGATACATAAGCTAACAGCTTCAGTGGCAGCATCAGGGCAACTCTCGTGCCTGTCAGTGAGCAGCCAGCAGCTCCTAGTGTGCTCACCTCTCCTCGTTCCAGCCCTGGCTGCTCCCTCCTTCGTTGTTGTAAAGTTACACACCGAGTCCCCCATGCATCAGCATGTGCTTGTGATCAGGTGAAGCTTTCCTTAAGCTTCAGAAACAGGAGCGCTACATTTGCAGGGAGGAGGGGCAGAGCGTTAGTTACAGCTCACTGCCTCCAGCTGTCTCCAACTCGCTCCCAGCGCTGGATTGATTGGAGTGGTCACTGCTGTCACTACTTTCAGCAGCGGTGCCCTTTTGAATGGGCTGTCCCCCTGGTTTTGGCCCTGGTGCATACGCACCTCAGTGTACATTTTAATGAAAGCTGCAAGAAGGTATTGCCTCTTCTGCAATAAAATAAACTTACCTGTTTGCTTGCAGCCTTCATTGAATGCTTGTCTACTTGCAATTTTTTTCATTTAGGCTTTAGTTCCACTTTACGCCTCATTTAGATGTCTGGTTTGGTAAAAATACGTGGCTGAGCAACCTGAGCAACTTCAAATGCCCCGCAACATTGTGCAATGCACACGTTTGGGCTGCAGCACATTTGTTGGCAAAAAATTGGGGTTAACACAGAGCAGATCACTCTTCAAAGGAGCGGTGGATTTAGACCCACGTTTAAAGCTATCCTTAGGTTATGCTATATCAATGAGAACAAGTAACAAATACTGTATAAAGGAGGTGTTATCCCAATTTGACTGCAAAAGTTGAAATACACTTTAAAGGAGTTTAAACCCTCATGGTTTTTTACCTAATGCATTCTATGCATTAAGATGAAAAACCTCATGTGCTGCAGCTGCCCCCCCCCCCCCTCCCCCGCCCAGAGCCCCCCTTTTACTTACCTGAGCCCAATCGTTCCAGCGATGGCAATGAGCCCAGCAGCTCCAGCCACTGTTTTGGGTCCTCATTGGATAGATTGATAGCAGCAGGAGCCATTAACTCAAATCTAGTGACACGGGGGGGCAGGGCCGAATCCTGCTGTCTGTGTCAATGAACGGAGCAGCAGGACTCGAGAGCACACCCGCACGAGTATCCCAATGGAAAGCGTCTCGACTAGGAACCAGGAGCAGCGACGGGGGACCCCAGAAGAGGAGGATCGGGGCCACTCTGTGCAAAACCCTTGCACAGAGCAGGTAGGTATAACATGTTTATTATTTAAAGAAAAAAAATAACCACTACAATCACTTTAAGCTTATGGAAAAATCGAAATCTTCATTTACACATTATTCTAATGCCTTCGTCGGCGAGATTGACACGTCGCTGGCCCCGTCACCTGGTCTGGACTTAAAGGGGCAGCCCTACTCCGAAAAAATTGCGTGGGAGTCCCCCCAAGGTCCATATAAGACCCTTAACCGAGCACGCAACCCGGCCAGTCAGGAAAGGGGGTGGGGACGAGCGAGCACCCCCCTCCTGAGCCGTACCAGGCTGCGTGCCCTCAACATGTGGGGTGCTTTAGGGAAGGGGCGCATACTCATACACATAGGGTGGGGGGCCAGTATCTGGGGCCCCCTTATTAAAGGGGGCTCCCGGATTCCGATAAGCCCCCCGCCTACAGACCCCGACAACCAACGGCCAGGGTTGTCGGAAGTGGCCCTTGTCCTCATCAACATGGGGACAAGGTGCTTTGGGGTGGGGGGGTCACAAGGCCCCCTTCCCCAAAGCACCCCCCATGTTGAGGGCACGCGGCCTGGTACGGCTCAGGAGGGGGGCCGCTCACTCGTCCCCACCCCCTTTCCTGACCGGCTGGGTTGCATGCTCAGATAAGGGTCTTATATGGGCCTTGGGGGGACCCCCACGCCGTTTTTTCAGCGTAGGGCTTCCCCTTTAAGTCCATACCAGGTGAAGGGGCCAGCAACGTGTCAATCTCGCCGCTGAAGGCGGCGACATTGACCTCCTGCGCTAGTCCCGGCTACCTGGAGCCACGTTCAAAATGAACTGACTTCTCTGTGTGCGGGAAAGTCCGTTCATTTCAAAAGTCCACCGGACTAGCACACAGACTCAATTTTTGAGTCAAAACGACTTTCTAAGTCCGCCGGACTTTTGAGAAAAAAAAGCCAGCCAGAGCCCACACACGGGCGGATTGCCCAGCGGACTCTGGCCCATCGGACCAAGTCCGCCGGATAGTCTGATCGTGTGTATGAGGCATAACAGTCAGTCTTACTTATAAAAGCTAAAAAAAAAATTTTACATTTAGTTATGGGAGGGCTGGAACCTCTTAACATTTTTATTGCTGTCCTTTTGCAGATATTTCCTAACTTATTGGCTAGGGGAAGCACCATCAATAGTAAATTACCCTTTTCACACATTCAGACCGTTTAATTTCAATTTCAAAGAAAAAAACAGATGAAGTTTACATCCGTTTTTATATCAGTTTTTTTTTACATCCGCCAGCTAGCGATTTTATCCCAGAGCCATTTTTTCATACAAAAATTGACCTTTTGTTCATTTACATATGTTTTTCATCTGATCCATTTTTTTAACAGAAGAAAAATAGCGCTTTGATCTGTTCCAAAAAATGGATGTTGATGGAAGCGGATGGAAGTGGATGAACATCCATTTACATCCATTTTTCCATAGAGATGCATTGATGTCCCTTTTTCATCCATCAACGGATGAATGAAAAATGGACAAACGGTCTGCATGTGTGAAAGAGGTCCTAGTTGCTCTAATTGAGCTCCAATTAGAGACATAAAACCCTAACAGAGGATCTAACCCTTTTCAAATCTATCTCAACCTAAAAAAATAAGTTTTGGTTGGACATACATCTGAACGCTGTTATGTGCCGTCAGAAGCCGATGGAGTGTGTGTGAGTTTAGGTAGTTAGCAGGTCAACAATTTATTTGAGGTAGCTTCTGACTCCTGACTCTCAACATAAAGACTAATGCCGGGTACACACGATCGGAAATTCCGCCAGCAAAACTCAGATGAGAGCTTTTTGACAGAAAATGCGACCGCGTGTATGCTCCATCGGTCTTTTGCTGGCGGAATTCCAGCCAGCAAAATATTGAGAGCATGTTCTCTATTTTTCGGTCGGGAAAAGTTCCTATCCGGAAATGCGATCGTCTGTAGAAATTCCGACGTGCAAAAATTTGGAAACAATTAGACGCATGCCCGAAAGCATTGAACTTCATTTTCTCGGCTCGCCGTAGTGTTGTACGTCAGAGAAAGTTTGTGTGACTGTGTGTATGCAAGGCAAGCTTGAGCGGAATTCCGTCGGAAAAGTTTTTTCTGACGGAAAATCCGCTCGTGTGTACGGGGCATAAGATTCAGAGAAAATAAGAAAAGCTAGATGTGTGCCGAATCTACATTTTATTTCTATCTATAGAGAGCTTACTGGACAGTAAGCAAAGCTTGAAACTCTAAAGCTTGCATAAACTTCTTTCTCATTGGAATGTATGAGTTACCCTATGTGAAAAGCAACACACAAAAATGAGCATGTGCATGGTGCCTGACATTACGCTATGGTCCTGTAAACAGGGACTAAATAATTATTGAAATAATTCCGTAAAAATTTCCTGTCACTCCTTTATGGATTTCAAAATGCAAGCATCAGATTGTTTAGAGACAAATGTCACTAACGTCATGTCATGTCTTTAATTAGTATCTGTTTGTATCCCTCCAGATCCAGCCCCTCTGTTGGAGGCAGTACGTGGATTGGAAGACAGATTACAGCAGCTCCAGGGTGTGGATCCCGATAACAAGACAGTGAAAGAGATCAGCCGACATTGGAAGAAGTACTCTGAGTTCTATTCCACAGGGAAAGGTAATAGAAGAATAGACTTTTCCATGGGGAGATTTTGTCCACTTTTAAAGAGTCTTTGTTGTTATCTTTGAGAAATAATAACTTCACATAAAAAGCAGCTAGAGAGGTTAGTGATGGATTGTTTTGAAATTATTTTACTGTTTGTTAAGAATCTGAAAATTATTTAAACGAGTTGTAAAGGTAGATGATTTTTTATCTTAATGCAATTGAATCTTAATTGAATACAAAAGTGACCAAATCATTAGCAGGCATAGTTTAAAAAGACAATGTTGTCACAAAAAATCAACGCAGTAGGGTGTCACTCACACACGCAAGCTTACCACAAGCTTACCACAAAAGCCATCTATGGACCTCCTAGTATCTGAGCCTTAGAGGTCTAGGTAGGAAGCCAAAAGGTGCTGAGCAATACTTGCCCCATACAGTATTCCTTCTACTGATACAAGGCAATAGTTCCCATAAGGCAAGGAGGCCTAACATACTTGGTTACCCAGGGCTTAATACACATTGCTATATTATCTATCCAAGTGGCACAAAGGACTGAGCAAGAATATAGGAAAGAGTACCTGTGCTCTTCAGAATTATCAGGCATGGACTGTTGCTCAGCAGGTGTAAAGCCAGTAGCAAAATCCACAGGCAGGTGGTGGTCAGGGTGGGCAGCAGACAACGGAGTATTCCAGGAACAGGCTAAGGTCCAAGACAAGTAAGCTACAGTCAAAATTAAGGTTGGGGGTGCAGCACAGAGCCCACGTAAAAGTACGATCACAAGTACAGAAACCTGGGCTTGTGATGTTCAAATAAGGCACACAGTTTTGCTGCCCAATTGGAGATATGCAGGGAGACTGGTTGCACAGAAACAGGAGTGTGTAAGGCACTCCTAACACCTTCAATACATTTCATTATAATCACAAGACAAAAAAAAGCAACCTTTTGTTGTAGGTCATTTTAAATTATGGAGAACCTTTACCAGGCAAGCAAACCTAAACCTGTTTTTGCAACTCAGAAAAAAAGCTGAAGATTTATTACTGTGTTTTAATTTCTTTTCTTTGCTTCAGGCATAAAAATGCTAATCTAGCATATGCCTGTTTATGTTATATTTATAGTCATATAACCTTAGTAGTAGTGTGAAGAGGTTAATGCACTTTAGAGTAATAACTTCCATTCATAAGTTAATATTATCTGTATGAACCTTGTTGAGTAAACAGAGTAGAGGTGATATACTTTACACCCTTTTCTAGATATTCCTTATTAAAACTGACCCCATAATTCTGTTCATTTGCTTTTGACATAGTTTTAGGAGAGCAAGTAGTTCTTCTAGCTCTGGACATGATAGTCTATGCTCAAGATAATTAACAAGTGATATGTTTGTTTCTATGGTTAAGTTAGGCCGGGTTCACACTTGTACGACAAATGCTCCAACATTGGGAGCTTGTGTCGCATGACGTGTGAAAATCAATATTTCCCTAGAAATTTCCTTAGAAGAGCTGTCTTAACTGGTCCGACACAAGTCAGTCAGTCTTTGAAAAAGGTTTCTGCACTACTTTGATCGCCGTCTTAACTGATTTGACTTTGGCATGCAACTTGTGCTCTGATAAACTTGAAGGGGATCCCCACCCCAAAATTAAAGACAAAAAAGGCATAGGGTTCCACCTCCAAGACCATACCAGACCCTTCAGTCTGGAATGGGTTTTAAGGGGAAAAAATTTAGTTGGGTCCCCCCAAAATCCATACCAGACCCTTATACGAGCACGCAGCCTGGCAGGTCAGGAAAGGTGGTGGGGATGAGCGAGTGCCCCCCCCCCCCGAACCATACCAGGCCACATGCCTTCAACATGGTGGGATTGGTGCTTTGGGGCAGGGGGGGCCCTTCTCCCCCCCCCCGAAAGCACCTTGTCCCCATGTTGATGGGGACAAGGGCTTCTTCCCAACAACCCTATCCATTGGTTTTTGGGGTCTGCGGGCGGGAGGCATATGGGAATCTGGAAGCCCCCTTTTAACAAGGGGGTCCCCCATCCTATGTGAATGAGTATGGGGTACATTGTATCACTACCCAGTCACCTAAAAAAGTGTCAAAAATAAAACCCAGTACATGGGTTTTTAAAGTAATTTATTAAGACAGCTCCGGCGTCTCTTCCGATTTCTTCTCCCCACTCTGGTTCTTCTCTGCTCTCTGCTGATGTCTTTGACCGCTCTCTGGTTCTTCTCCCTCTGTCCACTGTCTTCTGCCTCTGCCGGGTTCCCTCTCTTGGCTGTCTTCTCCTGCTATTCTTCTTCCAATGTTGCCTTGATCCACTCGGTGTAATGCCAGGTCCGTTGCGTGCTATGACTTATAAAGACATTGGGCGGGGCCATCCGGTGACATCCTATGGAGGCCAAGCACCCTTATAATGTCACCGCCCATCATGCCCCAGCGGTGACATAAGATGTCACTGGATGGCCCCGCCAAATGTGTTTATAAGTCATAGCATAGGGCATACCTGGCATTACAGCGGGAGAGCACCTTGAGGCAACATCAGAAGAAGAACAGAGGGAGAAGACAGCCAAGAGTGGAGACCTGGCAGAGGCAGACGGCAGTGGACAGAGGGATAAGAACCGATGAGGGCTAGAAGACATCTGCGGAGAAGAACCGGCAGAGGCAGAAGAGATCGCTGGAGGAGGCAGAAGAGCCGGAGAGGGGGTAAGAAATCGGAAGAGACACCGGAGCTGACTTCATAAATAACTTTAAAAACCCGTGTACTGTTGTTATTTTTGACACTTTTCTTTTAGGTGAATGAGAAGGGGCACAATTCACACTGGCTCACCAAAATCGGACAATAGAAGATTAGAAAAAATGTTGCCTGATTTGATGAGTTTGGATTTCAGCTGTGACGTTCAGGAGGTAGTGTCAGAATTTGGCGTAAACAACATGAAAGCATGGATCCAACCTGCCTTGTATCAATGGTTCAGGCTGGTGCTGTACTGGTGTGGGGGATATTTTATTGGTACACTTGGGCCCTTTAGTTCCAATTGAGCATTGTTTAAATGCCACAAACTATCTGTGTATTGTTGCTGACCATATTCATCCCTTGATGACTACAGTGTACCCATCTACCGATGGCTACTTCTAGCAGGATAATGCACCATGTCACAATGCTAAAATCATCTCAAACTGGTTTCTTGGACATGACAATGAGGTCACTGTACTCCAATGGCCTCCACAGTCACCAGATCTCAATCCAATAGAGCACCTTTGGGATGTGGTGGAATGGGAGATTCACATCATGGATGTGCAGCCGATAAATCAACAGCAATTGCGTTATGCTATCATGTCAGTATGGGCCAAAAATTATTGAGGATTGTGTCCAACACCTTGTTGAATCTATGCCACAAAGAATGAAGGCAGTTCTGAAGGCAATAGGCGATCCAACCTGGTACTAGCAAGGTGTACCTAATAAAGTGTCTGGTGAGTGTATACCAAAACAGACATGGTAATGTACAAAAGCTATTTATAAGGGTCTGTGTCAAGAGGCTTCTATGGCAAATGTAGCATGCTTTCGACATCCGTTTTAAGGTGCTTCTAATATCATTCAGAATTTATGGAAAAGGCAGTTATAAAAGCCAACAGAAGTCCATCAAAACTGGTACATAGTATTGACATCATGTAGATATGGGATGATTGCCTCCCAGTCTGGTTAAATATGGTCAGATCAGGATGTGTTCATATAAAAACATCTCAAACTACCAGGGTACCTGCTTGGTTTAGTACAGTACAAACAAGCCAGTACATGTTTATTCCAAAATTATTCTAAGAAGCAAATATTTGGCACTTGGTGTCAATGGCGTCTTGTTTACTTCAGAACTGCTTCTCACCCCACAAATATCTATACTATAGGACTACAAAAGCAGCTTGAAATAGGTCAAATGCAGGTCAGAAGGAGGTCAACTAAAGGTCAAATACACCTACAATTACTTTAAATTTAATAATGGCATAGCTAGGCATTATGGTTACTAGGAACAATTTATTGGCCCTTATCAAAAATATCACCCCTTGGATGCAAAACATCAAAAACAGATTACAGATATGGTCTAAATGACCTCTGTCTGTGACAGACAGAATTAACATTATTAATATAATTCCTTTTCCTTGCCACCACGTTGGTGGATCTGCCCAGTTAGTAAACAGTTCTGGCATGCAAATACCATATTATAATACTCGTCTACTGATTTATGTGTTTACGGTCATGAAACAGACCATTGCCAAGGATTGGAAAACCCAGTTCAAAATGTTAATTACACATGCACCAATGTATTTTATGAAAAACTGGCTGCAATCCAACACTACAGACTGCCCAAATTCCATAATATATAGGACCCCTGGGTCAAGCACCACCTGCTCTCAACCTCTGGCCATTAGTGAATGGGTACATGTCAGATGCATGGGATTTCAGAGACCCTATACACTGCTCCAATTTACCCATTTCCCCCTCCACAAAAACACCCTGCATCCCATCCTCTCTCTCCCCCTGTTTTCCCTCTCTTTCATTTCTTTTTTCTTTTTAGCTATGTCTTCTGAAACACTTCACAACAACACACACCCAAAACCCCCCTGAACCACTGAACCACACATACTCCCCCAACCAGCCCTCAACTCATATGTCCTGAGCCTGTATGATCCACCCCATGTAATTGTCTCTTTTATTGTCAGGGCCGTTGCAACCTTGCTTGGGCATTGCGCCCCCTATGTTTTCCTATTGAGTTCTGCAGAATGTTCATTATCTGATAGTACATGTATACCTCGTTTGTATTTACTAATGGTCACATACTAAACCCTTTACTAATATTTGATGTACACATGTATGTTGTTATGCACTTGAACCTACCTATAAACTTCAATAAAATCTATTGAAAGGGAAGGTGATTATTCTTCCTAAGTGCTTTTATATACTTACCAATATGCTTGCGATAGTTTGTAAATCTGTCTTTACAGAATTTAAAGAATAATTCCATGCATTGTATCTTTTTACATTGATCCAGCTTAGACCATAGTTAGAAGACCAGCTTGTAACTATGTATATATTATACCTGGCTGATGCCCCTAAAACATGGAAATCACAGCAGACACCTCTACTTCAGTGATCCCCACTTGCTTCAGGTTTCCATGCCGAGCAGCCGGCCTGATGCATTCTGAATACAGGAGATCAGCTGCTCAGTATAGTTACTATTCAGAGAATGCTTTGCCATCACCACTCAGCCTCTCCACCCCATCCAATGATAGAATGCTTTGCTTTCATGCAGAAGATGCATAGCATTCTCTGAATGGTGCCCATGCTAAGCAGTCGACCTCTTGTATCACTGATGCACCAGTGTCTGCTTCAGTGATTTTCAACTTCCAAGAGGATTTGCTGGTATGGTATTTACATGGTTACATTGGTTCAAGCTGGACATATGTGACATATGTAAAAGTACACCATGTTTGCAAAGGACCTATAACCCTATGTTTTCTGCATTTGTCTAGGGCACTACTAGTCTAAAACTGAAACTGGCTACATTAAGGAGGCGCAATGATAAACAGGAATGGTCCTCCAAAATCTATTTAGTTAGTATGTTAAGGGCATGTGGCCTCGTATGGTTCAGGAGAGGGGGAGCTTGCTAGTCCCCTCCTTTCCTGACCTGCTAGGCTGCATGCACGGATAAGGGTCTGGTATGGATTGGGGGGCTGCCCACACTGTTTTTTTTTTGTTTACATTCCAGCTCTCAGCAGGGAAACCCGCTGACAGCTGATGAGGCTTCATAGCCTGCTTCTTAACAACCAATTATTCTTCACACGGAATTAGAATCGGTCAATCATTTTCTACTAACCTGCATTCAAACCATTCCAAAAATGTGGAATTTGTAAAATGAATGAAACAAAATTAAATTAAATACATTTCTATGAAATTTGTTACTATTTTATTCAGGGATTTGGATATACGGTATCCAAATCTCAGAATAAACAAAAATGTGTCCAATTTTACATTCGGGCTGAAACTAATTGCACATGTCTAGTACTGTTTCTGATTCTACCTTGTGTAAATCTTGAACTGTGTACCATGACGCACATTATGCACTCCATTATACAACTACAACAGAACCTATCCTGTTCCAATTTTACAACTCCATCATGGTTTAGAACATTGGTGTCAAATTCAATTTCATTGTAGGCTGCATCAGCATTATACCTTTGAATTTAAGATAAAATATCCTAGCCTACCTATTGTTACACCTAAATCCTAATGTATGATTAACTATAATGTGTACTTCTGACCAACTACCGACTATGTTATAATAAATCGCTCAAGAGTTCAGAGTTTATACATTTACCTTATTTTGTTTTTCTGTTATTGCTTATTGTTATATATATATATAGAGTTGGGTAAAGCAATAATCAACCTTTACATTTGCCCACTGAAATGCTTGGCCTCAGGTGATGCATAGTGATGAACTAAAGTGGTTTTAAAGTCAAACAGTTGTTACCTTAATGCTTGCTCTGCATTAAAGTGGATGTAAACCCGATTCATGAAATTTGACCTAGGCACATATATCTGCAGTGTTTTCTTCCCTCTCTCCAAAGCCCTGAGTCTCGTGTGTTTCTGCTTCTCCATTCTGTTATCAGCAAGATAATTTCTGACAAGTTCTCCTTCCTCTGCCTATGTGGAGGGGTGGGGGGTGCCTTTCCTCCAATCTCCTGCCACACAGTGTATGCCAAGACTTCACTCCCACTGGTGGACAGGAAGAGAACTTTTCTAACATGATCTGAACTTTCTAAAGAATATAGCAAGCTGAAGACAGCAGATGTACATATAAAACTCATGTAGGGAGATTTGTTTAATCTCTGTGTATCATCTGAGGCTGTTCACTTCACTGGGTACATGTGAGGGTTTACATCCACCTTAAGGTTAAAAAACACCTACTAACAGTTCTCCCCCCCATCACTATACACCTACCTGTCTCTTCTCACCACTCCCCCACTGCCCCAGCTGCAGCGCCACTTTCCTCTCTCCCTGGTCTCACAGGAGACACTGAGAGCAGCAGGAGCCAAAAGCTACACCATCATAACTCAATCATCTGACCATGGTTTCCAGGATTTTGGTACTCGTTAGTTGTGATTGCCTGGATTCCCAAATTGCATGCAAATAATCACACATCAAACATTAGTGAATTGCAGATTCTTCTGTCACATTGATTCCTACCTATTGAATTGCTTAAACATTTTAATAAGCTCCAAAATTGAGAAATGAATTGTATTGCCAGTAGAAATGTTTATTTTACATTTTTTCAAACATATATATTGCTTGCTCTTTTGATTGCTTATTTAGCTATTTTGGATTTAAGTTACAGGAATTCTATACATATTATAAAAACAGTTTTGACAGCTATATGTCATACATTTATTCTCAAGCTGCCTGCAGTAAGTGATATATAAAAATCTACAAAGTGCTCTGTGTGTTGTTCTAATGTCTGAATAGTTTAAATTATTTCCTAGTTTTATGCTATGCTGAATGCTTTATTATTTGTTTCATCATAGGTATATAGTCACTTTAATAGAAAAAAAAAACTCTGATAAAAAGGTCAGCAAATCACAGTTTATTGCAGACTTAATGAATGCTGGTTAGGGTTGAAAGTGCATTGTCCTCCTGTTCACTGAGTCTCTGAGCCGGTTCTCAGGCATTCCAGCCACTAGGAGCCAGGCATGATCCAAGCAGAGCTTGGTAGCAACTGTAATGCATGCAGGAAGCTGCCACTTTCACAGGCTTCAGGCTAAACTCACTATTTCACATCCAGCTGTGACGCTCAAACACCATTGACCTGCGGCTCCCCCACTGACTGAATTAACTCTCTAGATTATGTCTTAGAAACCAATCGAAGGTTTTACACCCATGCCTGGCACTGTAGTAGGCTGCTAGGAGAGGCACTCGCTCTTTGCAGGACTTTCATGCTGCTTCTGTAAATTTTTATATCCACAGAGAGAAAAGAGGGAACTGCTCCAGCTGGGCTCCTGTTGCAGAGGGAGGAAGCATGGCACAGCAGCATTAGCAGCAAACTATTCTCAGCGGACACCTATCAGCAGAAAAACGAAGCCGATAGTGAAAAGTACGTGAGTAGCGACCCATTTTCATCCAGTGATTTCTATCCGCAGGTGTAAATTTTCAATTCTTCTTTTAGGTAGAGAGAGAATGTTAAATGGATTTTGGCTTTTAATACTGGAAGAGATTTACCAAGCAGATATGTAGCTATAACCAGAATAATTAGTAGCACTCTCTAATACATTATGCAGTGAGTACATTGTTCAGCACCTCTAGCAGCAAATTGACTATTTTTACAGCACAACGGAATTAGGTATCTCATTGAATGACCCAAAAATTTAAGTGCAGTGACCCAGAGCAACCAATTACAACATAACTTTCATTGACTTAAAAAAATGAAGTTTGTTTGTTAAAGGTTATATTGATGTACACATCACAGATGTCATTTGCATTACCAAGCTAAATGTATAACTGATTAAAACTAGGCATGAATACAGTACTCTGTAGGTAAGCCAAAGACTAGTATGCAAAGTGTAATAACCCACAGCTATCACCTGTAGGCATCTTTCATTTTTCTGACTATAGCAAAGATGAAAGTTGAAAGCTGATTTGCACACCATCATAGGTTTTTGCTGCCCTATGAGATGATCCTGTGTGCAGTTCTATACTAAGGAATTTATAAATAGTTATTTTTTTACGTATGCAGATTGCGTCCTTAGAGTAGAACATGTGGTCAATGTACATGTTTTACTTTTCAAGTTTTTTTTTGTTGGGAGGGTTTCCTGTATTGATTACCAATATTAATAATAATCTATATAATGCCCTGAGCAGGTCACTATCAATTGAACACTTTGGAGAAGGTTAAATGATCCCTGGGTACACTGTCCTGATGGACTAGTGATATGAGGACTAGTGTCTAGCTTAGTGTGTAGTGCAGTATTAAGCAACAAAATGAATAAAGCTATCATTAGAGAACCAGAGTTGCAGAGCAAAATTTTGCATATTGTATGTTTACTAAAGAAATAGTACCAGAGATTGCAAATATTAGAGATCTTAGCTATATTAATTAGCACTAGACTGTGAAAGTGATCATCTGTGAGCTTGATCACCTAATGTCAGACTTTTCTTATCTACTGGCAGTTCTTGATATGGATGGTGCTTGGGTCATACCACGGCCACATATATGCTGCTAACGGTCCCTATATCTATATGCTTGTAAGGCCAAGTCTCACTTACTTCCACTTCTTCCCATGTCGAAGCAGATCTATATCTCAGGACCCCCTGCAGCAAATCCTGTGTAAATGATTTCTGCAAGTAGTACTTGCAGACGTCATTGTTAAATACTTTGTACCAATAAAATTGTTACAACTTATTTAGACTAGTTCTTTTTCATGTGTGGGTGAAATAAGTGCCCCTTAATATAAATAAAAGTGCATAATGTCAGATGAAGCAACCTCATAAGGTAAATTCATAAGTGAATATATTTAACCCCTATCTTCACTCTTACTTAACCACGATTAGCTGCTGCCCTTCTTACCTAAGTATTATTTTCTAGTTTAGCTTCTTTTTCCATTCATATGCAAATTTTTTTTTTTTTTTTTTACATTTTTGTTCATTTTTGTAGCGTTGCATTAAAAAGTACACAACATTTTAAAAACGTTGTTGTGCATTATAACAGAGACATACTTTTAACTTCATATAAATAGAACACATCACATAATAACATTTCCACAATATACAGGCACAGTAGTTGTTTTAAAACTATCACTTGTTAATTTAGAAAAAAGTGTGTGTGTTATCATAAGATATGGCAAAGTAATTGCAGAATCAGTAAGCCCCTGTCTGAAATGTAATAATTGTTCTGGTCCATAAAGTATATACAATATATAGGTGCTGGATCTGAGCATGTTGACATTTTTTTAAAACACTATTGGGTTGATTTACTAAAACTAGAGAGTGCAAAATCTGGTTCGGCTTTGTATAGAATCCAATCAACTTCCAATTTTTTTTTTGTCAAACCTTAATTGAACAAGGTGAAGTTAGAAGCTGATTGGATACCATACACAGTTGCACTAGGTTTTGCACTCTCCAGTTTTAGTAAATCAACCACTCTGGGATTGACTGAATATCCATGGAACTTAGCATATAATAATAGTAGGATAAAACTTAGCCAAAACTTTTCCCAGTTTTGGATAAAGTGCAAAAAGGATAAAATTCAAAGACTACCTATCTGGTGGCAATGTTTTTTTTTTTTACCAGGAAACACTCCGAGACACAGATACAGACAGAGAAACAAAAATGCTTTTACTGAGTAGAGAAGAGGTGTAGAACCCTGTCAGAGTTTTATTTCTATTTGTGTCCCTGTTGCAGATTTTACATCACTTCCTATTTGGTGAAACTGTTCTCAGCAGAACAGGAAGTAAAGTGTAGTAGGGAAGTGTAAACCTCAGACAGCAGTAAAATGCAACAGGGCTCCAATCTATCCTCGCTCTACCCAAAACTTTAAAAAAGTTTATGGCTTGTTTTTGTTGTCATTTAGTCATGTCTGATTCTTCATGAACCATATTGCACCAGGCTTTTCTGTCCTCTGCTGCCTCCCGGAGCTAGTTTAACTTCATGTTCATTGTTTTGATGATGCTATCTATCCATCTTGTTTTCTGTCGTCCTCTTCTGCTTTTTCCTTCCATGTTTCCCAGCATCAGGGTATTTTCCAATGAATCCTCTCTTCACATTAGGTGGCCAAAGTATTCGAGTTTTAGCTTCAGGATCTGTCCTTCCAGTGAATATTCAGGGTTGATTTCCTTCAGGATTGACTGGTCTGACCTTCTTGCCCTCCAAGGGACTTTCAAGAGTCTTCTCCAACACCATAGTTCAAAAGCATCAATTCTTCGGGGTTCCTTATGGTCCAACTTTCACAGCCATAGGTTACTACTGGGAATACCATAGCTTTGAATATAGGGCACTTTGTCGGTAGGGTGATGTCTCTGCTTTTTTAATGTTGTCTAGGTTTGCTATTGCTTTCTTCCCAAGAAGCAAGTGTCTCTAAATTTAATGGCTACAGTGACTGTCTGCTGTGATCCTGGAGCCTAGGAAGATAAAATCTGTCACTGTTTACATTTCTTCTTCCATTTGCCAAGGAGTGATGGAACCGGTTGCCATGATCTTAGTTTTCTTAATGTTCAATTTCAGGCCAGCTTTTGTGCTCTCCTCTTTCACCTTTATTAAGAGACTCTGTAGTTCTTGTTCACTTTCTGTCATTAGTGTGGTATTGACTTATGGCTTGGCATACATTTAAATAGTTTTTTTTTTGTTTTTTTTATTCCATTTGCTTCTGATTATGTATTTAAAGTGAAATCAGGTTCCCTGTGTTTAATGTCATTCATTTTGCAATGTGAACAAACACTTTTTATAGTAAACATTCATCTTGCAGCGTGAACATTCTCTATTCCTTTAGTAAATCAGCCCCTATAGGTTTTGTATAAAGTGATTTAGCAAAAGAGAAATGCATGATTTTCTCTGGTGTAGGTTACCCCCGTATTCTTGCAGCTTCAACAACAGTTTGTAAATGCAGTTCATATGGGGCATACACATTTTTTTCTTAACTCCAGAATGAGCCATTCTAATTTCAAGCAATACTTTTTTAGAAGAGGTGCACTGAAATATTTACTAAAGTACTTAAAAATGGGTAAACCTTAGTATTAAAAATAGAAATACACCCAGCTCACTCAGAACAGTCAAGAGCTTTATTATACAACTATTTCAAATTTGTCTTTTACAGATCTGTTTTCACAAAACTGCAGTCTGGTTGGCTGCTATGGGTCAGTGTACTTTTTACATCATTATTGCTCATTGCACTCATTGCTTTATTGAATACGTCTATTGGTGTTGACATTAATTAATGATATTGACTGTAGCCACAAGTAGTTTCAACTTGATTATGTTCCATACAGTTCTGCTGACACCTTGGTATGTTTACAGCTAGAGCTAGCATTCTGTGTCTGATTCCCACAGATATAAACTTCTCAAACCATTCTAAATAGTATTGCTTTACACAGAGAGATACATTTACTTGAAATACATATTCTGTATTTCAATTTTTATCTTTACTAGTAAAGTTTTAGGTAAGTTTACATCTCAAAAAGACATACATTGTTGCTTTCCGGCATTGGGCTTGCAATGAAACAGACAAACTGACCATGAGTGGATAGAGCTCGCCTATACTGTACTATATTAGTACCCTATACCCAATACTGTACCAATTAGCATGATTTATTGAAATCACAAGTCCTAGTTAAAATTTTGACTTCTTAACCACTTGCTTACCGGGCACCAAAACCCCCCTCCTGCCCAGACCAATTTTCAGCTTTTAGAGCTGTCACTCTTTGAATGAAAATTGCATGGTCTTACAACACTGTACCCAAATTAAAAATGTTATCATGTTTTTTTTCCCCACAAATAGAGATTTCTTTTGGTGTTTTTTGATCACCTCTGGCTTTTTTATTTTTTGTTAAAATTTTTTTTTAAAAAGACCAAAAAAAAAAAAAATGTTGTTAATATATTTTGCAAACAGGTAGTTTTTCTCCTTCATTGATATACGCTGATGAGCCTGCACTGATGGGCACTGATAGGCTGCACTGATGGGCACAGATAGGCTGCATTCATGGGCACTGATAAGGCGACATGGATGGGCACTGATAAGGCGGCACTGATGGGCACTAATAGGTGGCACTGGTGGGCACCGATGAGGTGGCACTGGCGGGCACTGATAAGTGGTATTGGTGGGCACTGAGAGGTGGCACTGATAAGTGGCACTAATGGGTGGCACTGAAGGGCATTGATAGGTGGCCTTGAAGGGCACTAATAGGTGGCACTGATAGGTAGCACTCATAGCTGGCAGTGATGGACACTGATCGGCACTGGTAGGTGACACTGATTGGCACCACTGGTGGGCATTGATAGGTGGCACTTGTGGGCACTGATAGGTGGCACTGATTGCTGGCACTTACGTACTGTGGGCACTGATTGGTGGGCACTGATTTGTGGCACTGTTAGGTGGCACTGCAGGCGGTACTGGTGGGTACATATGAGGCTCTACCTCTTCGGGACCGATGTCCCTTCAAACAGAAGCCGTGATCTGCTTTTTTCACCTCACACTGTCAGCAAAGAGACAAAAAAAAGATTAACCGATCCTCTGTACATCACGTCATCAGCTGTCACTGGCTGACAGCTGATCACGTGGTAAGGGGCCAGTATCAGCCCCTTACTTGGATCTGTGATCATCCAAGTCTCATTGACTCGGGTGATCACAGCGCACGCCACGCTTGCCATTCAGGGGGGCATGGCAAGCCTGTAAATGGGAGGACGTCAAAAGACGTTCTCCCAGCAAAGTAGATCCACGCTGTAGCCATCATTCCGCTATAGCGTGGATCTGAAGCAGTTAACCATTACCTTTCATAATTTCTTCAGTATACTGGAAGATCTACGTAACAAATGCCATGCTATTTAACAGCACCTACAAGATTTTAGCTTATTAAATTATGGGATAAAAAGATGACATGGTGTAGGTAGCTCAAACATCAATTACAACAAACCATGAGACCTGCTTTTCCCTTTGTCACTTTGCTATTGACAGTTTTTTTTATTGCCCAGCTAGATAATGAAGTGCAATGTTACCCCTGCTGTACAGAGTTTAACAAAAGACATATCACAGCTATGGTAAGCTGTAGTACAGATAACTATAGAGCTGCATTTTGAGATAGGTGCTACCACTAAGCAAACTAGGCAGCCACCTAGGGCGTACTGCTGCCTAGGGCGCCTGACCACTGGTGTTCCTAGTCTAGGTCTCAGCATCAGCAGGCAGCCGCTGCTCCATTCATACATAGTGTCAGAGGTACAGCGGCAGTGGAAGACTATGTCTGTGTCCTGACTCCCAAATGAATAGAAGCAAGCAAACATTTATTGATAGGCACTGGGGAGGCTGCATTTGATGGGTGCTGGGGAGGCTGCATTTGATGGGCGCTGGGGAGGCTGCATTTGATGGGTGCTGATAGGCTGCATTGATGGGCACTTGTGAGGCTGCATGTGATGGGTGCAGGTGAGGATGAATTTGATGGGTGCTGGTGAGGCTGCATTTGATGAGTGCTTCATTAAAAAGGTGGAGTATACATGGGCAGGGCAAAGCGGGTGAAGCCAAGGGGGGCGGGCAGCAAAATGAGGTTTCGCCTAGGTTGTCAGAAAGCCTTGCACCAGCCCTGGTTTCAACTGGTAGCTTTCTAGAGCAGGGAGGTGCTTTATGCTGGGAAGGTGCTTTGCTCTCATTTGTTAATGTAAAAAACCCACCCCCTGTCTGATGTTATAAGCCCATGTGGCAATGTCCAGAACCATTTCCTCCAGTAGAGGATGTGGCAAAAAAAAAAGATGGCTTGCTTTGTCTCTAATGTTGAGAGGCAAGTTGTTAAATTTGTCTTTATAAAATATTCTATTTTGTGTGCAGCTACAGTATGCTAAATATTTATTTTTTATATATAATTATTTAGAGCATCACAGACTATACAAATATAGACAGTAATCAAAAGTGGAGTGAAATTTTACAGATCAAAATAGTATATGATAGTCACGTAGCAAATACTATACTATACGTAGCAAATAGTATATGATAGTCAGTAGCAAATTAAAGCAAAATATCAGTAGCGTTATTCAGCTCTCCCAGGCAGGGAAAGCTTAACCGGTCAGGAAGGACAAGGGTGAAAGCGAAAGGGAGAAAAGGAGAGAATGTAACTTACAGAGAAAATCCCAGTGGAGTCAGGAAATGTATGATTGAGGGGAGAGATTGAGGAAAGGAAGAGACTAGTGTGGGGGGGGGGGGGGGGGGGATTAAGCAAATATGTGAATAACCATTTTGTCTTTCAAAGGAGTTACATCTAGCATGCTGGTGGCAAAAGATGTCCTTGACACTTTGGGGTCAATTCACTAGAAGTTAAATAGAGCCCAAAAAAATGTGGTAAATCAGTTTTGATAGTTCAATTCACTGTTAATTTTGCGTTAAATACAGAATGTGGTATTTGTTAAACTTAGCGGTAAATACCGCATTATTTGATACGCTAATTTATCGCAATGAGCTGGTTGCTGAGGAGACATCCTTAAAATTGGATAAGTTATCAGCTGAATGTAAAAAAAACATACTGGCAGTTAAAAATTATGAAAAAAAAGCATCACCCAGAGTTGTGGTGGGGACCCCTAGTGTTATCGCCTCCTCTACCCTCTTTCCCCTTTCCCTTACATTTGATATTGACAAACAGTTGTGAAGGTACTCCATCATCTGGGATGAATCGGCTCTAGAGTGTTGGTGAAATATTTTAGTAGTTTAAGAATGGGGAACATAATGAATTGTAAGAACTATGAGAAATGGTTACGAATCCTACCTGCGACAATGAGCAAGACTCGATCAAAAAAAAAAACACGAATAGAGCAACCGCATCACACTGAATTCGGGAACATAGACTGACAAACACGAAGTGAGCTGGGAACAATTCACCTGGTGACATAACATATTGCGCTCTGGAACCAAGAAAGACCAGTAAATGGTCTGCTTTAAATACCCCCCTGGACTCCTCCCATAAATTCAGCCCACCATACTTGCCTTCTTATATATCATTATACAGCCTGTTCAAGAGTATATGGAGCTCTTTCAGAGTCCTTGCAAGAGTTCTCCAGGGATAAGTGTGAGAACAATAAAACAATAGATCATCTTAATTGGCTTTTGGCACAAAGTGTAACATAGGTAGTCTATGCCTTGTACACGCGGTCGAACATTCCGATGGAAAATGTCCGATCGGACCGTGTTGTCGGATAATCCGACTGTGTGTGGGCTCCATCGGATTGTTTCCGTCTGAATATCTGACCGACAAAGCTTTAGAGCTGGGCTATAAAGCTTTCCGACAACATGATCCGATCGGACTTTGTCTGATTGTGTGTAGAGATTTCCGATCAGACAAAGTGCCACACATGCTCAGATCAAATTCCTAGACCAAAGCTATTGGCTACTAGCCTGAACGTAGTCCCGTCATAATGAAATAACGTCATCACGTTACGTACGATTCGATTTTCCGACAATTTTGTCCGACCGTGTGTATGCAACACAAGTTTCAGACAAAATCTGTCGGACAAAATCCGACGGATTTTGTTGTCGGAACGTCCGACCGTGTGTACAAGGGCTTATAGGTGACACATATCCACTCTAGATGATCTGCCATTTCACAATCATGGTTCTAGCTATTTTGTCTGCTTGCAATTTTTATCCAGTATGTTTCACAGTCATGGTGACCTGGAAACTTAAAAAATTGCCCTAATTTGGTGAGCAAGGGTTTACCAAAATTTAACATGTAGCAAAGGTATTTGATTTTTATATGAAAAGAGAAGTTTAAGGAGATAAACCTCCAGCATTTTATGTTGCTGTGAAACAATGGCTTTAGGCCAGGAGTGCCCAACCTTTTGAAGAGTGAGGGCCATTTATGCGACTTTGTAACTGGTCGCGGGCCACAATGAGTGGAGCGGGTGCATGGCAGCCCACTCTACTCTACTTTTTTTCTTTTTGTGGATCAGATTGGAGGTAGGCGTTTGTAAGCAGACACAAGTCCATTTACATCTTCTAATTTTTAGAGGTGAATGGAGGGTCCAATTGAGTCGGACGGACCGTGTGAAAGGGGCCTATGGCTCAATGCAGGCAACCCCCAGGTGCACTGCTCTGCACCTGCGGATCAGTTTGAAAGCAGCCCAGTAACCACTGCAGAATAGATATGCCCATATATACACTGTGATTTTAGTGATAAACTTACTATCAATAACAGTATTCTATTCCATCACAGAGCAGAAGGTCGCGGGCCACATCAGAGGGCTCTGGGGGCCACTGGTTGGGCACCCCTGCTCTAGGCTATGCTGATAAATATTTCTGTCCCCTGATTGCTATGTCTCCTGTTTCTCTTACCATTTTGGCTTATAGAGGCAAAATTTGTTTTATAAATATCTATACCTGTGGGAGGTTTTTAAGAGTTTGGTTTATCCTGGCTAGATCTTGGGTGGTGTTCATTGGAGTCCAGGAGTAGCTTTTTCATATATCTCTTGAACTTCTTGCTCTGGGAGGCCATGAATACAATAATTGTACAGATCAAGTTGTAATTGCAAATGTTCACTCTGAGTGATGTTTTGTGTTTATTTCAAGCATGTTTCTGTTGTTCCAAATCAGTAGTCTAAATCCTCTTCATCATGCAGCAAAGCAGAAAAGCTCAAATTAACACTGCATCTCCTGAATAAATAGTTTTGGGTAGATGTGCTAGCTTTGTTCAGCATTTACCAGTAGAGAAAGAAATGGGAGCTGAAAGTCACAGCAGCATTTTGCCATATAACTTGGTAAAAATAAACTAGTAGTGCAGAGCCTGCTCAAAGTATGTCCTCTGTCTTGTCTGAATGCATATGCCCATTGACATTCTGTAAGGTTCTGTTGGAATGTTTCTGGGATTGGTATCTTGGCATTAAACTAAACATTTCCAGAGTGATGCTTGGAGGCTGCCGTTGCTGATCTAGTTCTGCAGATTCAAGTTGCATAGCTGTCCTGCTGACCCCCTCACTTCAGTACTGTGAGTCAGTAAGCCCGAACAAAAATACAACGATAAAGACTTCAGACTTTTTCTCTGACTTTCCTAACAGTAATTAAACCCTCAGAGGGTCAGAAATAACAGCCGGGCAAATAGCATTTATGCAAATGTGATGTAGAATCCAATCAGAATTACACTGAGTTTGCTGCAGCACCGTGTATCATAAACAATTGACATTTTCCTAATAAAATACTTGTTTGCATTCTTTGTTGCATCTAAGCACTACTGATCTGCAACCCCTTTGCAGCATTTCACATCTACTTGCATGTACTCCAGCAATGCTTGCTTGACATTTTACACGGTAGGTTTCCTCATGGTGACAGCAGTAACTATGCCTACAGAATGTGTGTTGAATCTGCTACCATCAGAAACCTATGTGATAGGCATACACGGGAACTATGCTGAAATACCAGAATTTCACACTGTATCTTACATTCACTGGCTGCATGGAGAGGAGGATGGGGTGCTGTGTGAGATCAAAGTGAATGGGTAGGGAGCACAGCCAGGAGGAGGTAGGTTACCCAGACCTTACTGCTGACAGGAGCAGGGACATGGGGAACAGAAGACGCTAAAGAGACAGCCAGACCTGCCACAATGTTACATACACCTGGCCCCTGCACTCAGTACATTACATACTTCTGACCCTGCACTCTTTACATAAGCTCAGTTTTTAACCCCCTCCAATGTGTAGTATAATTTTGTGACACCCATGACTCATTAAGATTTCAGAAATGCTAGACAGTGTTGTGAGAAGTATCTGAACAAGGACCTTCATAACAGGATCGCCAGGCATAATTGTTAGTAGAAATTAAAGTTATATTTAAAATTACTATTATCATTTCATTAACATGTTAAAACTTTTATGAGATTTTAGTAATATATACTTAAAACAAACATGATGGAAGTACAGATGATTTTCTGAATTGTGATATATGCCTGAAACTGTAGTCATACTCTACAATTTGCCGGGCTCCAGAGCTATTCTTTTACAATAAATGGCCCAGTTTTTCAACCAATAACAACACTTAATACTTTAAATACCCTATTTAATTAAAAAAATAAAGTACATTTAAAGGATGCCTTTGGAAGCACAGTTGATGTTCTAGTTTAGTGCGGGGGGATTAGAGGTTACTGTTTTATTATTTTCTGGAAAGTAAGCAGGATGTTAAGGCTTAGAATCACCAAGCGTTGTGGGAAAGTTATTACCAAACTCTATTTTTATTACTGCTGTATTTGACAGTTCGGTAAGGAGATATAGTAACCCTCTTCTCTGTAAAATTAAAATATTATGAATAGCAAGTTTGATTTGTAATATTTTGAATATCAAGATCGTCTTTATAAACTAACTCCAATTTTTTTGTTTTTCTATACAATATAGTAGGGTTAGAACATTTGTCAGGTTTTAAATCAAAAATATTTTTGTATGATATTTGATATTTGAATGTCATCAAAGAGGGTGATTTCTCTCTGTTTTGATACATACCACATAGACAGGAAGGGTGGGGAATGCTCCCTCTTGGGTAAAGGAGGTGATGGTAATATTTTGGTGTGTGTGAAAACTGAATGCTGGATGTCAATCACATGAAGTGAGCCCAAATGCATACTGCTAATCCATCATAGAAGCAGAATGAATGCTGCAAAATTGGTGAATGGTAGGTTTATTAATATGACCTCCTATACCTGTAGGTACGTGACAGTGATTGGGGGCAGTAGCACTTTTTTTATTGTTTTTTGTGTCCTTTGTAAAGATGTTGTTTTAGACACATCTGAATCACTTGCCCTATGAAGGAGTCCCCTCTGTGAATCCAAAACATCACTTATATACAAGCATTACAATTTTGTTGGACAAGCATTCAGGTTTGCTGATAATAGAATGCATATCCTCAGACTCATTTTGATGGTGCCATCTGTCATAGTCATTCCAGCATCCTTCATTCCACTGATCATAATTTCTGTAAAGAGTATACCTGTAACCTTCTCATTGATGGTCGCCCTCATGGAGACATAGACAACAATACAATCCTGATTGAGGTTTAAAAGCTTCCTCATCTAACTAAAAAAAAAAAAGTTTCTATTGCTGCCAGTGTCCCCGTTGTTACATAGTGTAGACTGAAATTAGCTATGTACGTGCAGGCAGTCTTAATTTCTCATCACATACGCAAGGTTTGCCTCTTGCTTTGCAGAGTGCCACAATGATTATGCTTTGCTGCTTCTTCTCAAGATGCAAGTCTATTAGTCTGCCGACTCATTGAAAAAATTACATTTTCTGTGTGGTTGATATCTTAACAGTTGTTATGCTGTTAAGGTCATTGCAGTTGCTAATCTTCCTGTCCTCTAGTGGTTTGTCTACAAATCACTTCTGAAAACAATTAAACAGAAAGGTTCCTGTAAAAAAATATAGGTAGTACAATGTACTTATCTGTCCCACTGTTTGCTCCACTGATCTTTGCCCTCTACCACTACCAAAGAATCTTCTGAATCCAAAACACTTTTGTATCGGGTGCCTGGTCCCCCTATAAGTACTATGGTTTAACTGCCATCTCCTTTATCTAACATCCTCTGCCTCTCCTTTCCACATGCTACCTCAATGCCATTCCTGGTAAAAAATGGCACATATCTGGTACTCTGTCCCCCTACTCTTTGTTCTTTGTATTGAACTCTTTGCCCCTACAGTTTGCAACACTGGTGTTTTTGGACTTTCCCTATGGCTTTTTCTCTCTTTTCTCTTTATGGACTTTATGCATGCATTGACATATGATATGCATTATGATTCATTTTGGTATGTTTTGAGCTATATTTTGGGTTTATAACGTATTTATGCAATGCATGTGTTGTATACATGTCTTATTGATTTGGGCTATTGATACACAGTCTATCAGTATATTATTATTTACATGCATTGTTTTATGACATTTGGCTTATCTTATGGTGGTTTGTGCTGCACTTTCTTTTTTGTATTTTTGGTTGGTTTGTGGTGAATTCACAATCAGTGCCAGCAACAAGCAGGCTGTATCTAAGTGCAGAGGACTCCTTTTGCTTTGGGGTTGATTTACTAAAGGCAAATATACTGTGCACTTTGCAAAGTGCAGTTGCACCCTGCAAGTGCAGTTGCTGCAGAGCTCAGTTAATGAGGTAAAACTTCAATTTGCAAAGAGTTTTGCTTGCAAAGCCTTTTTGCTTGCACATGATTTGATGATGTAAGTCAGCAGAGCTTCTGTTCATTTACTAAGCTCTGGGGCAACTGCTCTTGCAGAGTGCAATTGCACTTTGCACAGTGCATGGTCTATTTTTCATTAGTAAATCAACCCCTTTGTTTTGTACCCTGTGGATCTGAGATTAACTCCAACAGCTGAAAATGCACCAATTAGGCCACGAGTATAGAAACTCACCAAAAATGGGTAGTGTACAGGGCCGTCTTTAACGCAGGGCAAAAGGGGCAGCTGCCCAGGGCACAATCATTCTTTTGGCTGCCCAGGGCACATCATTCTTTTGGTTTTCCAAAAAGGAGGTTGGATCAGAACCCTCTGCATCCTCTGGTAGACCAATAAACCGGAAATTACTTTTGCGTAGCCTAGTCTCCAGGTCGTCTTGTTTCTGCATAAGCTGATGCAGTTGTTGTTGAATGTAGTCTGATGCATCCTGCAAGGACATCCTTCATCCATCTTATTCTGGTTTCAGATTCTGTAACTCTTTCTCTGTGTTTATAGAAATCTTGTCTGACTGAAGAAATGTCCACCTTTACCTTTTCAATCTTAGAGGTGATATTTGCTTGGCAGGATAATATAGCTTCTAGTACCTTTGATATGTATGCTGTCAATTGGTCTGGGGCAAAGGAGGACGGTCCACCATCTTATCCAGGCTGCTTTCTGTCCTGTTGTTGGAACTTGTCCAACTTAGAGCTGATTTCCAGTCTTTTATGAGGGGGGGGACATAGTAAGCAGATGTAAGGGGCCCCCGGGGGATAGTAAAGTAGGCAAAAGCAGTAGGTGGGGTTGCAGGATGAAGGAGAAAATGGTGAATTGGAAGCCCAGCTCCTCTAACATCCTAATGCAGGCCATACCCCACTTCTGTGTTTTTTAGGAAGGAAGGAACTACAGTGTGTAGTGAGGGACACAGGTATTCTGACACTCCAATAAGTGCCAAAATAGAATATTCTTCAAGGAGGGATTGCTCTTCAAGTGAACGAAGATTGCCATTTTGGCAGGGGGCAGGTGTGTACTAATTGTGTTCACTTATAATAACATTTTGTTAATTTTTTTTTCAAAGTGTCAGCATCACTTTAACAAAATAAAATAAGTGAAGAGAAGCCACTGCACTATACAGAGTTGTATGACATTCAGAGTACTGCCCACCATTTGAAAATTTGGACCAAGCACATTTTCAACCACATTTTATTGTGACTTGCTGATGCTCAAACACAGGAAAAAATGTTTTTTATAGCCACATAGAGGAAGATTTACTAAAACTAGTGCACACAGAATCTAATGCAGCTGTGCATAATAACCAGTCAGCTTCTCCGTTTTATTGTCAAAATTTAATTGAACAAGATGAAGGAGGCTGATGGTTGGTTAGGATGTAAGGTTGCACCAAATTCTTTTTTAGATCTCCTCCATAGGTAGTACCCTATAGACCAGGGGTAGGCAACCTTGGCACTCAAGCTGTTTTCAAACTACAAATCTCATCATGCCTCTGTCTCTAGGAGTCATACCTGTGATTGTCAGGGTCTTGCAATGTCTCATGGGACTTTTAGTTTCACCACAGCTGGAGGGCCGAGGTTGCCTACTCCTGCTATAGACGGTCTTAATTTTTTCAATTTTTTATGGATGGTCAGGAAAGCTAGAAGACCTTTGGTAGCAGGCTGAGTTGCTATTGCAATAGGTATTCTGAAAACTGAAACGGCCTGATCCTTACCTTGATTATATCTTATGTACCAGAATGCTATTTTGGATTTATTTTTCCATTGTTTTGAAGCTTGTTATTTTTTTTATCTGGATGTTGCCTCTTATGTGAACTTATTACGTTTAGAGGGAAATGCTGGACAGATGATAATAGGGCATAGACAATACATCTTTTCTCTCCAAATCTTCTCTGACACCTTTTAATAAATCACTTTTTAATACTTAACACAACTAATAACTGGTTTGTGTGCTTGCTGAGAAGTGCAAACACAGTTTAAATTAAATACCTGAAGATGATTAATGTAGGGACAACCAGGGAGGGGGGTTAGCAGGATTGTAAGCAAATAGAATAGGAGTTTATTAAAATGTGTTTGAGTAAGGAGGAACTTGCAGAGCAAAAGTAGATTAAATACATAAACTTGGTGGCAGTTCTTGGAAGTGGGTAGCCTTGGATTGGGATAGCCGTGACTTTATGCAGAGGCAGTTGGATCAATTCATGATTTTAGTTGAATATTATTTGTGAGTAATTGTAAATGTAAGTTCTAATAACTTGGAAATTAAAGTGGAATCCCACCCAACACCTTTGGGTTTTTGTTCTGATTTTGTGTAGGGAAGTTCCACAACTTCTGTCAGGTTTGGGTTGCTGTCATTGTTTCAGTCTGGCTGACTAAATTTCACTTTCTAACTTTTTTTAAAAACACTTATCACTTGGGCAGAAATTGAATTGAAGTCTAAAATTGGACAATTGTCACCAGAACAGAAGGTGAGGAATAACTCTGACAATGGTCTAAGGCAGAATTTCCCCATATATTCTGCTGTATCTATATTATAGAAAGTGAGAGGAATTCTGGTAAATGGGGACACAAACAGAAATAACAAGCTGACAAAGATTCTAACCTTCTAACCCTCATAAAAAGTTTTGTCTAGAGTTCCACTTCAATATGTTTGTTTTCTTTCTTTCATTTTGCTAAATTTCTGGCACATTACCTTAGACTTTATCATTTTTTTTTCTTTTGTTCCAGATAATTTACCCTAATCTGTTTATGTGCAAAACTAAGTAAACTGACCAGACGAAATAAATATTGGGCAGAAGGTTACCTATTTAGCAGGTTTATTGTATAGTGGCAGACAACATTACCATAAACCTGTTTTTAGCCATTTACCCTGAACAAGCATGTAGGAGGTGTCAAAATTCTTCATGTGCATACCTATTCTGGGTTAGTGACTCTGAATGTATTGAAGTTGTTTGGGTGCCATGAAGCCAGACATTTAACTTTTAGAGCCCATTCACACAGGGGCAACACGACTTGTAGGCGACTTGAGTCAGGCAACTTGGACACGACTTGAGTTAAGATCACAGCGCGATTTGGGACGACTTCAAAACGACTTGTGATGACTTCAAGCCCGACTTGGGACGACTTACAAGTCGCCCCAGGCCAGGCGACTTTTGCCGAGGCCAAGCAGAGAATGAGCTCAAGGGGGAACTCCACGGCAAATTTCTGAAAAAAAATTGGCGTGGGTTCCCCCTCCGAGAGCATACCAGGCCCTTAGGTCTGGTATGGATTCCAAGGGGAACCCCCTACGCCGAAAAAACGGCATGGGGGTCCCCCCCAGATCCACACCAGACCCTTATCCGAGCACGCTACCCGGCCGGCCAGGAAAGGGGGTGGGGACGAGCGGGCAGCCCCCCCCCTCCTGAGCCGTACCAGGCCGCGTGCCCTCAACATGGGGGGGTGCCTTGGGGGAGGGGGGGCGTGCGGCCCCCCCACCCCAAAGCACCTTGTCCCCATGTCGATGAGGACAAGGGCCTCTTCCCGACAACCCTGGCCGTTGGTTGTCGGGGTCTGCGGGCGGGGGGCTTATCGGAATCCGGGAGCCCCCTTTAATAAGGGGGCCCCCGGATACCGGCCCCCCACCCTATGTGAATGAGTATGGGGTACAATGTACCCCTACCCATTCACCTGTGGAAAAAAAGTACAAAAAAAAAACACAACACGGAAAAAATATTTTATTGCACAGCTCCGGGGGTCTTCCGTCTTCGGGGGTCTTCTCGCCGGACTCCTCCGCTATCTTCTTGTAGCTCTTTTACTAGCGGAGGAGTCCGGCTTTCTTCCTCCCCGCCGCCGGCCTCTTCTCCCGACTTCGGGGGTCTTGTCCCCCTCTTCGGTTCTTCTGCCGGGCCACCGCGCCTTCTTATAGCTCTTTTGCAGGCGGTGGCCCGGTCTTCTGTCGCCGCCGCCGCCTTCCGTTCTTCTTCTTCTTCTTCTTCTTCTTCTTCTCCAGGAGATGTTGACACGACGCTCTCTCCGGCCACAATGCCAGGGACGGGTTCCGCTGCCACTTATATAGGGACAATGGGGCGGTGTCACATGGGTTGATGTCACATGGGTTGGTCACATGGGTTGATGTCACATGGTAAGGGGGCGGGGTCACCATGCTACAAGCTACAAGAAGGCGCGGTGGCCCGGCAGAAGAACCGAAGGCGACAGAAGACCGGGCCACCGCCTGCAAAAGAGCTACAAGAAGGCGCGGTGGCCCGGCAGAAGAACCGAAGAGGGGGACAAGACCCCCGAAGTCGGGAGAAGAGGCCGGCGGCGGGGAGGAAGAAAGCCGGACTCCTCCGCTAGTAAAAGAGCTACAAGAAGATAGCGGAGGAGTCCGGCGAGAAGACCCCCGAAGACGGAAGACCCCCGGAGCTGTGCAATAAAATATTTTTTCCCTGTGTTGTGTTTTTTTTTTGTACTTTTTTTCCACAGGTGAATGGGTAGGGGTACATTGTACCCCATACTCATTCACATAGGGTGGGGGGCCGGTATCCGGGGGCCCCCTTATTAAAGGGGGCTCCCGGATTCCGATAAGCCCCCCGCCCGCAGACCCCGACAACCAACGGCCAGGGTTGTCGGGAAGAGGCCCTTGTCCTCATCGACATGGGGACAAGGTGCTTTGGGGTGGGGGGGCCGCACGCCCCCCCTCCCCCAAGGCACCCCCCCATGTTGAGGGCACGCGGCCTGGTACGGCTCAGGAGGGGGGGGGGGGCGCCCGCTCGTCCCCACCCCCTTTCCTGGCTGGCCGGGTAGCGTGCTTGGATAAGGGTCTGGTGTGGATCTGGGGGGGACCCCCACGCCGTTTTTTCGGCATAGGGGGTTCCCCTTGGAATCCATACCAGACCTAAGGGCCTGGTATGCTCTCGGAGGGGGAACCCACGCCAAATTTTTTTCAGAAATTTGCCGTGGAGTTCCCCCTTCAGAGCTAATAATTCTGTCAAAGTCGCCTCCGTATAGACGGAGATCCGACTTGGAGGCGATCTCCATTGAAATCAATGGGTACCGGTCGCCTACAAGTCGGATAGAAGTAGTACAGGAACCTTTTCTGAAGTCGGAGCGACTTCAGTAGTGTGCATTAAGACGGCTCTCATTCACTTACATTGCTTTTTAAATGTTGTCCGACCTGAGGCGACTTGGGGCGACCTGAAGTCGGATCAGGAGTTGCCCCTGTGTGAATGGGCTCTTAAGCCCCGTACACACGAGCGGACTTTTCAACATCCAAAGTCCGTCAGACCGAGTCCGTCAGACTATCCGATCGTGTGTGGGCTGCAACGGACTTTAGCTTCGCAAAAGTCTGACGGACTTTAGAAATGAAGCATGCTTCAAATTTTCCCGACGGAACTCCGCCGGACCCGGTCCCCTTCGAAAAATCCGCTCGTGTGTATGCTACTCCGACGGACTAAAACCGACGCTAGGGCAGCTATTGGCTACTGGCTATGAACTTCCTTATTCGAGTCGGGTCGTACGTCATCACGTTCGAATCCGTCGGAGTTTAGTGTGATCGTGTGTGGCCAAGTCCGTTCGGCCGAAAAGTCTGTCAGAACTCCGGCGGAACTCCTTTGGAAGTCTGTCGGACATAAGTCCTCTCGTGTGTACGGGGCTTTAGGGATGAATTCAGCAATGGCTATCTACATATGTTTCTCAGCCTGGGTTTCGTTCAAGAACTTTTCAAAACAAAGAGAGATGAGTTTGCTCTCAGAGCAACATAATTGTTTCTTAAAGAGTAACTCCATTTTTGTTGAGAAAAAAACATGCCTCTCTGGGTGATCTGTGTATATTGCAAGGATTTAACAAACTTTGTTGCAGATTCCTACCTTTTGTTATGCTTAGTACACACAATGAGAAAATCTGATTTTTGGGAGCGATCGTCTGATAATCTGATCATTAATACACACAGCATACATACACAGCTTTCAAGAGCCAACCACGACAGTTTATGGGAAAATATCCGAAGGGACAAGCATGTAAATGTTTCTCATACAAGAACAGTCAAACAATTTTCATATGATTTGTATAGTTATTGTACAAAAACATTGTGTGACCAAGACCACACATGCTATGAAACTAAAGAATACATTACAATACATTACATCACTTCCGAAGTTGTATTCTGTCTTAAGAGAATTTTTGTAACTTTAGTAACCTATTGGTTTTCAATATGAGACTAGCAACCAAAAAAAAACATGATCATTCATCCAATATTCTCATCCTGTGTACTGGCATTATTCTGTAGAAATAGCTGTTTGTTTGTCTGTGTCCATGAGCACAGTGAATCTGTATGGGAGTGGTTTTATGGCACTGATGGGCACTGGTGAGGCTGCACTCATAGGCTGCACTGATAAAGTTGTTGGTAATATTTATTGTAACTTAATTCTGCATAAACCTTCAAGTGTCATTTCATTAGATAATTTATGAGGGCGTGTTTAGAAGTGGGATTAGGGGCATGGTAGGAGTTGGGTGGGGCAACTGGTGGAGAGTAACCCTTAATGGGCGCTAGTAGCTCAGGACTTTAAATTTTGACCTCTGAACTATATTAATATTTTTTATTTCCTATGTTTTTTCCCATAAAATTGGAGTTACCCTTTAAAAGCGCACTTTGTCAACTAGACTGATCTGATGGCTCTTCATGTCTACAATAATTAGATTATACCTGCTGAAAACTCCTTTACATCTCATTTAACCACTAAACGTTCTCTGTATTAATAGCTGTTGCCTTTATACTTATCTCCTCTGATGCTTTTTTTGCTGTCAGCATCTTTTTTTCCAACAATTGGATGGCTATTGATGGTGCAACACAGTGCAGTGAAGTAGCATTCGACTTGGCTGGACTTGGTATTGACCGCTGAGGGATAGAAAATGTTCCTGCCTGCAGCAGACTCATGACATCATCTCAACCTAGGCAAAGTTATTTTTAATGGAACCTAGGAAAAGTTTATTAGAAGTTACTTTTAAAAGGTTCAGCTTAAAAATATATATGATGTAGCACCCTGGTGTTTAGGTAGGGTTGCTAGCAAATTTAGTTTGCCAGGTAGTAATTGTCCTGGTTAATTGTTAGTAGTTCCACTGATTCCTCTCTAATTCTGGAATTGCAGCACATTTTCTCTTCTGTCACTAGGTGACACTGTGGCTGGTGACATTAAATTGACAAGGGCTTCCCAAGGTCAGATTATTAATGGATGGATGTCTCAGCCAATTGGCAGGGGTTTCTTTAATCCCTTGGCCTGCTGGCAGAACCTATTTATTTGGGTGGAGTCAGGTGATCGGGGTTCTGTGCCAGTGGACAGCTGTCTAGGTGGACATGTGTTATGTCGCCTCGGGTTGCTAGGCCGGAAGCCAGAGGCCTATCCCAGGGACACCGAGTTGTGAAGGTTCAGCCGGGCGGGGAACCAGTTGTGGTCAGAGGTAAAAGGGAAGCAGTCGCCACTAAGGGACCATCCACCTTGTTACCGGAGACCACTGTGAGTAAGCTTGAGCAAGCACCAGAGCAGTCTTCTCATCAGCCAGGGACGGTGAAGAAGTTGGAAAGCTTCAGCGAGTGCCAAGCCAGGGACCCAGCAGGATTGCGGGGGTGATGCTTGAGGAGTGTACAGGGGGATAGCCGGGGATCCATTGGGATCCATTGGGATCCATTGACGACTGGGATCTGGAAGTCTAGTGAAGATTTACAGTGGGATACTAGTGAGATAAGAGAATAACTATTCTGTGTTACCAAGTGACGGTTACAGGTTCAGTTGCCATAGGAGACAGCGGGTCTACCTATACAGATGTGGCATCCGGCTGGAGGCCGTTCCGTGTATAGCTGTCTATCTACAGAGTCTGCCAATTATCATTGCATCTACTCAAGGGTTTCCTGTCCCTAACCTACTCTCTCACAGTTCTTGTTAAGAGACAATAAATCTTTTGTTCCCATTCAAAAAGTGTC